>NW_028317941.1:17185000-17558750 GCF_062004578.1 Staurois parvus | reverse complement strand
GGTCACCCTCTTAGTTGTCTCTGGAACAGCTATCCTCATTGGAAAATTTCCCTTTAACCTTTACTTTTGGGGACAACTCTAAAATTTTTGATTTTCCATCACTTTCTGAGTGGTGAACTTCCCCAATGGGAGCACAGACAGCAATAAAACTTGACCCTTCCCCACACCATCCAAAACTAAAGAAAAAAAAAGTTTTGCCTAGATGTTATGAATAGGCACAAGAGAAATTGACTGCCTAGACACTGCCTCTAATTTTTCACATTCTCATATGAATGATTTTGTGCGCCATACATATCTGTTCAACATATCCCAGTGGCTGCTATAACCTGATATCTAGGAATTCTCATTTTCCTAGTGTCTATATGCACACCAGAGTGTCTCATGTTTGGACCTTTAGCAATCTGAGTATAAAACACTTTTTTTTAAATACGCGTACACACCAAGATCATTGAAAAGAGAATTGTATTCCCCTGATGAAGTCACGTGACCCTGTGACGTTACGCGTAGGGGAGGGGCTCTGACGTCACAACGTTAAAGGAGAAATAGTAGGAGAAAACTGGCAGAGAGGAAAAACACACAGAGGAGCACAAATTTTATCAAAAAGCGTATATTATTGTTTTAACATGTGAGTGCAATATAACCTGGATCAAAAATAAATGTTTTAAAAAGGATAAAGCACTATGTGATTTTTCTGGTTACATGTCATCTACACATGAAGTAATAAGGAGAGGAGAAGCAGGAAGTGGAGAGACACCTGCAGGACAGAGGAAAACATCCATCCATCCTGATTCAGCCGTACAGTGAAGTGGAGGACGGCGAGACCCCCAGTGGAAATAGCACACCACTACACTCATCTAACCATATACCCACCTGATGTATAAATCAAGTCTGGAAAATACCCACGAGTCCATTTACAGGACACAAGCTATTTTGACCTGACCTAACGGTTTGGTCAAAACATTAAGGTGAGCGCATAAAAGAGAAGGAATATTGGATTAATATCAACAAATATCACAAAGAGGACTCATGTGCACTTAATTATTCATTTATTTATATAAAAAAAATCCTCTTCACAGTTTTTTGCTATTTTCTAAAGATTGTTTTATAATCACATTTGAATAATAATTTTATTGTGAATATTGGTATTTTAAGCACTGGTTGGATACATTTTATTTTATTATTATTTATATGAAGATTAGATGTTTCACATATTATAATTAGGCATACATTAGTGGAGCACGACACTATTGCATAATATTTTTTTTAAGGCACACATTATAATGAGTATGTGTAGAAAGTAAGCGAACCACAAATATATTCTTTTCATCGGAATAATAATTTATTTAAACACACCATAGTAGCTCACAAGCACTTTTAATTATTGATCTGATTGGTGAGGGTTGTGAACACAGGCTCAAAATGAACTTGGCCAGGCTGTGGAACCCTGTAGCTCTAATGTTTAGCATTAGCTGGATAAAAACACGCATACGCCTAGCTCTATACATTCTACTAGCACTCCCATCTTCCCATGGAACTAACGCTTAAGACAACGAATAAAGCAATATCCAATGAATCTCTTGCTCTGGGTTTGGTATTTATAGTGAATAAGTGACCATGACTTTCTTAGTGTATTTCTTAGTGTATTCCTGTTCTTTTATATGCTTTTTGGCAATGAATGTAGAATGACATGTATGACATCACTCTGTTGTAATTCTCTTAAAAACAATAATTTTTTTTGTGAAAGAAAAAATGTTTCCTGTCTGTATCTAGCTTCAGTACTTTCTGAGTAACTGACTGGAAACAGGCATACATCAAGAAAAGTCAGGATACCTGAATTACATACTTTTTTCTGGGTAAGTGACTCCAAAGTAGCCATTGGATCAGCTTGGCACCTGGACAACTAGAATTTGCCAGAAATGAATTTTTTTTAGCATTTTAATAGTTGTTCAGTGCCAGTTGGCATAAAACAGTTATTTTTAAACTTTTTTTTACAACAAATAGTAAAAGGCCTAGAGGCAGAAGTATGTGTCATATAGCCATCATCTTTTTAATCTTCGAAAATAGGTAAACAGGCCTTCCTGAGGCATTTTCTACGAAACCTGCTGGGACCCCTCTACAGAACACTGTTGAGGATCTACACACATTTTTCTTCTCTCTTGCATGAAATGCTGAATATTCTATTAGTTACTTTAAAGGGCAAAGCAGCTTCAAATAGAAGTCTTCTGTGTCAGGGCAGGGATGACCTTGGACTTACAGAAAGGTTATTGTAGAACATGGTATATTTATAATCCATAATTATTTATTTAAAACAAGAGGGACATTGATGGTAGCAGTCATGCATTTTTACTGTATGTAACTAGCTGATTTAGAACATCAGGTTTTCCACATTGGTCCTTATAAATAATCTATTTTCAGGATGTGAAACCTGTTTTCCTGACTTCTGTGCATATTTTACTTTGGGTAAGAAGAGACTCATTCATACTTGCCTCTCTCTTTCAAGAACACTATTTCATTTAACATTCAGTATCGAACTGTGCTGTTGTGATCTTCACAGACACTGTTGTATCAGAAGAATTACTTCAACTTTTCCCTAGGGATCACTCCAATGAACTAAGAAGGAATATTCAAAAATAATGTAACTTCACTCCAGTAAACAGTTACAGCTGTTGATGTGGTGCATAGCTGGCAAGCAAAACTGCCTAAGAGGGGGCACTGGTTGTCCTAAATTACCCACCATTATCCTCCAGAGGACTTACCCCCTTTCCTGATCGTGCCATTTTTTGCAATTTAAATGGCAATTGCGCGGCCATGCAACGCTGCATCCAAATGAAATTTATGTCCTTTTTTTCCCCACAAATAGAGCTTTCCTTCGGCGATATTTGATTGCCTCTGCGTTTTTACTTTTTTGCGCTATAAACAAAAAAGACTGATAATTTTGAAATAAAAAACAATATGTTTAACTTTTTGCTGTAAAACATATCCAGTATAAAATGTAAAAAATCTAATTTCGTCAAAAATTTAGGCCAAAATGTGTTTTGCTACATGTCTTTGCTAAAAAAAAATTCCAATACATGTAAATTAATTGGTTTACATGAAAGTTTTAGTGTCTACAAATGGCGGTATATATACTGAAATATTGTTTTTTACTAGTAATGGTGGTGATCAGTGACTTATAGCGGGACTGCGGCAGGCATTCTGACACTGGTGGGGAACTGACTAACTGTTACTGACATCCCCTGTGACACTAATACAGTGATCAGTGCTAATATAAAGCACTGACACTGTACTAATGACACTTGGTAGGAAAGGGTTAATATCTGGGGTGATCAAAGGGTTAACTGTGTGCTGTGTGTGTTTTACTGTGTGCTGTGTTTTACTAGGGAGGCATACTGGTGCTGACAGGGGAGAGATCTGTATTGTTTACATACAGACCTCTCCCCCATCAGTGTTCCTCGGCGAGTGCAGGGTGCCAGAGGGGAATCTCTGGCTGGGACCCGGTGATCGACAGCTGTAGCTGCTAATGGCCGTGTGGGTAGGGTGTGCACGCCCCCTTCCTGGAAATACAAAATCACATATATACAAGTGATTTTGCGAAGCCCTACCGCCCTGTAGCAGTAGTTCTGCTATAGGGCTGTCAGGAAGCCCTATAACTTTATGTTTGCTTTCTGTTGATTGTCAATTTATGTTATGGGCTTGTTTGTATTAAATTGTTATTGCAATTGTTTTTTAGTGCAACTTTAGACTCACCCCTCCCACACCCCAGTGCTTCCTCTTCCTAGAGGCCTCCCTACTTTTTACATCTTTGTTGGTAGCACTTAAAATACAGTATGTTTGAATTTGGGCTTTAACCACTTGCCTTCTGGGTACTTTCACCCCCTTCCTGCTCAGGCCAATTTTCAGTTTTTAGCACTGTTGCACTTTGATTGACAATTTCTTAGTCATGCAACACTGTACCCATAAGAAATTCTTATCATTTTTTTTCAGACTGGTAGAAATTTCTTGTGGAAGTATTTAATCACTACTGGGTTTTTATTTTTTGCTAAACAAAGGAAAAAAGACTGAAAAGTAAAAAAAAATATTTCTAATTTCTGTTATAAAATTTTGCATATAAGTAATGTTTCTTCTTCACTGATGTGTGCTGATCAGGATGCACCGATGGGCACTGAAAGACTGCACTGATGGGCACTGATAGGCGGCACTGATAAGGAGGCACTGATAGGTGGCACTGATGGGTACTCCTAGGCTGCACTGATGGGCACTGACAGGCTGCACTGAATGGCACTCATAGGCTGCACTAATGGGCACTGCCAAGCAGCACTGATGGGCACTTATTGGCACAGATGGGACTGCACTGATCATAAAGGAACTGATGATCAGTGCCCTAATTATTATTAGTGTAAATATCCCCTGTGTGAATTGACACAAAAATTAAAGAATTTGGTAAGATGTCCCACCAGTGGCGTCCCGAGGCAGGTACAGGGGGTGCGGTTCGCACCGGGTGACACCGATCGCACGGGGTGACACCGGTCCGGCTCCACAAAAAGGTAAGTTGTAAAGCCTCTTGTATTGAACTGTATTGTTTCTGTATTGTCTCCCGTTATATTGTAAAGCGCTGAGCAAACTGTTGGCGCTATATAAATCCTGTATAATAATGATAAAGCAAGCCGACAATCCCCACAGGATCCATCCTGCGGGGATCGACAGCTTTCTTTACAATTTACCTTTTCTTGGAGCGCGTCTGGTGTCACCCCATATAGGTTGCATACCGACGATCCTCATCGGCATACAACCTATACGGGGTGACACTGAACCCACTCCAAGAAAAGGTAAGTTGTAAAGAAAGCCGATGATCCCTACAGGATGCATTGGATCTGTGGATTGAGCATAATGGATTGGAGCCAGATCCATTATGCTCAATCCGCAGATCCGATCCATTCTGCAGGGATCGTCGGAGGGGGTGTCACCAAGTGTTACCGCACCGGGTGACACCTGCCCTAGGGACGCCTCTGTGTCCCACCATTAATACTGTTTTTGTCAATATCCCATACATAGGAAACAGGAAAAAATAGAGATATCCCCTGGGACTTTGTATGGCAAAAACACAGTGAGTATATAAAAGTATAAAACAGTAAATGTTTATTCCAAAATGTTGTTTCAATAAAAAGAATCAGACTATATATATATATATATATATACAGTTGTGTTCAAAATAATAGCAGTATGTTGAAAAAAGTGAATAAAGCTCAAGATCCTTGTAATAGCTTTTACTTCCATACACACAAATGCATTGGGAACACTACACATTCTATTCCACATCAAAACATGAAGAAAAATATATCAAATTTGTGTTGTTCCTCTAAAAAAATTGAAGAAAAGTGAATATTAGACTGTTCAAATAAATAGCAGTGTTTGTATTCTTCTTTACAAACTCAAACATTCACTATATAAACTGAAAAATGTTTGAAGATTTTGCTTTCCTTTGAATCACTTAATTAATATTTAGTTGTATAAGCACTGTTTCTGAGAACTGCTGTACATCTGTGTTGCATGGAGTCAACCAACTGTGAGCAGGTATTCCAGCCCAGGATGATTGGACTACATTCCACAGTTCTTCTCTCTTCTTCTTGGTTTTGCCTCAGAAACTGCATTTTTGATGTCACCCCACAAGTTTTCTATTGGATTAAGATCTGGGGATTGGGCTGGCCACTCCATAACGTCAATCATGTTGGTCTGGAACCAAGATGTTGCACGTTTACTGGTGTGTTTGGGGTCGATGTCTTGTTGGAACACCCATTTCAAGGGCATTTCCTCTTTAGCATAAGGCAGCATGACCTCTTCAAGTATTCTGATGTATTCAACCTGATCCATGATCCCTGGTATGCGATAAATAGGCCCAACACCGTAGTATGAGAAACATCCCCATATCATGATGCTTGCGCAACCATGCTTCACTGTCTTCACAGCGTACTGTGGCTTGAATTCAGTGTTTGGGGGTTGTCTGACAAACTATCTCCGGCCACTAGACCCAAAAAGAACAATCTTACTTTCATCAGTCCACAAAATGTTGCTCCATTTCTCTTTAGGCCAGTCAATGTGCTCTTTGGCAAATTGTAACCTCTTCAGCACGTCTTTTTTTCAACAGTGGGACTTTGCGGGGACTTCTTGCAGATAGCTTGGCTTCACATAGGCGTCTTCTAATTGTAACAGTACTCACAGGTAACTTTAGACCTTCTTTGATCTTTCTGGAGCTGATTGTTGGCTGAGTCCTTGCCATTTTGGCTATTCTTCTATCCATTTGAATGGTAGTTTTTCGCTTTCTTCCAAGTCTTTCAGGTTTTGGTTGCCATTTTAAAGCATTTGCGATGATTTTAGATGAGCAGCCTATCATTTTCTGCACTTCTTTATATGTTTTCCCCTCTCCAATCAACTTTTTAATCAAGGTACGCTGTTCTTCTGAACAATGTCTGGAATGACCCATTTTCCTCAGAATTTCAGAGAGAAATGCACTGTAACCAGCATGTACAACATTTTCTGCCTTCCTTCCTTAAATAAGGGCAATAATTGCCACCAGTTTTTCAAAGAATGAATGACCTCACTAATAGAACTCCACACTGCTATTATTTTGAACATGCCCCTTTCAATTAGTGATTCAATTACACAGAATCAGCAGCATGCATGTCATGACTGTTGGGTCTGTTGGATTTCTATTACTCTACTACACCTGCTAGTAAATTATTTGCCATGTAGAAATATCATTTCTACCAAAAACAGTGATTGATCAGGTTAGTGATGTCTGACTGCTATTATTTTGAACACAACTGTATATATATACATACACACACACAGTATGACATCAGTATAATGCCCTAGAGGATCGCAGATGTCAACTTGGGAGAACTTTTTAAAAGTAATAAGAAAGCATGTGCCAGGAAAGAAATTTATTGTTTGCAAAATCAAAAGTGGCACATATGAAGTGGTCAGACACTAATATTGACACAACAGTTTTGAGCCTCCCCCCCAGTTACAATAAAATGACAGTTACAATAGTCATAACAAACCATTTAAAGTATTTAAACCTGAAAGCAAAATGTAATATATTGCATTGTACCAGTCCTTAAATGTGGTGGTTACATTCTTTTTCTTTTTTAGACTTTTTCCCTTTATTTTAACCTTTGGATCCTGCCAATAAGTCTGTAATTTTTCAACTTCCTTTACCAGACCAAGCTTTCTGGTAAAAGTGCCAATTAGAAGGTTGAGACAAACCATTTAACACTAACAGGGGTGCTTACAATGATCATTTATTAGTCAAGTCTTTCTAAATTTGCTAATGAATCCAATACTACCCTCTTTTCATGTTAACAATGCTGCTTTCTAAGGGTGGCTCTTGTGCTCCTCCATAAACTGAAGTGGAGGAGCCTTAAAGTGGTACTAAAGGTTCTTTTATTTTTTTTTAATAACAAACATGTTATACTTACCTGCATTGGTGAAGCCCCGCTCTATGCATCCATAAGACACAAAGCGCCATGGATGGCCCCTGCTCTCTCCTCACTGGCAGTGGAATCCAACGGCTTCTGCTGCTGTGTCTCAGCCAATGAAGAGAGGATGACCCGAGGCTTCTGTGCACATCACTGGATCGAGAGGGGGCTCAGGTAATATTGGGGGGGCCTGTGGGGGAACAGCACACAGAAGGTTTTACCCTTCCTGCATATAATGTAAAAAACCTTCAGCCTTTAGAAACAGAATTTGTGCTAGTGGCCGGATCAACGGGTGAACATAAAGGAAAAAAGCCTAAAGGATATGGGTTTGGGGTGCACAGAGTGACACCATATGATGGTTATTTATTAAAAGTACTACACTATATGAAATTTGCTTCTCCGGAGGGTCATTTATCACATATGAGGAGGAACATCTAAGGAGGAATCCACGGGATTGATATCCCTTTACAAAGCAAACAATTTCTGACAAGAGGGTAAGAGTAAGAATTACGGATATGATATGGTGGCACGTGGTGAAATTTTGGCACTTTTTGAGCACTTCCATGTGAGTGTAATTTAGTTTGATTTATTATATGTGAAAGAGATAATGCACTATGTACGGTTTGTTTGATATTTTTTGAGGGGTAAAGAAGAAGAAGATGACATCGCCTTGAAGATATAGGAACTGAGCATTTAGAGATCCATAGTGAAAATTAAGGAAATAAGAACTTACTAGGTATATTGATATTTTAAGGGCTTTTGATCAAATTTAGATGCTGAGCAACGGTTTCATTTTTAAAATAAAACATACTGTTTTAGCTCATCAAATGAGTTAAAAAAACAGTAAGAATAAAAGTAATAATACTATCTTATTTAAAGTATGGACCTCATAAGAATAATTGTACCAGGAACATTCATGGAGGTCCAGTCAGGTACATTTTCTTCCAGCAGAGGTCCAAATGTCATGTTTGTACTATGACAGCCCCCCTACCATTTACATCATGGCCCCACCTTTACATAAGTGTCCTCAATCCCCCCCTTCACATCACAGGCCCCCCTTTTCATCAGTGTCCTCAGTGTTTCATCAGTGTGGCTCTTCACATCAGAGCCAGCAGCTGTCAGCAGCTGGTTTTGCAGCAACCATTTGAACTGAAGTGCTGTGTTTATTATTGATGAACAGAAATGGTGTGGTTTATAATTCAGATTCTCACATTTGTCTGAGGTTTTTGTATATTGGTAATTTATTCAATTTTATGCAGATTATTTACATTTTTAATTTTTATGCATCCAGTACTATTGGCTATCTGGCATATGGTTTCAACCATGACACTGAGTAGCAGATATTGTATTGATATGGAGATGCCCTTATGTTTTTTTCTAGCTTTGAATAAAGGGTCAGTTTTGGACCCCCAAATCACATGAGTTACTTTCGATTGTCGTATCTGGTCCTTTAACCTCCCTGGCGGTCTGATTATGTCAATATTTTTGAATGTCAAAGCGGTACATTGTTTTGCATGGAAATTTTATGTTGTTGTTTTATATTGTAGGCCTGTAATTCTTAGGAATAACTCACTTAAATCTGTCCAAATAAGAACCTAGTAAACATCCTGGGTATGATAAAGTTTTAAACACAAAATCATAAATTATAATATAATAAATAATTATTAAAAATAATAATAATAAATTTAATTCAATAATGTAAACAAACCAAAAACACTGAAATTTGAAAAAGTTTGCTGAGCTCAGTCGCAGAATCGTCGCTGTTGTCACTTTCAGTGTCTGATGACAAATTTCCCCACGAATCACTATAGCTCAATTCTGCAAGTGATTTTAATTCACTGTCGCTGTTCTCTAGCTGGTCTAAAACCACTTTTGACCTAAAGGGACGCTTTTTGGACGCCATGGATGTTTCTCAGTTTCCAGGCAGAAAGAACAGTAAAAGTGCAGGCAGGGCACAGGACAAAGCACTTGGGACAAATCTGAGGTGAAATGGTTTGATACAGTAATGTAATCCTAACAGATTACAATGTATTTCATGTATGTAATGTTTTTACTTTTTTGAATCTCCCGCCGGTTCCGCCTTCCTGCGTCGTGACGCTTGCAGGGAAAGGAATCTGGAAAACAGATGGTGGCATCAGCCAGAGGACACAGCAGGAGGATATCGGGGGATCGCAGGACAAGGTAAATTACACTACAGTGTAACCCCGAGTGTGACTCAGGGTTACTGCTTTTGGCACTGAAAATTAACCCCAAGCCACACTAAAATGTTAAGCAGTTAATTGTTGCTTCAATTTGCCTTTTTTTAATTTTGATGTATACCCTCTTTAAAATATTTGTAATATGTTACATACAGAAAATATTGTTTGCAATTTCTTATTTGGGTGGTGAAGGGCTAGGTTATGATGGCTAGACACAACTCTTATTTCCCCCACAATTTAGGCAGAGCTAGCCTTTACCGAGATTCCATATTAAGCGCTACTACCTGATGATATAAAGCTATGGTCATGTATGGAAGATTTGGAATCTTTGCTCCTAGAGCATACTTGACACATGGTTGCAGCACTAGGGACCTGTCACTTAGAGATGGGACTGTGAAACATCACTGGTCATCATGACTGATGAGAATTACATTGTTGGACATCATGATAGACATGGATTATATTATTGGACTACATAAATGAAATGGGATTAATGGTTTTATTTTAATTAAAGGGCTTTTTTCGAGGTACCTTCGTGTTTATTTACATTTAACTCCTTGTGGGAATGGGTAATGGGTACTAATGTTTCTTTTGGGAGGAGGCAAATATCTGGGGACCCCCTTATTGTAAAAGGGACTTCCAGATTCCACTATAAGTGCCTCCAATATTACTCCCACCTCTGACTTTTTTGGGGGGGCGGTGTGGGGCAGATGCTTTGCTCCTCCACCTTGAAAGTACCCCTTAATGTTGAAAGGCATGTGGCCTGGTCTGGTATAGGAAGGGAGGTGCACACTTGCTGCCCCACTTTCCTGGCCACCCAGGCTTCATGCCTGGATAAGGATCTGTGTAGAAGTATACGAGGGTACTCCATGCTGTTTTTCCCATGTTTTTTAAAGGACTACATCCTACTGTTCTGTAGCACCACATGTAGCTTTAATTCCAATTGAGCTGATCTGGGACTGGAAGATTCCATATGGTATTAGAAACCGGAAGCAATGAGAATTTTGTCACTTAAGGTTTCTGCAGAATGTGAACAAGTCATTTTTGAATTGTAAAAAGCATCTGGTCAAACTGTTCTTGGGGCAGATGACCCCAGATGTCTCGGTAAAGGAGACCACCTGCAACTGCTTATTGCAATTACAAGGGATATTCTGTCCATAAGCTGCGTGTGAGAGTCACCTATACTTCTGAGAAAAGTAAACCATTTACAAACAGTTCCGTTTCACAGCAACTTGAGATTTTATTATATTCCACACATAACATCTGTACTAGTAGGACATGTACAAATGTTTAGCATGAATTATCACCAAATGGATGAAAATAATTAGGCGTCAACATTTATGATTAGGTGGTGTCTCACCACTAGTGATTGTGCATACGTGCATATTCTCATGGCACAGGAGAATGTTTTTTCAAACACGATGATTAAACATAACTCCTATGGTGAATGAGGGACAGTCAGTAAACTGGACCTGGTGAACATCAGCGAAGAGAGCAGAGAAAAGAGTTGGAGAAATGGAGAGGAGGGTTGACGTAAACAAACATCAGCAGACCACAGTAATTTGGGTTTAGCGCTTGTATCTTTCAGCCAGCAGAAAAGAATGGCTCATCCTCATACCACTGACACAGCTCATTTAATTCATCTATTAAACTCTGATAGAGAACACCCATTTAAAATGTTGACATGCCAAGTGCTTAGGAAGAGTAACAGAGCACGGAACTGGAAAATATACAAAGAAAAGACGGCTTTTCCAGCTCCTGTGTCCAAGAATGTTCTGCAAACTGTATAGTTAACATTATGTACCTGGTGGCAAAGAATGCTTGGACTTATAGTTCCACTGTAAATAGCATCTCTCTGTATAAACAAGCCAGCAACAGGAATGCTTGCAGATGATAGCTTGTAATGTCAGCCTGAGCTCCCTCTTTTTTTTAGTATTTATGCACATATCTTCTTGTGTTAAGAAATGGATGTCTAAGTTAGTAGTACCAAATTTCAGAACTCACCACAGCATGCAAAATTACAATTTCTCCTATGCCTCTGCCCATACTTCAACAGCCCAACTCCATCTCCTCTGAGAGCCACCTCATCCTAAGGTCAGAAAGTTGTCCTGCACATAGCAAAGTGATGGCAAGATCTATGAAGCCTAGTGAGTCCTTACTTCGCTAAGGAGCCATACATACTGTATGTAATGCTACAGAACACTTACAAGAACTGTTGATATTCTTCAGGAATTGCTTGATTCCTTAAGACTGTGGATATGCTACAGTTATGTTTGGAGACTGGAGAAAGTCAGAGACTGTTACTTGGGACTGCTAGAGATTACTGCCTTTACAGACCCTTTGCCAAACAGTAATCCCACTCCGACTACAACCACAGCATGCGGCAAGAAGACTGCAGCAGCAGGGATCGGTAATGTAGTGGAGTTTTAAAACAAATATAGTTGGGCGGCGGGAAAGGTGAAACATTCCTCCATGTTTCCAATTATCTCATTAGGGGCCAAGTCTCGGTCACACAAGAAGATAACCGCTTTTGTAGTTTATCCTGGGCTATACTAGGCACCTGTAACAGGATCACCCTGCTTTACACATTTACCTTTTTTGTGCTGTTTTCATCAATGCCCTGGGACAAAGCTGAGGCTGCTGTCAGGAATACTCAATGTTAAAGCAGGCTTAGAGATGTATGTACACCATGAACACTTGCACAATAACTGTCTTCCAATTAACTCTGGGGTTCCTGTGCAAATGCACACCTTCTCTGTTGACTTACAATTAGCAGACACACTTAGCCTTGTCTAAATCCACCTGCCCAGCATTTTCCACCACTTCACCTGGTAGCAGAACTGAACAAGTCCCTGATGTGTACCTAGCACAGGCTCCATATGTGCCCTTAATTTACACCTTGAGCTTCCATACCTCTGTACAGGATTGGAACCTCTGCGGTGCCGGTGTCAGACAGCTGACAGAAAGAGTGCCGGCAACATCTCCCTTGCTGCTGGAGGCCATCACAGGCACACACCAATGATAAGCTGCTTGGCTGGTTGTTAGCTTCCATTACCCTTGGTAACCACTTATTATACTGAACTAGGATAAGTACAGTCTTCATACCCCAATGTGCCTAGTGACCCAAAACTGTGAACTTAGTGAAAAATGTGCAGGTTACATGCATTGCACTGCTTTAAGACCTTCAGACCAGACAGAAAACAAAGTGCAAAACATGAGTCCACAAGCACAAGAACAGTTCTCCCTTAAACCCTAACTCAGGATTGCGTGCTGCATGGGTTCCAAGATGACAGAAAGGTGTAAAGCCATCCTCTTTCAGGCCAAGGATTCACAGCAAGAGCCCAGGGCTCTGGACCACTGTCTCTTTTATAACCCCAGGGTCAGTGGGTCGGACCTAAAAAAACCTGTCAAACAGCAAACCTGAGAACTTTTAAGGATTACAAGGGACCAGGGGCCATGTCTAAGTCTCATGTAGCTGTGCGAGGAGAAGACAACAGTTGTACTGGATGGGTGATATGAATCTTCTGAAGAGTGGAAGTACCAAGCCACTTACAAAAAGGACAGCACTGAACGTAAGCATCAGACTTACATCCAGAAAAGTAGCAATTTCAAAATCAGAGGCCAGCAATAGCAAACTTTTTTTTATCTCCCATGATAGATTTTCTCACTTTGTAAGACAAGAATGACTTCCAGGACATACATTATCCCTAGACTGCTTTCTAGATCTATTACATAATATAGAGAACTCTTCAGGTAATGCAGGCCATAGATGGGTCGAAAAACGGCAGATTTTTCTTTTAAAAAACGAAAAATCGGTCGTTCAAGCGGCCGACGTTACCATCAATGGTAAAAAAAATCGGCCGATTTTCCTCCCGTCTACAGCCGGCAAAAGTGTCCTTGCAGAGAGCTCCGCTATTTCTGACAGTTCTCTGACAGTTCCTTGACATTTACAGCGGTTGCAACATTGTATCTATTTGTTTCCATTTAGGATACAGATGTTTTTATTCGGAAACAAATAGATACAATGTTGCAACCTCTGTAGATGTCAAGGAACTGTCAGAGAACTGTCAAAGAAATAGCGGAGCTCTCTGCAGGGACACTTTTTGCTGGACTGGAATTCCTCTTATTTTCATCCTACTTCTTCTTCTTCATCATCATCCCCATCCTCTTCTTCTTCTTCTTCATCATCATCCTCTTCTTCTTCTTCTTCATCATCCTCATCCTCTTCTTCTTCTTCATCCTCATCCTCTTCATCCTCATCCTCTTCTTCTTCATCCTCATCCTCTTCTTCTTCGTCCTCATCCTCTTCTTCTTCTTCATCCTTATCCTCTTCTTCTTCATCCTCATCCTCTTCTTATTCTTCTTCTTCTTCATCCTCATCCTCTTCTTCATCCTCATCCTCTTCTTATTCTCCTTCTTCTTCATCCTCATCCTCTTCTTCTTCTTCATCCTCATCCTCTTCTTCTTCTTCTTCTTCATCCTCTTCTTCTTCCTCTTCTTCATTCTCTTCTTCATCCTCTTCCTCTTCTTTTTCTTCTTTTTGTCTTCCTCTTGCAGGTCACTGCTCATGCGCAGATTTTTTATCGGTAAAAAATCGGCCGATTTGCCCACTAATTGCCGCGAAAATCGGCCGATTGGCCGATTTTTTTCCAACTTTACCAAAAAAAAAAAACGGCCAAAATACCAAAAAACGGCCGAACAAAGAGCCCACTAACGATCCGAAAATCGGCCGATTTTATTTTCGGCCGAAAAATCGGCCGATTTTCGACCCATCTATGGCCTGCATAAGTCTTCCTGCATATATTTGGTTCCCTTATGACCCTTGGATTCCCTACTGTGGCACAGTGGGAAAAGTGATGCCTGTCCACCCCCACTGATCCAGTGGCAGATGTAATTCTGCTACTGTGGTGTATCGCTTATTCATAGTAGTGAATACGAACTACAGTATGTCTCCATACTTTACATGTTGTAGCAGGCATATTATATTTTAAAGCTATAATCACCATGTGTATACATAACAGTTTTTTTTTCTACAAGGGTGGATTAATAAGTAGGTGTTGGATTCATGAAACAACACAGAACGACAGAAACCTTATATTGCATTATGTGATAAAATAAGTGGATTACTTATTAGGATAAATTTCATGCTTGTCAAACACCAACTTTACCACAACATAATCTCCTGAATTAGCCCATTTCTATTAAGGTGTCTTATGCACGGATTTTCCAAACACTAAATACTAGGGGGTTGTTTCCCTTAAAATCCATTTACCTTTCATACCCACATTCCTGTCTGTCTCCTTCCTTACTTCTCTGCTCAAGTTCTTGCTATAAAATTCAGATTAGTCAAATTTCACTCCTACATGTCGTAACAGCAGCCAAATGAAATAATAATCCTAAAAAAGAAAGGCGGAATAAAAGCAAACTCTTAAAAATTACAAGACACTGTACGTACGTGAAATAAAATACACGTTTCTCCTGGGACTTCAAAAGACTTCATTTTCATGAGCTGGCTTAGTCATTGCTTTGAGCTCTAAGTAGGGCAGTCGTTGTTGTTGGTGAAAGCGTAGTTGAAATCTGTTAAATGCAAATCCATAAAAATGATCTCTCTCAACTAATATAGTTCAACTGAACACAAGCACTTTATAATAGTAATCTGCCGTGTTCGGAAATGGAAGTAAATGAAAGCATCATGATTACCTAAGTGAATTTTTATGCTGTTTATTGAAGTTGTTGCAAATATGGTCCCCATCTGAATATTAGCAACCATATTAGGTTCCTTGGGTTACATTTAAGTCATTTGTTTCTACTTTAAATATTATACCCCTTTTTACATTATTTATGGATATCGCAAGAGCACATTGAGATTCCATTAGGAAATGTATTTGGTGACTCCCAGAAGGCTCTAAGTGAATTAAAGATTGTTCATTCCCATAACATTAAATTTGGATCTATGTTTCTTGAGAAGTGATTGCATATTCATACTTGTTTCTGAAGTGTGACATGTTTAAAAAATATCTGTTATCAGATACACTGTCCAGATTTTACATGAAATGGTTTAATGTTCTTTGAAATGATTCAGCTCAGAATTTTGATTTAGTGTAAGGTACATTCTGCTCATTGTAAGCAGTTCAAGAACTGGAAATAAAGATGCCAAAACATTTCAGGTCCATAACTAAAATACTATTTAACACTAGTGTATAAAATTAAAAACATCAAAAAGGAACTTCAGGGAACAAGCAAAACCACCCAATGATAATGCCATCCAGAAAACATTGTAAGTGTGTTGAAAATCTGAAAGTATAATTGCATTCTATATATACTCTCATGCAACTAGATTTACCAAGCTTTTCACAGGCTTTTGGACTGGACTAAAGTGAGTTTTCACATGATTCTAGGCCCAGCAGCACCCTTCTTGTAACTATCAATGCTACGATCAAGGAAACACTTGCCCCAAATTCAGTAAAAGCTAAATGGTCAATACCAAATTGTAGGTTCACTTAGACACCATGCATCTTCTTTGCTTACTAAGCACTGAAAAGAGAGAACACAATGCCTTGAATATCAGTCCAAATACAGGTTTTATTTTTCACAATATAAATATTCTTTACGAGTTGACAGCAAACTTATTTCAAACATCATACAGGAATTCGCAGCACAATTTAGTTTTGTTGTGTGATAGGAGCTTGGACAGTTTGTATCTTGAGATCTTATTTAGACACAATTAAAAGCTTGTTCAGGTCACTAGTCTGGGAGACAGTCAAGTCTAAGTCTGGCCATACACGGCTGGTTGAAAAAAGAAATTGACTTGATTCTCCCATCCGCACACTCAATGTGGGTGGGGGAATCTCTCCGGCTGAGTACTTCATTCTGACAGCAGGGAGACTTCCTATTGCTGGTAGTGCTGATCAAGAGAACAGTTTCCAACAGGCTCGTTGTACACAAGTCAAATGATAAATCATGACCAAACATGGATTGAAATTCGGCCAATCCCTGTTGAACCAGCTGAATTTTGATCCATGTATGTTCAACTGAAGACTTGATGAACAGGGATTATTGCATACCCCCCAAGCCATGTCGGCTATCGATTCTTGATCATTTTTATTGAGAAAAGCTCAAAACTCCCCATAAGCTATCAGAGTGGCTTTGTCAAGGCTCTCCTGGTAATTATGAGCTGCCACAACACAGCAAATACTTTGTCAGATCTTCTTTGAGTCCAGTAGTCCACAGCCCTCTGTTTTGCTTAGCACTGGCTCTTTATGTTATTAATTGTGGTATTGCTATGGTTAGCCTCATTATTGCATAACATAACACACACACAATCATAGATTCACACAGCTTAGAAACCTACCACGTGCTTGTTTTCTAGCAGTTACAAAGTGACAGAAGTCTAATAATTATATATATATATATATATATATATATATATATATATATATTAAATTATCTACACTCTGGATGCAGAATTTATTTTAATTATCTTTTAGAAAAGACAAATACATCATTTTTCAACATATGTGTGAAGAAAAATGATGTTGCACTAGTTATCCTAAAAGTGAATAAAACTGAATAAACATTACACATAAATAAAAACAATATGTATAATGTGCAAAGTAATATCCAGAGGAGTGAATCCACAATATGTGTATCAAGTGGCAGTACGGATGAAAAGTGGTCAAATATTGAATGCAGAAAACATCAAGTGTTCAGTGGATAAATAGCATAAAGATAACAAATAGGAAAGCTAAAATCGCTGCCAATGGCGATAAAAAATTGGCATAAGAAAATGGCAACAAAGATGAAACGTGGCCAAATAGTGAATGTAAAAAACATCAAGTGTTCAGAGGATAAATAGCGTCAGGGACGCTGCTCTCTCCTGGTTCTCCTCCTACCTATCCCAACGCTCCTTCAGCATCACCTACAACGCTGCCACCTCGCCCTCTCTCCCCCTCTCTGTTGGAGTCCCCCAAGGCTCTGTCCTCGGACCCCTCCTTTTCTCCATCTACACCTCCTCCATTGGCAAACTGATACACTCCCACGGCTTCAACTATCACCTCTATGCCGATGACACACAAATTTACCTCTCCACCCCTCACCTCACCCCCTCACTCTCCGCCCGCATCGCCCACCTCCTAAATGACATATCTGACTGGATGTCGCTCCATTTCCTCAAGTTAAACCTGTCCAAAATCGAGCTCCTAGTTTTCCCCCCAGCCCGCGCCCCCCCCATCCCCTCCATCACGACTAACAATGCCACCATCAATCCCACCCCACACGCCAAAGTCCTGGGTGTCACCTTGGACTCAAACCTTTCCTTCCAACCTCATGTCCAATTACTATCAAAGTCATGCAGGCTCCACCTTCGCAACATCTCCAAGATACGCACGTTCCTCACCCCAGACACTACTAAACAACTCGTACACTCCCTCATCATCTCACGCCTGGACTACTGCAACTCCCTCCTCACCGGCCTACCCAAACAAATGCTATCCCCACTCCAGTCTATCCTGAACTCAGCGGCTAGACTCATCCACCTCACCAACCACTCCACATCTGCCACCCCCCTCTGTCATTCCCTCCACTGGCTCCCGATTGTCCAACGCATTAAATTCAAATTACCAACTCTGACATACAAAGCCATTCACAATGCTGCCCCAAACTACCTAACTGACCTGATACCCAAATACTACCCTACCCGTGCCCTTCGCTCCTCACAGGACCTCCTACTCTCCAGCTCCCTGGTCTCCTCCTCCCACGCCCGACTGCAGGACTTCTCCAGGACTTCACCCATCCTCTGGAACTCCCTACCCCAATCCATCAGACTGTCACCTACCCTCCTCACCTTCAGCGCACCCTAAAAACCCATCTCTTCAGGGAATCCTACCCCACCCTCACCTAACAACCGATCTCCTCCACTCCTCCTACCACTCCATCCCCCACAGCCACTTCCTCCTGTACCACTATCCCCTCCCTCCTAGATTGTAAGCTCGAAAGAGCAGGGCCCTCGAACCCCTCGTGTATTGTATTGTACTGTATTGTCTCATGTTCTGTCCCCCTCGCTAATGTACAGCGCTGAGCACACCCTTCGGTGCTATATAAATACTGTATAATAATAATAATAATGATAACATATAGGAAAAACAAAATGCTGTCAATGGCGATATAAAAGTGGCATAAAAGAGTGGCAACAAAGATAAAACTAGTAATAAAGCCTTTTCCTTCACCTCCACTCAATATTACAATCACACCAAAAATAATATAAATTAAATTAAAGTCCAAAAATTAGTGTCCAAAAATTAGTGTCCAAAAATGAATTTATACTCCACCAAAAAATCTCAATCCTGTGTGTCCAACTTTATTATTCCAACATTCTGGACCATTAATATAATATATAGACATCAAATAGATTCAACTGTGAGTAACACGTGAATCATGCAAAATCACTCTGTGTACACTCCAATAAACTAATATAAAGTGAAGGTCTATATATTATATTAATTTTTGCACATATTTTTTGCACAGATATAGTATATACTCATTTGTTGAAAAGATATATACATTTAATTGAAGGTAATACACTATTTTAGCTTAATTTTTTCAAGGTATCACGTGGTCCAGAAAGTTGGAATAATAAAGTTGGACACACAGGATTGAGATTTTTTGGTGGATTATAAATTAATTTTTGGAAGCTAATTTTTGGACTTTAATTTAATTTGTATAATTTTTGGTGTGATTGTAATATTGAGTTGAGGTTGAGGAAAAGGCTTTATTACTAGTAATTGCTTTCAAGGGTGAAAGTGTGACTTTTTCTTGGGCTTTATTTTTGGGATTCACTATTAGAATTACTATTAGAATTATTTTTAGGTTATAAATTGCCGAGTGATTTATTGAATAACAAAGATAAAACGTGGCCAAATAGTGAATGTAAAAAAACATCAAGTGTTCAGTGAATGAAATACATAAGAGTATATGACAAAACAAAATACGATCAATGGCAAGAAATAGGTGGCAAAAAAAGACAAAAAAACATTCCCAAACAACACAAACTGTGTGTGTATCTTCAGCACAAAGCCGTGAAAAATCAGTGACCACAGACAAACAGGCGATCCTTCACCACCTAGTGTTCGCGCTCACCTTCAAACTGTGACCCTCAAGGAGTCACAAAGCATAAATGCAGGTAGATGATCCCCAAACAGGGGACCAAACATAACATATATATATGTATATATTCTTCAGCGCTGCATATATATATGTTATGATTCTATGAGAAGGTTTTAGAGGTTTTACCTTTTTATGCCAGCAGCTTTATCTTTTTTACCCAGTGCTCATTTTAATATTATTTATTACAGGGGACCAAACAGGTGAAAGTCTGATGGAGCAAGATCAGGACTATAGGGAGGATACTGTCATCGGTTGTGGATGTGGTTGGGCGTCCAGGTCCTTCATGATGGCTAACACTTGTACGACCTTCCTTGAACCTCTCTATCCATTCATACACACGTCTTCGCGACAAAACACTTTCATGTGCTTGAATGCATGCCTGACAATGTCGGGGCATGCTCCTTTTGAGACCACAGATGGTGTCCTGGTGTATTTCCTCCCAGATCTGGACCAGGGCATCACTGAGCTCTTGGATAGTCTGAGGTGCAACCTTGCGGGTGTCCGATGGACTGAAACATGATATCCCAGAGGTGTTCTATTGGATTTAGGTCAGGCAAGCGTGGTAGCCATTCAATGGTATCAATTCTTTCATCCTCCAGGAACTGCCTGCATACTCTCTCCACATGCGGCTAGGCATTGTCGTGCACTAGGAGGAACCCAGGACCCATTGCACCAGCCTAGGGTCTGACAATGGGTCCAAGGATTTCATCTCGATACCTAATGGCAGTAAGGGTTCCATTGTCTAGCCTGTAGAGGTCTGTGCATCCCTCCATGAATATGCCTCCCCAGACCATCACTGACCCACCACCAAAACGGTCATGCTGAACGATGTTACAGGCAGCATAACGTTCTCCATGGCTTCTCCACACTCTTTCACGTCTGTCACATGTGCTCAGGATGAACCTGCTCTCATCTGTGAAAAGCACAGGGTGCCAGTGCCAGACCTGCCAGTTCTGGTGTTCTATGGCAAATGCCAATCGGGTTCTATGGTGCCAGGCAATGAGCACAGGGCCCATTAGAGGATGTCAGGCCCACAGGCCACCCCCATGAAGTCTGTTTCTGATTGATTTTTCAGAGACATTCACACCAGTGGCCTGCTGGAGGTCATTTTGTAGGGTTCTGGCAGTGCTCATCCTGTTCCTCTTTCCACAAAGGAGCAGATACCAGTCCTGCTGATGGGTTAAGGACCTTCCACGGCCCTGTCCAGTCTTGAGACTGTGCTGGGAGATACAGAAAACCTTCTGGCAATAGCACGTATTGATGTGCCATCCTGGAGAAGCTGGACTGCCTATGCAACCTCTGTAGGGTCCAGGTATCGCCTTATGCTACCGGTAGTGGCACTGACCCTAGCCAAATGCAAAACTAGCGAAAAACAGTCAGAAAAGATGAGTAGGGAAAAAAATGTCAGTGGCCTCCACCTGTAAAACCATTCCTGTTTTGGGGGTTGTCTCATTGTTGCCCATCTAATGAATCTGTTGTTAATTTCACTAACACCAAAGCAGCTGAAACTCATTAACAACCCCCTCTGCTACTTAACTGACCAGATCAATATCCCAGGCGGTTTCCTTTAATTTTTTGGAGCAGTGTATATGCTGTATATATATCAATGCCAAAGATCAGTTTCCTTGTTTTTTTCAACAAATCTGCTTAAGATTTATATAAAGGATCTAGGTGAATTCCACACTGTGTGAGAGTGATTCTTTCCAAGTAAGATACGTAAGCTAGCCCCTGCTTACAAATATATGTGTGGAGATCTTTAAAGGTCTGTTGGATCCTCTTGATGTATCACTGTAATGCAGTCAGGCTACATTCTACAGCAATAAATATGCCTCTTTTTACTTTTTCATCAATTAAGTGCTGCTGCGAGGGTTAAAATCCATATGTTAACAGCATGACTAATTGGTCTTTAATGTTCAACTAGTTCAGCATCCAAATTTATGATGATCTGGTATCACACAGGGTCTAGACACTTCAGTCTCTGGAGTCCAAGAGGAGGCTAAGTAGTCTATGGTGGGACTCTTTTTGATACACTCTTTCTCTCTTCCATGTCACAGTATGTTCTAAAACTTTCTCACGTCCCTTTACAAATACTAAAGCCAGCCATAGTAGCAAGGGCGTCCCTAGGGTTGATGTCACCCTGTGCGGTAACACTTGGTGACACCCCCTCTGACGATCCCTGCAGGATGGATCGGATCTGCAGATTGGGGAGTATAATGGATCCGCTTGCTTTAAAAATGACCTTTTCATGGAGAGATCAGTTAACTCCGTATAGGTAGCATGCCGACGATCCCCGCAGGATGGATCGGATCTGTGGATTGGGGAGGATAATGGATCGGACTCCAATCCATTATGCCCAATCTGGCTGCTTTACAACTTACCAGGTCCGGTGTCACCCCGTGGGGTAGGTGTCACCCAGTGCAGCGCGCACCCCCCGCACCTTCCTAGGGACACCCCTGCATACTAGGATCAAAATTCAGGCAGTTCCGCAGGGACAGACCAAATTCTGATCCTTGTATGGGCACCACCTGGTTGTATACAGGTTTTACCTGAACAATTAGTGCCGCTGGACTACAATAGCACTGCGGTACGGATTCCCCCCATCAACAATGAGTGGGATTTATTTACTAAAGCTGGAGAATGCTGGCACACTTCTGTATAAAAAACAATCAGCTTCTAACCTCAGCTTGTTCAATTAAGCTTTGGCAATGAAACCTAGAAGCTCACTGCAAACTACACAAAAATAGGTCTGGAAAGAGTGTGCATTATGCATTTCTTATTGAAAATAACCATACACCTTCGTCAAATGTTCAGGTGTAGGCAGGGGCGGACTGACCATTTGGAAACTCGGGCACTGCCCGAGGGCCCGGGGTCAGTAGGGGGCCCCATGTGATGCCCCTGGTACCTTTTTCATAAGCTTTTTTGAGTTTAGGCAAGGACACAGGGGCCCCATGATCCCTTATTGCTCGGGGACCCCGTGAGTTGTCAATCCGCCCCTGGGTGTAGGCAATCCACAGGAACTACACAGCAAGTATGGCATACCTATGCACACAAAGCTTACAAGCTTATTTAATAAAGAAGTGCAAAGATCACTGCCCATGGCAACCAATCATATTTACCTTTTATTATCTGACTGTAATAACATGAACATAATTAACTACCATAATTAACTCCCCCCTAAAGCATGCGCACATCACCCCCATACTCAAAAAACCCTCCCTAGACCCCACTGACCTGAACAACCTTAGACCCATCTCACTGCTGCCACACACTTCTAAGCTCCTTGAGCGATTAGTCTACAATTGCCTAAGCGCCCACCTCACTGACAACAACCTCCTTGATCCACAACAGTCTGGCTTCTGTCCCCTACACTCCACCGAAAATGCCCTACTTAAAATCACTAACGACCTGCTAACCGCCAAAGCTAATGGCCACTACTCAGTCCTCCTACTCCTCGACCTCTCCGCGGCCTTCGACACAGTCGACCCCCCCTCCTCCTTACTAAACTGCACTCCCTTGGCATCAGGGACTCTGCTCTCTCCTGGTTCTCCTCTTACCTATCCCAATACTCCTTCAGCGTTACCTATAATGCTGCCACCTCCCCCTCTCTCCCCCTCTCTGTTGGGGTCCCCCAAGTCTCTGTCCTCAGACCCCTTCTCTTCTACATCTACACCTCCTCCCTTGGCAAACTGATACACTCCCACTGCTTCAACAATCACCTCTATGCCGATGACACACAAATTGGCCTCTCCACCCCTCACCTCACCCCCTCACTCTCTGCCCACATCACCCACCTCCTAAACGACATATCAGACTGGATGTCTCTCCATTTCCTCAAGTTAAACCTTTCCAAAACAGAGCTCCTAGTTTTCCCCCCAGCCCACGCCCCCCCCCCCATCCTCTCCATCACGACTAACAGCGCCACCATCAATTCTACCCCACATGCCAAAGTCCTAGGTGTCACCCTGGACTCAAACCTTTCATGTCCAATCACTATCAAATTCATGCAGGCTCCACCTCCGCAACATCTCCAAGATACGTACGTTCCTCACCCCAGACTCCACTAAACAACTCATACACTCCCTTATTATCTCACGCCTAGACTACTGCAACTCCCTTCTCACCGGCCTACCCCAACACACGCTATCCCCGCTGCAGTCTATCCTGAACTCAGCGGCTAGACTCATCCACCTCACCAACCGCTCCACTTCTGCCACCCCCCTCTGCCAATCCCTTCACTGGCTCCTGATTGCCCAACGCATTAAATTCAAATTACTAACTCTGACATACAAAGCCATTCATAATGCCGCCCCAAACTACCTAACTGACCTGATACCCAAATACTACCCTACCCGTGCCCTTCGCTCCTCACAAGACCTCCTACTCCCCAGCTCCCTGGTCTCCTCCTCCCACGCCTGACTTCAGGACTTCTCCAGGACTTCCCCCATCCTCTGGAACTCCCTACCCCAATCCATCAGACTATCACCTACCCTCCTCACTTTCAGGCGCACCCTGAAAACCCATCTCTTCAGGGAAGCCTACCCCACCTTCACCTAACAGCCGTTCTCCACTCCTCCTACCACTCCATCCCCCACAGCCACTTCCTCCTGTACCTCTACCCCCTCCCTCCTAGATTGTAAGCTCGAAAGAGCAGGGCCCTCGAACACGTTGTGTATTGTATTTTTACTGTATTCTCTCATGTACTGTCCCCCACTTTTATGTACAGTGCTGAGCAAACCTTTTGGCGTTATATAAATACTGTATAATAATAATAATATCCCAGATTGCAAAGCTAACAAGCATTTAGGCACCAGCTCGGCTAGGGTTTTATAGCCAGGAAAACCCTCCCAATGAGTTTGCTGCCTGTGATCTCTGCAACAAACACACCACATGTCACTCAACAGAGAGGGAGGGGGGATGATGGAGGAATCTGATTTGGGAGAGAGAGATACAAGATGGAGGGGTTTGGAGCAAAAAGGATGACCGCGTCAATCTCTGTGTGCATGATTGCTACACCGCCCATCCATAATTTCCTCATATGGCAGGCGAGAGGCAGTTAAAGTCCCACCTTCAATTAGGGTTTTCCCTCCAGTTTGTCTTTTCGCCTATCATTGGGCTGTGGCAATGTACACTCTCTTCCTATGTAGTGGGTATTTTCCATGATTTTACATCATTATTGCATTTTGTTAATTAAGCCAAAATTGCTTGCTTTGGGTGAAAACGTAAGTTTGTATACTGGATTTTGGTGTCTTGACTTGCAGGACAACAAAAGCTTTGTTTTATTACTTACCAGAAAAAGATTGCTTTAGATCTAGGATAGTCAACTTTATCCAAGAACGTGGCTAGTTAGTTTCTTGTTAAATGATCTACATGCCATTTTCTAAATGGTTGGACATTTGACAATACAAATGAACTCTAACGCTTCAAAAACTATAACCATGTTGGTGATATAGCAATATTAGGGCTCATTCATACCTGTGGCCACACTTCAACCATTTAAGCTCCAGAAGATTTTCAGCTCTTCGTGGCCAGGGCACATTTTGATATGTGGCACTACTCTACTTTAACTGGCAATTGTGCAGTCATGCAACACTGTACCCAAATGAAACTTATATAATTTATTTTCACATAAATAGGTATTTCTTTTGGCAATATTTGATCACCACTGGGTTTTTAAAATTGTTTAAATTATATAAACGAATAAAACCTGCAGATTTAAAAAAACTATATTTTTACTTTCTGCTATAAAACATATCCAATAAAAAAATGTAAAAAATCAAATCTCTTCAGAAATGTAGGCAAAAATGCATTATGCTATAGGTCTTTGATATAAAAAAAATCCCAATAAGTGTATATTGCTTGGTTTGTGTGAAAGTTATAGTATTTACAGATGCTAGTACTGTATATATACTGGAATTTACATTTTTTAACTTTTTTTATACTAGCAATGGCGGCGATCAGCGACTCATAGTGGGACTGTGATGCAGCGGGCAATCTGACACTGGGCAGGAACTGACTAACTGACACTGACATCTCCAGTGACTTTAATATAGTGAGCGATCAGTGATAATGCTATACACTGTCACTGTACAAATGACACTGGATGGGAAGGGGTTAACATCTAGGGGCAATCAAAGGGTTAACCGTGTGTCTAACATTGTGTAATGTGTCTGCTCATGTGTACAGAGCCCAGTGTTCTTAGTAAAAACAGGGCTCTGTACTGTCATTCTCTAAGCAAATCAGCAGGTCTGGCCATAAATCATTGGCCGGGACCTGCTGACCGACTTGTGCTGTAGTGAATGACAGCACAGATCACGTGGCAGGCATGCACTTGTGCCTCCTTCCTGGAAGTGCTGGATCATGTACTGTACATATACGTGATCCAGTGCAGTGGTGCCGAACTGCCGCAGTAAAACTGCAGTAGGCAGTCCACAAGTGGTTAAAGTGTGCATAACTCGTGCCCACTGGTGTATATTGTGCACACACTCTTGTAAAGCTCATTGCAGTGCTTGCTTTTTTAAACTTTTCTCAACTTGACATTCATGTAACTCTATGCACAGCAGTGTGCAAAAATGCAACCTGTCCTACTTTTTTTTCAGTGCACATGAAGCATTGGTGTGAACTGAAACAATAGGGCAGTGTTTCTCAACCTTTTTTCAGTCAAGGCACCCTTTAAAATTATGGACAGTCCTGAAGCACCCTTTAAAATTATGGACAGTCCAGAAGCACCCTTTAAAATTATGGACAGTCCCGAAGCACCCTTTAAAATTATGGACAGTCCCAAAGCACCCTTTAAAATTATGGACAGTCTCGAGGCACCCTTTAAAATTATGGACAGTCCAGAAGCACCCTTTAAAATTATGGACAGTCCCGAAGCACCCTTTAAAATTATGGACAGTCTCGAGGCACCCTTTAAAATTATGGACAGTCCCGAAGCACTCTTTAAAATTATGAACAGTCCTGAGGCACCCTTTAAAGTTATGGACAGTCTCAAGACACCCCAAATGTGAAAAATGATTCTAATAGTTTTATATAACGCAGCAACATACACACATTTAGGACACCCAACATTAGAAGTGATTGATTCTTTCAAAGCAAAGCAAATACACTTCTGCACACTGGTACTGACTAGTATTCTGATGTTTCTCTTCTCCCTCAGTTTTTCTCCATCACTCAGCTAATGTGATCTCAGCACTGACGGAGAGGGGCAGGGGATGATCAAACTAGGATGCTGTGCAGGCGACTGACAACCTCCTTATCAACTGATGATGTTATTGGCTGTCAGGACGCCGGCGGCTAGATGATCGTAATGGTGCGCAATGAAAACCTGTGGCTTTGTGTAACTAAAAGGCAGGCTTGTTGCACCTGCTGGCTTGTATACAAGTTTTGTTAAATTTTTAGACATTTTGCCAAGGCACCCCTAAAGAAAACTAAAGGCACCCCAGGGTGCCTGGGCACCCTGGTTGAGAAAGGCTGCAATAGGGCATAGGGCAAATGCATCGCGTAAGTGTTGGGATTGCACTGGGTAGGAACAAGCCCCTAATGGTACTTTTATTGTATAAAATGTTTTCCTGTCAATTGACAGGATAAAGAAGTAAAAGTATAGGGATTTTCAACTTTTTTTTTTAATTCTTTAACTTCAGCAGTCAGCCAGACAATGAACAGATGAATACAATCGAGGTAACAGTATCTTACATAAATGAACATAATGTCTACATTCCACATTATACAATACTACTATGTAAATAGAAAGTCTATGGCTGTGGATTAGGCATGCACCCAAAATCTGTGAAAGCTTGTTTAAAAAGCTCATATTGACAAGTGGGCAAATTCCATTCACTGACGCAGTAGGGGTACAGTGTGAGATATTTTTAAAATGTATATGAGAAAATCTAGAAAGAAAAGAGAAAAAAGGGGGAATGGTGGGGTTATGACTAGGAAATACGAACAGCTAGGACAGTTTCTCTAGGAGCCTATCCTGAGTTCAGGCTACTAGATATGAGGTGTGCAGTATAGATGTATATTAGTGTCATCTATCAAATCCTTCACAGAACAGTTTTATTACTTGTTGATCCTGCCAGGAAGTCCACTTTTTTTTACACATCTTGTACAAAGTCAAGCTGTCCAGAAAAAGTAATAACACTGACATGGGTTCTTACAATGTGAAATTAGTGCTCAGCTACAAGGAGCGGTTGTACCAGTAGAATCCACCTATAGTGGCCTGATCAGTCTGGATATAGCCATCAGGAAGGATCTGACGCTTTTCGGAAAAGGTTCCTCTTTCTTCTCCCTCTTGCTAGGATTGGTTCTACATTTAACTAAAAAAAGGGTAAAACTACATTCTATGAAAGCTACTAAGAACAACACCTTTTGTACTAAATACCAACTATATAGTAGCCTTCCAGTCATTATTGTTACCAATTCAGTTTCTTCCTTCTGGCAGATGAAACTCGAGAATGTGCTCAGTTGTCTTCCAATATATTGATTACCGAGGTCTTAAATGATTGTAGTCCCAACAGAAGTATTTAAACAGATGACCAGTAGTTGAGAAAGGAAGTGGTTTGGCACTTTTTAAAAGTTGAAAACCTCTTAAACCCCTTAAATTTTAACAGAATTTTAGCTAAATCCAAATGACCCAAAAAGGGAAATGTACCAACTTTTTGCGGTTTCGTACGCAGCTGTAAATTGAGAACATCTGACATTTTTCTATTATGGAGATTTTTCAAAGTACCACGCTAGAAGCATTTGAGGCTTTTGCTTGGTCTTCAGTATTGTTTTACCATTCATCGTAATTTACTGACTACAAAGGAAAAAGACAATACATTATTTGGATTAAAGGTGTTGAATGTACTCATTTCCAGAAATCTCTTTTGGCAGTCTTCCACCAACATATCATATTTTTATTTAAATTTCCCAATTTTGCCAATATTTTGTTTTATTTTTATTATTACGACATGCTTCACCTCAATTTCAAAGTAATAACAATGTAATCTTATATTATGTTTACAGTTGATGTTAAATTAAATTAAGTGTAGTCATTTTTCAAAGGTTATTACTTGTCTCTGATTTGTTTAAAATGTAAACTCTATAATATAATAACATAACTTTTAATATATTTCAAAACTTTTTACAGAATTTATATCAATAAACAGTCTTGCCTTGGGGGCATGGCGTTTATATATTTGATTGATATAAAGAAAATTCCTAGATTGATGACAATCAAAACAATCACGGGGGCAAAGCAAAGGTCTGTGTAAGCTACACATTTAATCGTGCCACCAACAAATTCAATAAAATAGCAAATATGAGAAGCTTGCTTGACATTGCAGTTGATAGAATGGATAAGTTTGAGGATAACGTCAAATCTGGATATCAACAATGTGGATTTTGGTGGTCGTTTACTGATATCTGCTCTTCTAATTCTTAATATCAGGGGGTGAAAGGTTTGCCAATAAAAAAGGACATTTTATCTCTTAATTTTGGTCTTATTTTAGCACTAATGTTTTCAAACATAATACTTGTTCTTGGCACAACGTTGGTCATCTGACCCTTTATTTTAGAAAGACGAAGAAAGACAATCAATAATAAAAGTGTATTTGAGGGCAAAATTTAAATATTATCTGCAATACATGCGTGGTTCCCAACATTTTATCTCTTTACTGACCTTGTAAGTAGAAATGCCTATTAATCTGCCAGAACATAACCCCTATTAAGTGATGTGGGCTGACAGCACACAGAATTTTGAGTACTGAATGGTGTCAGCCCTTCCCAGTTGTCTTTATCTAAACTACCATATAGCTCCTCATCTTTACAACATTGGCCCCTTTCACACTGCCATCCACCTGTCAGTTTTTCAGGCGGACCCAATCGGACAATCCATAGTTGTCTATGGAGCGGTAGGTGTCAGCAGACATGTGTCTGCTGACATCTGCCGGTATCCAATACAATCATGTATGCCACAAAAAAATGGATAGGGATCTGCTCCCCATATGTCCAGTGGATCGGATGACAGTCAGATGGAAACGGACAGGCGGTCCGTTTCTATCTGACTGCCCCATTGAAAACAGCGGGCTGTGTCTGTTCTGCATTGCGGAGCAGACACAGACCTGTCATTCGCCTGCTCCACTGGGATCAGTGGAGAAATCCCCTACTGAGCAGGTGGATCCGCTTGATGGTGTCCACCCCATCTGAAAGGGCCATAGGAACTGATTGTTCCGTAGTCCAAGACAAGAACTTAAAGTATTACTAAACCCACAACAGTAAAATCAGTCTGTATATGCAGTAAAGCATGCTTGTTATACTCACTGTGGAACCTAAGGGGTTAATCCTCTGCATTGTGTAAAAATGCTGTTTGATCCTGACTTCTTTGATCCTCCCCTTCTTCCAGTGTCCCCCTCTTATCACCTGATAAGATATACCGTGTGGAGTCAATCTGCACATGTTCAGTTTGGTGTGTATTGCTAGAGAGGATATTTTTTTCTTGGGAGTGTGCATGTGATCAGCACAGGGCCAATCAGCACTATCAAGACAGAGGTCAGGGGTCCTGCAGCCTCATAGAGCAGAAAAAAACTCCTCCTACAAGCTTTAACCAGTGCTCTGCTGAACACTGGTAGAAGTCACAAGACTCCTATATACTGCTGATGAGAAAAGGTATTTCGCAGTCTATATTTATTTAAATAATTGCATTTCCATGTTGTGTGTACTGTGGGAGACCAGATATAGTGAATGCAGGGTCCTGGGTTTAGTAACACTTTAAGGGCTAATTGGTCTCCTTGAGACAGGACAGCTCTGAATTTCTGATATGATCAACTGGTATTTTTTGCACTTATTGAGCAGATTTATAACAAATTATAACAATTTATAATTTTACAGTTATCATTATAACAATTAATAATTTGCCACAAATTAGGTTGTAAATAGTCAAGTTTATATGCATATACATATCTATACATAAAAATACTACGCAATATAGTATGTGCATAAAAAGTGCACTTTGGGGATTAACAGTAAATCTTAAATTGTATTTGTAATGTATCTGCAGCGGGAAATGTGATATATCATAGCTTTGATCACCGCACTCATAGTTCATTGACACTTCCTCCAGCTCAGTTACTGAAAGTCTGTACAGAGATATGGGCAAGGAGCTGGAGGAAGTGTTTTCAGAAGCCTAACATCACTGATGCATCCACTAATTCAAGTTACAATGCTTTGTAGGCTCCTGTGGAGAAAAAAATATATAATATTTTTTTCTGCAAAAATTAAATTTATTTTAGTTTATAAAGGTGAACTTAGCCTTAAAACAGGCATCCAGCAGCTGGCTTTAAGAAGGTTTCAAACCATGCTGAAGCCTATTGAAGCCTTCTAGCAACTAGATTAAAGTGGCAGCATGCAATCCTTTTAAGATCTGTGCTTAAAGTGGTATTAAACCCCAAAACAAACATTTACAGTATTACATACCAGCTTATCAATTCGTAGATGTGGTGGCAGCATTTCTTTTCTTTTTTAGTCTTTTTTTCTTCTACAGTATTTTCATCTGGTGGCCAAGCCATTAAATTTATTGTTTTTCAAAAGAACAAGCTTTCTTGCAGATGTATCAGTTTACAGGGATGAGACAAACCATTAACACTAACAGAGATGCTTACAATGATCAGCTGTTATTTAATCATGTAAAATCTTTATCTCAAAAAGCAGTTTGCTGCAGCTGATTATAAAGAGCTGAAGGTTGGCTTCAATTTGTTAGTGTATTTAAATCTGCTAGTCCTTCTAACAGTTGTCACCTCCTAGAATAACAATACTGTTGTCCAAAGGTGCCTCCTGTGCTCATTCCTCCGGAGTGGGGGCATGCTAATACAGGAGGTGTGTTGCTGCCCAGATCACTAGGTGAAAACAGAGGGAAAAAAGCATACAAAACTATGCACATTGCATGTGTGGTGGTATTGGCTATTAGAGGTTAAAATGGGCAACCTAACACCTCCTTGCCCCCTTTTAACTGCCCTATAAATAGTGATCCAGCACAGTTCACTCTTCAGATGGCAACAACAGTATAAACAAGCCCTCAAGGCTTCAACAAAGCTGGTTGAAGCTTGCTGAAATCCTTGTAAGTGTTTTCCAAAAGCTCGCTGTACACATATGCCAAAACCAACTTGGAAAGCTAGTGTATAATTCAACCAAAGTTTGGGATTGTGTGATATACAAATCAAGTCATAAAATATAAATAACATGTTAAAGATAAATCACAAAAGAAATATGGAAAATTGCTAAATATATTTGTGTGCTAAAACTTATACTAAAAACCTGTGCTGTACACAGATTTCAGCCTTCGCCTTGTATTATGATGCTCCGTGAATAATTTAGGCTATAAATAAAATGTATCCAAGCCGTATTTTTAGAGAGGAAGGACAAAGTGTACACTAATTAAAGGAATGTTACTAAAGAGAGAAAAAAGTTGATGATGCCAGCGCATTTGTTACGTCCATTGCAATGTGCATTTGTCAAAGCGAACTGGTACATAATAATTGATATTACATGTAAGCATTTCTTGTAGCAGATTATAGAATGGAAGGGATAAAAATAGATTGAATTGATTAGAGGTGTCTTGGTCATGCCTATGACCAGTAACAGCATGAGCTAAATGAAATATAGAACAATCCTTGGCATAGAAAAAACTAATAGGATTTTAAAGGTACCTCAAAATGTACATAAAAAAGTTTCCATTTTTTATCGTACAAAATATTAAATCATAATAACAGACATTAAGGTACCGTTAAAAGCAAATACAATCATATTATGCCAGCAGTTGAAAGTCACATCCCAAAATAATCTTGGGGAAGGTCTCATATAGTCCACTGACGCGTTTCGCAGGACAAGCCTGATTCCTCAGGGAGATCTGGCATATATTTCTAAAGTTACAAACAAAGCCAACATGAGTAAAAGTATGACATTGTAAATACAGATATTATATTCTGGATCTCTCCACGTATATGCATTACCTGTTACAAGGAGAATCACATGACTTGTTTTTGTCAACTACTGTGACTGTCAACTGCTGGCATAATATATGATTGTCTTTGCTTTTAACAGTACCTCAATGCCTGTTGTTAAGATTTTTAAAATATTTTGTGCAAAACAAATATTAGGTTTTCTATACTAGGTATTGTTCTTTATTTCAGTGTCTCACATTGGAGGATGTGGTACCTGAAAACCCTTAGAACAAGTTGAGACTACCTTGTTGAGTCTCCCATCCTGCTTCCAAGTATATCATAACAACATAAGCTTTGTGCTCAAATAAAACTTCAGCGCAACAAATACCTCCGCAAATTCCTGTGTATACCAGTGCTGCCGACACTTACATGCGTTTCCGCACACATAAGGTATGTCATAAAATAGTGCCGCGCATATATCTCTATAACTTCATATATGAATTAAAGCATCCAAACCATGTGATTATGCAACAACGGTGAATACACTGAATACAACTTAAAAGTCCATAATGTGTGCTTGATCTGTGCGTTTATAATTTGTTCACAAAACAAGTGCTCTTTATTGCTTATATCCACATATATTCCTATAGGTGCTCCTCCACCAGAGACATACATATATACTATCACCTCCTTTTATGACCCAAATTGCATAGGTCAAATACCGCCTTTCACATTTTCAATGTGTTCAGGAATTTCCAAGATGGCGGCTCATAAACTTCCTGTTTAGCAGCTTGACGTCATTGGCCCACTCTACGCGTTACATCACATCACGTGACTTCCTGGGGAATATATGTGGACTGGAACATAGGATAATTCTCCCTCAGGGTGGTATCGTTATGAGCCCTCAGAGATGTAGGATGATCCAGATGGCCCTGTACAGCAACCTGAGTCGACACCAATACCGTAAGAAACTCTGTGTCAGTAGAAGTTGTGTCATTTCTGGGTGAAATGTCAGCATTAGACCCTTCGTGTTTTTCACTGACTGACAAATCTAAGAAGTCACAGTGTAAACTTGTGCTGCGGGTTCCTGCTTTGTACTGGCGCCATGTTCAGTGTTCCACTGAACGCTCCTGAACATGGCGCCAGTACAAAGCAGAAACCCGCAGCACAAGTTTACACTGTGACTTCTTAGATTTGTCAGTCAGTAAAAAACACGATGGCTCTAATGCTAAAATTTCATCCAGAAATGACACAACTTCTACTGACACAGAGTTTCTTACGGTATTGGCGTCTACTGTACAGGGCCATCTGGATCATCCTACATCTCTGAGGGCTCATAACCATACCACCCTGAGGGAGAATTATCCTGTGTTCCGGTCCGGACCTATATCTGTGAAGGAGATCAGTGTTGATTTACACATTGCGTATTTGAATTACGCTTCTGGTGATTGCGTAGTTCTTACCTTATCACTGGGAGCACCGCCACTGGATTGGATCATTACACCATATTGTCTTCACCATATAGACTGTCACTGTTATATGCTAATGTTATTGGGGACATTATATACCTATTTTCATTATATAGCGCTGCACTTTCCCATTATATATATATATATATGGGTGTGCAGGCAGTGCCTACTTTATGTTGGGAATTTACATGTTATTTTGGCAATGTGTACTATATACTATTACTTTAAATGTACGGGTTGTTGTTACCTAAAAGGTATGTCATTTCCCCTTTTGCATGGGAGTTGACCTTGGGGGTACTTCTCAACCACCAAGGTAAATAGTAGACAGTGAGGTCCAGATGTGAGATCTTCTTAAGTTTACAAACCCTCTGATGGGCCCTGATATTAAGGTGACCTCTTGTCATGGACTTTGTTACTAAGAACTAATGAACTTCAGGTATGGACAGCACCCTACGCTGAATGCACCATCCTCTTAGGGCACTGCTAGGGATAGCCATCACAGCCAATTTTTCTAATATAATCGCATGTGTATGGAGAGGATTATGTTACTGTCAGCACCTGTGGTAGTGAGCTCTTGTTGATACTCAACTTGGGGTTCCCCAGGGTGCGCAGTCTAAGCCCCAGCCTGCTTCTTCACCAGAGCCCCTGATGGTGGGGATGGACTTGCAGCAAGCTGGGACCAGGTCGCGGCCCCCAGGTACGCCCAGCTGAGGTTGAGGAGACCTCTCGCGGGAGCAGAGTATAATGGGAGGAGACAAACAGAATCCGATAGGCTAGCCGAGGTCAGGACAGGCAGAAAACAAGCAAGGTCAGAGAACGAATCCGGGGTGTGTACACAAGTAGTCAATGTAGGATTCAGACAGTAGTAACACACAGGAGCTCCAACAACTAGGAAGTTGCTCAGGCAAAGTGGCCTAGACTGAGCATGTCTTATATAGACAAGAAAACAAGGAGGCGGACCAGGAAGTGATGGAAGGGAAGGAAATAAAACACCCATAGATGAGCACAGACAAACACATGAGAAGGGATCAGGAACAGGACTGCAGCAAGAAGGTAAGAACACAAACAAGAAACTGCAGGCTAACTTGTGACAGTTACAATTCTTAGAAGGATGCAAAGATGTTTATTCTGCAGTTCTGAAAAGTAAAAGAGAACATTTATTACAGAGACAAATGTCTGAGTCATTTACTGGGAAAGAAGTAAATGGCTGTGGTTAAGTGAAATGAGTGAGCAGTGCATTTAACCTTGCCTCATTGCCTCATGCATTTTTGCAGCCACTTTTAGGGGCATCAGGCATTTTGTTTTACTGCTTCCAAACGCCCCTCCATATTATACTATGTGTCCATGCACACATCGACTTTTAGAAGCTTTTAGTGGCAGGGGCTTTTAGAGGCAGGAAAAAACCCACTACCAGTGCTACCAGGAACAGCAGAGTTTGGGCAGTAAAAAGCTTGATGCTGCTAGAAGTGGCTAAAGCTGCTAGGCACGTTTAGCACTTGAGCATTAGCTAATTTCAATGGTCAAAATAAATTAATTATTCTTAACAGGAACAGAACCAGCTGCTTGCTGAAGAAATGGGATGAACACCTTCTGTAAGTGAGTGTGTAGGGGGCCTCTGGTGTAAAGGGGGCCTCTGGCCTGAGAGTGTGAAGCCTGCACAAAGTGTACTTAATGGTTGGCAGTGAGATCCTTGGCCCTTAGAGGGCAATCTGCTAAATCCACATCTCACCATGGGTTCTGTCTGTGTTATCTTAAAGTCTATATAGCCCTACCAGTTCTTTTACTAGGTCAACAAGTTAATTAATGCCTATGCTTTGGAGATGAAGACAATGAGAGTGGTTGAAAAGTTTGGCAAACAAAACTAAGCAGGGCTGACACCACATAGGCCACCAAAATGCTGTGGGTTGTCAGCCCACAATACGAAATTAAGAGTGTAGTGCAATTCTGGCAGATGAGCAGGTATTTTTCTGTATTTGCAGAATCTTTAAAGGGCACGTGTGCATTAGTGTATTTAGGTTTTGTGCTTCCCTAGGCAACACAAATCAGCCCTGACATTGACCAACAACACCCCCCCCCACCTCACGAAGAGAGCCTGACATTGACCAACAACACCCCAGACCCACCTGCACCCAAGAGAGCCTTCCAATACCACCACCCTCATATACACTGGCCACCCCACCCTAGCGAGAGAGAGAAGACACTCGCCTTCACAGCTCCGGACATTCCGCAATTGAGAGATGGTGCATACACCATCAAGCAGCCCACAACCTCTCCCACATCCCACCTGGTCCCCATGCTGCGTGTGCCCCTTCTTCCATCCCTTCTTCTGGGGGGCGGCGCTGCCCCCCTGAAAAATACCGCCCTAGGCAATGCCTTGTTTGCCTTGTGGTAAATAAGCCCCTGCATGTGTGCATGTATTGCACTAATATACGGTATATGCTTTTCTTTTCCTTTTGCTTGATATATTCTAAAAAACATTTTACTGGACTTCCGGTTCCGGCGCCGGATGCTGTGACTAACGGGACCCGCGGCTCCCGGGAACCCGCCCGTATAACATCTGCCATCTGCCTCGGGGACCCCCGCATCTTGGCTTTGGGGTGCCTCCTCACATCCCGCGGCGGCCCCAGCATGGAGCGGTACCTTCTCCCGATGCAGTCCGGCCACGAGTCGGCTGCTGGGGCGGAGGGGTGCGGCTCTCCCCCTCCTGCAGCCAAGATGGCCGCCGAAGCTGCCTGTCACAGCATGGACACAGGCACAGAGGGAGATCACAACGTGGGAGCAGGTATGTCTGCACCTCTCCCCACCATCCTCACTGCCTCTCCACTCACATCAGGCACTGATAGCTCTTCTGAGCAATATATAAAAATAGCCCAGGCAGTTTCTTCAATTTTGCTCCCAAATATCACACAGGCTGTGGATAAGGCTGTAAGCCAGGGCATTGAACAGCTGCGAATAGATTTGGGCGAACATTCTAAACGGTTAACTGTGGCTGAGCAGCGCTTATCTGACTTAGAAGATGAAGTCCATTCCATACAAGCAGTTACGTCACAATCCAATCGTATACAGCAAAATATATTGGATAAAATCGACGATCTGGAAAATCGTTCACGTAGAAATAACTTACGCATCGTGGGTCTCCCAGAATCTTTTAATACAGGTTCTCTTCCCGATCTCTGCTCAGCACGAATCCCTGCAGCTTTGGGTCTATCCTCCTCCTGTCAGGTGGAGAGAGCTCATCGCCTGGGGCCCCCATCTAACGAACGCCGGGTACCACGTTCGGTGATTGTCCGCTATCTCAACTATGCTGATCGCATGGCGATCCTCACCTCTTTTCGTAATTCCCATTCTCTACAAATTGAGGGTCACAAATTATTAATATTTGCGGACTATTCACAGGAAGTATCACGTAAACGGAAAGCGTTTCAGCAAGTCTGCGCCACTCTTCACCAGAAAGGAATAAAATTCACATTAGCGTATCCGGCTACGTTACGTTTCAATGCACCATCCGGGGAATCCAAATCTTTCGTCCACCCTGAAGAAGCCCACCAATACCTCCAAGATCATCTAAATGACGGGGATCCGTCGACGCGTATTGCGGGCAGGAATTCTGGCCCTAGAGATCAACGTAGTCCTCGCAAAGACCCACCTAAGCGTCAACGCACAAACCCAGCGTCTTCCAAATCTCGCCCGCCTTGAAGGTATAAGAGGCCATTGGTCTCTACATATTAGCTTTAAGCTTCTCTCCTGGCCCGATTGGTACGGATGTGACTGTTTTTCACTGTTTTTCATTTTTTGCTTGGTTTCTATTGCTTTCTATTGCAATGCACATACTTTCCAAAGTCTGAGTTTTATTGGTTGTTCAACTTGTAATGTTATATATATATATATTATCTGATGGTGCGGCGTTCTCTCACGCTCACCTGCTTCAACATTATTGTGTAAATCATATATCTGCTTGAATTTATACTTCCCTACTCCTGCATGTGCCTGGTTCCATATTTCAGCGGTGCTGGGGGGGGGGAGATGCTGGAGCCGCTGATGGGAATAAATTTGAGGGAGGCCCTCTCCCATCCCAACAATTATACACTGGCCCCTGGGGCAGGCTCTTCTCCCATATACTCCCGGTCACGCTGGTATTGGTGGAAACAGCATGCGGAATGACGTGAAGTCCTGTATACTGTATTGGTATATTGTATGTTTTGACTTTTTGTTGGGCTCTATTAGGGCCCTTGATCTTGTTCTCGCCTTTCTCTCTCGCTTTTCTTTTCTTCTCCAACTTTATTTCTTGGGAGAACTCCTCCGTCCTCTGAGACCGGTTTCTAATCACCCCCAATTGTCTAGCGAAGCAGTGTTCATTATGCGTACATTTCTAATGGGTAAAATGATTATCCTTCTATCATATCAAGCACATCAGTTAAGATGACACGTATTTTCTCTTGGAATGTCAAGGGTCTCAGGTCCCCTCACAAACGCATGGCGGTTCTACGACATCTACGGCGCTTGCGTGCGGATATAGCTTTGCTCCAAGAAACTCACCTTACCCAATCTGACTTTATCCGCATGCGTAAACTATGGGTGGGTCATGTGTTCGGCTCCTCCTCCCTAAATAATAAAGCAGGGGTACTTATTCTTATTCACAAACGGCTTAATCCGGAATTAGTCGCTATGGATGCTGATACTGAAGGCCGTTTCATAGCAGCTCATATCAAACTCGGAACCCAAGAATTGGTTCTTACTAGTTTTTACGCACCCAATTCCCCGACGAGGCAGGTTTTCCAGGCCCTCTCTTCACGGCTGGCGGCATATGTTCACAAGCCGCTCGTCGTGGGAGGGGACTTTAATTCTGTTATGCAAGAGCAGGAGGATAAATCGCAGAATGTAGACCGTGGCCCTCGCTCCCCTCAGTTTCCCCGTCTCACACCTACTTTGCTATGTAGCTTCGCTGAAGCAATGCAATTTACCGATATATGGCGCTTAACCCATCCGGACGGCAAAGATTACACTTTCTATTCCCCTGTTCATCATTCTTTATCTAGAATAGATTATACCTTTTGTAATTCCGTTCTACTGCAACATGTTGTATCATCTACCATACATGACATAGCCATATCAGATCACTCTCCAATCTCTATTACTATAAACTTTCTAGACCCTACGCCACATCCTAGGATATGGCGTTTCCCCTCGTTTCTGGCGAATAATCAGGAGCTCTCCAAACTATTACAGGACACCTGGGCAGACTTTCAAATTACGAATGCTGTCCATGTCTCTAATCCAAATTTGTTTTGGGATGCAGGGAAGGCTGTGTTACGCGGCAAAATCATCGCTTTTACGTCCGCTTATAAAAAAAGAATTTCACGTAATTTCACTGAAGCTAGTAACCTTCTTAGACTGACTCAAAGAAAAATGGCGGACTCTAATACGCAGGACAAAAGAAAAGCTTGGGCGGACGCTAAAACCCAATTTGATACCTGGGCGGCTGCTCAGGAAGCATTACATCACTCACACCTTGACTTACAATATCACAGGTTTGGTAATAAACCAGGCAAACTGCTGGCGCGCATGTGTAGGAAGCCTTTCACCCCTACGCAATTCACCTCTCTTAAAGACTCCCAGGGGGCACTTAAACAATCTCAGGAAGAGATTATATCTATTTTGGAAAACTTTTATGCAGACTTGTACGGGCCGGATCCTATTGACCAGGCACGAGCACAGTCCTTTCTGGAAAGTGTAAATTTGCCCCAAATAGATCCAATAGCACTGCAATCTCTAAATGCCCCTATTTCACAGGCGGATATTTGTCTAGCTATTAGATCTCTAGCTAATGGTAAAGCTCCAGGTCCAGATGGGTACACCTCTGAATTTTTTAAACTAATGGACAAAACTCTGTCTCCTACTCTCCAGCTAGTTTATCAGTCCATCCAGGAGAGCGGGGTATATCTCCCATCGGCTTCGCAAGCCCACATTAAACTAATAGCAAAAAAAGGTAAAGACCCTTCTGATCCTGGATCGTATCGTCCCATTTCCCTCCTTAACCTAGATGCAAAGATCCTTTCTAAGATCATAGCTAACCGTTTGGCCATTATTTTACCCTCTATCATTCACCCTTCTCAAGCAGGTTTTATAAAGGGTCGATCGGCCACGTCTAATATCCGCAAAGTGCTTACAGTTCTGCATCAGGCTAAAAATAACCCCCTTCAGGATTTAGCGATTATTTCTCTCGATGCTGAAAAAGCCTTTGATAACGTTAGTTTTCAATGGCTTCAACTAGTACTCTCTAAATTCGGCTTTTCCGGTTCGTTTATACAGTTAATTCAGGCTATGTATTCTGCCCCAACGGCTCAGATAGTAGCCGCGGGAAAAATATCTAACTCTTTTCTACTACATAAAGGAACAAGGCAAGGCTGTCCACTATCTCCCTTGCTTTTCAATTTAGCATTGGAACCCTTAGCCCGCTTCCTGCTTTTTCAGTCACAACTTCATGGCGTTCAAGTTGCTCAACAAGACCTTCGCCTAGCTTTATTTGCGGACGACATATTAATATTCACATCCAACCCGTCACTAGATCTGCCATATATTCAGAAAGTTTTTGCAGACTTTCGGTGTTGCTCGGGTCTTCGTATTAATTTTGCAAAAAGTGAGGTCCTTCCCCTATACCACGCCCGACTTCCAGATTGGGCCTGCGACTCCCTCTTTAAAATCAATACACGTTACATTACCTATCTGGGTATCAAAATTGGGAAATTGGCTTCGTCCCTTTATTCTCTTAACTTTTCGCCAGTTATTCAAAAAATTTTAGCGGAATTGGAAGTGTGGAAAGACCTGCCATTATCCCTCATGGGTAGAGCCCATCTCTTCAAGATGACAAGCTTTCCGAAGCTTTTATACCCTCTCCAAACTATCCCTCTTCTGCTCAAACGCACGGATATAGTCAAGTTAAACAAGGGGATTTCCAGTTTCCTATGGAGAGGGCGTCGCCCGCGTATAGCTATACACAAGCTGTTTCTCCCTAGATGTGAGGGCGGCCTGGGCCTCCCCAACATCCGGCTCTATAATTTATCTTGTATTTTACGGGTGTGTATAGATTGGTTATCCCAAGCGTCCATGTTCTCCAATTACCTACTTGAATCAGCCATGGTGAGTCCGTTCGACCTGTCGGCCCTATTACATTCTAACTCCAACTCAATACCGGTTCATCTTAAACATAATCCACTCATACGGGATACACTCTTCACTTGGAGGGAGGTCAGACGTAGACTAGGAGTTTCTCCCTGGATATCTCGCTTTCTTCCCATACATCACAATCCTTCCTTCTCTGTCTCTCAACAACATGCAGCCTACGATTTGTGGTATAACCAGGGTCTTAGACTTGTGAACCAATTGTATGATGGTGCATCAGGTTCTCCCCTTTCGTTTCAACAAATTCTTGGCTCGTTTGAACTACCTTCCCATCATTTTTTGTATATTTTACAAGTCAGGAATTTTGTGAAATCCATAGCTCAGGATAAGTCCACCCGTTTTTGCACGACTATGATAGAGGTTCTTGTGAGGAACCAGAAGTATAACATATCTAACATATATAATCAATTGTCCTTGCAATATGCTACACCGTTGGACTCCTCTACCTCCATCAAAACATGGTTGCGGGACTTCGACAATGTTTTCACTGCGGAACAAATACTTGCAGGCTTTAACACTACCTGTGCGTTCAACACGAACGAATTTTGGCGGGAGCAGCAATTTAAAATTATGCATCATGCCTATATGCCTTGTTTGTACTCAAGATCGGACCCAACGATCTCTGCGTGTCCGCTTTGTGGCTCATATAAGCCATCCCTCCACCACAGGTTTTGGAGTTGTCCCTCGATCTCTAATTTCTGGTCCCAACTCTTGAACTTTATACTCTTCGTTACTGCTCTCCCGCTACCTAGAGACCCACTGCTCCTTCTTTTTGGAAACCTGGATGTTCCCGTAACTGCTGCTTCACATCAGCACATTGCTCTGCTCAGAACTGCCAAACCGTGGCTCTCCACCTGCCTGATGGCAGCGAGAAGGTCAATTTTGAAAAAATGGGCCTCCAACTGCCCGCCAACCATTTCGGATGTCAAATTGGACTTACACTCTCTACTTCGTTTGGAGCGGCTCAGCATTCATAACTCCCCATCTACTCCAGGAGAGGAAAAGTTCAACCGCAAGTGGGGACAATATGTTTCAAGAATACTCCCTTCCTCGGAGTCTCAGCACCCCTCACACGGATTTCTAGCCTGGTCCTAATGTAGCCTCTGGGATATTCCTGATGCATTATGTATTGCTCGTATTAGGGGTAATCTGACTGTTTGAATTATACTTTCTGGGCCTTCTTGGACCTTTGACAATCTACCCTCCTTCCACTTTGGATTCAGTTTTCACTTTTCTTCTACTCTCTTTCTTTCACAACTTCGCTTCTTTGATGACTCTTAGGGAACTGTCCCCATACTAGCCCATCTACACCTCCACACACTGTCGAGCTGTTTCTTGCTACTGACATGTTCTTCCGGTCATCTGGCCTCTGAACCTAGGTAATACATTCCTAAGTCTTCTACCTCTCCCTCTCCCTCTTTTCTTTCTTTCTTTCTTTCTTTCTTTATCTTTGTCTTTCATGATGGTCTATTTCTTTCTAGACTTGTTTTCTCAATTTTCTTTCTCCTTATTTCCCTACGGTCTAATCTCTATTCTTTATTCTATGTTTTCTGTTTTTGTTCCCACTTCCTATCCATATGCACGTTGACCCTCCTCCTGGTCATTTGACTATTGGCTAACATGGAATATATCTGCTTGTCTCTCTAGAATTATACCTTTGCATGTTTTGACTCGTATCTTCTTAACAACCTGGATACATTACTCCTAAGCCCTTACATTTCGACACTTCGTGCGATGTCTCCCTTTCCATAAGTAAATCTTTTATTTCTACACATCTTTGTTTTTCTCTTTGTCTCTTTTGGGGCTTTTGCATATTCGTTATGAGAACAATTGGTATTTTTGGATTTTGTTACCTGCTTTGACATGTTGCTACGCTACGCATACTGTATAACTTTTATCGTTGGTTCATGTGTGTATAAGATAAAACCTAATAAAGTCTCTTTTAAAAAAAAAAAAAACATTTTACTGAGATACTGAATAATGTGCGTTGAATTTCTTTGATTTTATTAAGACAAATTTTTTTTTAATGTTTGGGAAAAAAAATGGCCTCTAACAATAAGAATACCTTGAGAAAAGGCCAGCAACACTTTAAAGTTTATCAGACTGTAATTAGAAAGGTACTATAACGTCATCGTGTCAAGAGAGTCATCAACATTCATCACTGACAGCTTGCCAGTTCCCGACACAAAAGGGCGCCCATGTTGCTGAAAAGCATCACTCAAAATGTGATTCATGTCGTCTCTTTTGGCTTGCTGGCAGAAGTTAGATGTATTTTATGTGTGATGAAGTTACTTAACCTTTTCATTTGCACTCACTTATTTTTTACTGTGGAAAAACCATGCTGCAAATTAAAGGTTCTCTTTAAACAAGGGAGCACTTGATTGCCCTGATATTTGAATGACTTGTTGAAATGTGCTAGCTGGTGCCAGCATGGTCTGTCAGGCATATTTTGTCAAATAACAGCATTTTACTTTGCTGTGATCACAATGAAAACTGATCCCGTACTTGCTTTTGACAACGGAATGTTAGAGACCTCTGAGAATTTTCAATCTGGAATGAGACAAAATGAGAGTTTAAAGTCGCCCAGACCTTGTATCTGAGTGGGAAGATTGCATTAATCTTTACTGTCTCAGTGGCACTCAGCCATGAATTTTTGAACATGAGCCAAGCCAGATTTAGACAAATAAAGGAGCGCTAACCGCTGCAACTATGCAATACAGGTGCCAAACAGTTGTGGGTATATACAGCACCATTGAAAAAATTGTGTTTTAAATCTATATGTGTCAACTAAGTCATACTTGTGGAAGCATTACCTGTCATTGATGATTAAAAATGCATGTTACATTGAGAAAGAGACACTCCTTCCTCTAATTCTGCAGTAAGGGCACTACAGTAAACAAGTCTTCTGTCTAAATTAGAAAGTATACCAGGGAATAAACAAAGGATCATGTGTCATTTGTGGTGTGTGCCATGTTAACTAAGAAGATAGACCTGTTCCAGATCTATCTGTGCCCCCCCCCATGCCAGTTACTTTACAGATTGAAATAGAAACTGGCACAGGGTCTGTTCCAAATTACCAGAGGGATTGGCAGTGTTCAATAAAGAAAACTGCCACAGATCCCTGCTAAGTCAGACCCAGCAAAAGATATGTGAGTTGTCTAGAAGAGTGGCGCAGGCATTATGCTCACACCACTCTCTCTTTAATCCCCCCATAGCATTTTCAATTTTTTACATCAAAATGTAAAACAAAATCTGCTTAATGTAAATATTGATATCAATGTGTATTAAAGCAGAATAAAACTGCGATCAGAGGGTGGAGTTCTTCCTATAATGTACAAATATGAATAGCATATCTCTGTTCCCTCTTTTCCAACACCAGCAAGTTAGTACACTGCTATCTTTTCCCATCCAGTATGACCCCCTCTCGATTCAGAGAAGTGCACAGAAGCCTCGGCTGTCCTGGGTACCTCTCTCCTCATTGGCTGAGACAGCAGCAGGGGGCCATTGGCTCTTACTGCTGTCAATCACACCCAGTAAGACATTGAGAAGAGAGCTGGGGGTGGTGCCAGGCCACAGCTCTACGCTTCTTATGGATGCATAGAGCGGGGCTCTAGAGTGAGCATGCACCAGTGCCCCCATAACAAGTGGCTTGCCATTGGGGGCACTGGTCAAGGGGGAGGAGCCAGGAGCACTGGTGGGGGACTTGAGAAGAAGAGGATTGGGGCTGCTTTGTGCAAAACCATCGCACAGAGCACGTAAATATGACATGTTTGTTATTTTAAAAAAAAGAACCTTTAAGCTTTGCTCTAGTTACTACTTTTGCATGGGGTGGAATCTGATTTGCTGAGCAAGAAAACTGTCCACTGATTCCCTGCTAAGCAGAATAGAGTGGACGAATGACAGGTATGTGCCTGCTCAGTTTATACAGAGTGGACGCAGACACAGTCCACCCTGCTCTATGGGCGGTCGGGAGTAAGTGGACTGGCTGTCTGTTTACACCCGACTGCCCTCCAATCCAATCCGCCTAGACAAATGGGAACTGAGAGCGGATCCCCTTCTTTTTTTTTTTTTTTTTTTTATTCGATTGGAGGTAGGCAGGTAGGCAAATCTGTTTACACCTGCTGTTCCATAGGAATGCAGGGATCATCCAATCAGGTCAGCCTGAAAAACTGACAGGTGTACCTGAGTGGATCACCTGTGTGAAAGGGTCCTTAGAAACCTTGTTTTTAGAATAGTTTGTAATTAAACACATACACTACATGGGAGAAGTCCTGTTTGCTCATTGCATATGTAGGCTTTCCTTTCTCCTTTGCAGTGCTTTAAATTGGTTGTGCCTTACTACTCAAGAGTTTCCCACTGTAGTAAAAATGTGTTTCTGTCCTTGTTGTCCAGATTTTATTTCTATAAGAAAGCACGTTAAATAATGCAAATATTAACCACCTCAAGTCTGGACACTTTTACCCCCTTCCAGACCAGGTCATTTTTCAGTTTTCAGCGCTGTCACACTTTGAAAAACAATTAGTCATGCAACAGTGTACCCAAAATCATTTTTTATATTTTTTTTTAGACAGATAGAGCTTTCTTTTGGTGGTATTACCACTGTTTTTTTTATTACTTTTTGCTATATAAATGAAAAAATACAGAAAATGCTAAAAAAAATATGTTTTACTTAGTTTCTGTTATATTATGTTATATTTAATTATATTAAATGTTGCAAATTATAATCTTTCTTCATAAATTTAGGCCAAAATGTATTCTGCTACATTTCTTTGGTAAAAATAACCAAAATCAGTGTATTTTATTTAGCCTGTGTGAAAGTTATAGAATCTTATATTATTATCTCATATATTATCTTATATTATTAGTTATAGAAAGTTATAGAACCAACCTTTCCACATCTGCCACCCCCCTCTGCCAATCCCTTCACTGGCTCCCGATTGCACAACGCATTCAATTCAAATTACTAACTCTGACATACAAAGCCATTCACAATGCTACCCCAAACTACCTAACTGACCTGATACCCTAATACCACCCTACCTGTGCCTTTCGCTCCTCACCGGACCTCCTACTCTCCAGCTCCCTAGTCTCCTCCTCCCACGCCCGACTGCAGGACTTCTCCAGGACTTCACCCATCCTCTGGAACTCCCTACCCCAATCCATCAGACTGTCACCTACCCTTCTCACCTTCAGGCGCACCCTGAAAACCCATCTCTTCAGGGAAGCCTACCCCACCCTCACCTAACAACCGATCACCTCCACTTCTCCTACTACTCCATCCCCCACTGCTGCTTCCTCCTGTACCACTATCCCCTCCCTCCTAGATTGTAAGCTCGAAAGAGCAGGGCCCTCGAACCCCTCGTGTAATTTATTGTACTCTATTGTCTCATGTTCTGTCCCCTTCCCTAATGTACAGCGCTGAGCAAACCCTTTGGCGCTATATAAACACTGTATAATAATAATAATAATCTGCAAACTATGGTAAATACAGTATGAAAATTGATCACTCCTATATGCTCCTCTGGGGTACCCTTTGGGACCAGGAGGTGACACTGGTGGGTTATTACGCGCCAAATAGATTTCAACACAAATTTTTTTCTCACTTGTTGAACGTGATTTCACACCACCAACGTGGTATTCTCTTATTGCTGGGCGATTCGAATGTTGCTCTTAATTCCTCTGTCGATCGCCATTACCTGACGTGAGGGACCCCTAGCCACGACCTTTCTCAGGAATCTAAATTGCGTGATACGCTGCAAGCTTATGGTTTTGTTGATGTCTGGCGGGAAATGCATCCTACGTCGCGGGAATACACTTTTTATTCGGCCCCACACTTGAGCTTTTGTAGAATAGATCACGTTTTCATTTCTTTCCAACATTTATCTTTAATTCAAAAGATTGTCATCTCGACCTCACCCTGGTCTGATCATGACCCATTGGTCTTTTCACTGTGTCTTTCTGGTATGGCTCGGCCCTCTTTTCTGTGGTGACTCAATGAATCCCTGCTCACCACTCAGGCTTCTTGCTCCCAGGTTCTTTTGCACATTCAATCCTATTTTACGGACAATGTGGGTTCTGTATCCTCGGCCGTTTCTCTGTGAGAGGCTCACAAAGCCACCATTAGGGGTCATTTGATTCAGATCGCCTCGTCCAGGAAACGGGCCAGAGAGAAGAAGATGTTGAAATTGACCTCGAGATTGGCCGTGGTGGACGCTACTTGGAAAGCCTGGCTGACTACGGTCAATAGGAAAGCTGGAGATGTGGTGGCTGCTGAACTTGATCTTCTCTCCACTACACGAGCTGAGAAGGCTTTACCTTGGGCCGGACATAGGTTTTATACATGCACCAATAAACCGGGGCCAATGTTGGCCAAGAAACTTAATTCGCTAGGTCGCATGCATAAACCTGTTCAGCTCCGAATGAGGGGCGGTGGCCTTACCTCGAACCCTGTGAAGATTACTCATAGATTTGCTAATTTTTTGTCCTCTCTTTACCAAAAACCGAACACCTTTGTCGCTGAACATGCTGATAGTTTTTTCGCTGAGCTGCACCAACCCTCTTAATCTGTTGCAGCCCGAGATGCCCTGAATGTGGATATCTCTGTATCTGAACTCTACCAAGCCATCAAATCTTTGAAGGCCTCCAAGGCTTCAGGCCCAGATGGGTTTTCTGGGCTCTACTAAAAAAAATTTGCCATCGTTCTGGTTCCTCATTTGACGGCCTTTTTCAATTCTTTGAAGAAGGGTTCTCAGCTTTCTTGTTAGTCTCTTCAGGCGCATATTACTATGATCCCTAAGAAAACTGAAGATGCTTTTGAACTGCAAGCTTTCAGACCGATCTCGCTGCTAAATGTGGACTTGAAGATTTTGGGAAAGGTTCTGAGGATCCGAATTAATAAGTATCTACTCTCACTTATTCATCGAGATCAGGTTGGCTTTGTTCTGGGGCGACAAGCTGCTGATAACATCTGTAAAGTCATCCATCTCATTCATATTTTACATCGCCGCAGGATACCAGGGTTCCTTTTATTCCTGGACATTGATAAAGTGTTCGATTCGCTTTCTTGGGAATATTTCTCGCTTTCTTTCTTGGGAATATTTCTCGCTGTCTAGATGGGGGTTTGGTGACACATTTCTGGCTTGGATCTCAACTTTATATTCATCTTCCTCGACCTCTGTTAAATATGCAGGGTTTTTTTCCTCATCCTTCCCTGTTTTCACCTGCTCTTTTTGTTCTCACTCTTGAACCTTTAGCTGCAGCCATTTGAAATCACCCGGATATTTCTGGTGTTCCCTATGCCGGCACTCAATACAAGGCCAACTTTTATGGGGATGATGCCCTTTTGGCTTTAACCAATACTCTCATCATTCTCCCCAACCTCCAGGTCATATTGGACCATTTTTCGACTATATCTGGCCTTTGCATCAATTTGTCTAAAACCACAGCATTGAATATTACGCTTCCTGCCGACCTGGTTGAACGGTTGCAGACACAATTTCCCTACCATTGGGCATCCCAGTCTCTGGCTTATCTTGGCGGTACACTTACTTCCTCCTACTCTGCCTTATTTTCAGCTAATTGTTACCCTTTAATGTTACTTCCCTGCTTCATTCTTGGCAGTTTCCTTCTTTATCATGGATTGGCCGGATACATGCTGTCAAGATGACTATCTTTCTCCACACTCTCCCTATTCAGGTCCCTGCGTCTTTTCTTCGTGTACTGCAAAGCTGGATTCTCAGTTTTATTTGGGCTCATAAACGTCCCAGAGTGCCTAGAGCCACTCTGTATAATCATAGATTACAGGGATGTTTGGAAGTTCCACATGTTTCTAGATACTACTTGGCGGCTCAGATTTTCCAGTTGCCTATGCTTCATGCCACGACAGATATCCCGTTATGGGTACTCTTGGAATTACCTAACTGTGCTCTGCTTTCGTTAACTACATTGCTTTGGCTCCCACCTAAGTTGCGCCCTCCGGATTTGAGCCCTATCATGCTTTCGTTTACGAACCTGGGATTCTGTAAAATATTCGGATAATTTGATTTTATAATTTCTACCTCTTTTGCTGATTACGCATAATCCTTTATTTCCGCCAGGCCTAGAAAATCCCCCTTCTTTCTCTTGGTGGATCTCCCATGGCTTTGTTATTGTACATGATTTTCTGAGTGCTTGTACGTTTCCATTATGGGAGTCTCTTTGAGAATCAAGGAGGGTCCCGCCATGGGAATATTATCGGTATTTGCAATTGTGCCACTGGGTCCTATCCATCCGTCGCACCTCTACATACCCTTACTGCACAACGCTTTTTGAGCATGTTTGTCAGCATTCCCCAGGGTCCCCTGGTCTCATTTCTGTAATTTATGCCTCCCTTAACAGTAAGTCCTCCTCACCACCCCTGTTTCTCAATGGGAGTAAGATCTGGGTGTCTTGATTGCGGAGGAGGATTGGCATAGGGCCTGGGGGATGGTGGCGAAATGTTCATTCAATACAGTCACTCTTGAGGCAGCCTACAATGTTCTCCTGCGGTGGTACTGGGTCCCAGCTGGGACTGCTCACTTTAATCTGACTGGCGGAGATAGATGTTTCTGGAACTGTGGTCTACGCGGGGAAGTCTTGCACATCTGGTGGTTGTTCCTGCGATTGATAGGCTTCTGGTCTAGGGTTTTTTGTTTGCTACAAACAAAATTTCATATTACGGTCTGTAGGGATGCAAGGGTGACCCTCCTGCATTGCCCAATTTTGGGCCTGTCTAGGTCTCAGCAGAAATTGGCATCCTACCTATTTATTTCAGCCAAACGTGCTATAGCTCAAGCTTGGAGAACACCTTCGGTTGTCTTCCAGGCAGTGAAGACCCGGATGAATGCTATGTTGATCATTGAACAGATGTCTAGCATTCTTTATGATTCTCAGCTGAGATTCCTTAAGGTTTGGGAACCTTGGATACGTTATTCCTTGTCATCCCTGCCTCCTACTAGTTATGGCCTCTTATAGTCGCTGCCTATGCTAGCCCTGGATCCGTGATTCTTCTAGTTTCCTTTTCCTCCATGTGTTCTTTCTGATTCCTCTTTTTGTTTGTTTTATTTTTTTCTTTCCTCTTCTTTTTTTGGTAATATGTTGGATTACTGCTGCTAATATTTGGTTTGGCTTTTTGCCATCCCTGCCCGCTGGCGATCCGGTACCTGATAACCCGGTGCCCGCTGTCGTGCCAATTGACTCAGAGCCCACTGTCGTGCCTGGTGACTCGGTGCCCACGGCCTTGCCAGATGACGCGGTGCCCGCTGTCAAGCCAAATGACCTGATGCCTGGTGACCCCATGCCCGCTGTCGAGCCAGACAATCCAATGTCTGACCCAGTGCCCGTGGTCATGCCAGTTGACTCGGAACCCACTGTCGTGCCTGGTGACTCGGTGCCCACTGCCTTGCCAGATGATGCGGTGCCCGCTGGCGAGCCAAATGACCTGATGCCTGGTGACCCGATGCCCGTTGTCGTGCCTGATGATCCGGTGCCCGCTGCTCCGCCTGGGGGCCCGGCGCCTGCCGCTCCTCCTGGGGGCCCGGTGCCTGTTGCTCCTCCTAAGGGCTTGGCGCTTGCCGCCCCTCCTGGGGGCCCGGCGCCCGCCGCCCCTCCTGGGGGCCTGGCGCCTGCCGCCCCTCCTGGGGGCCCGGCGCCCCACCTGGGGGCCCGGCGCCTGCCGCCCCTCCTGGGGGCCCGATGCCCGTTGCTCCGCCTGGTGGCCCGGTGCCTGCTGCTCCGCCGGGGAGCCCGGCGCCCGCCACTCCGCCTGGTGGCCCGGTGCCTGCTGCTCCGCCTGGTGGCCCGGTGCCTGCTGCTCCGCCTGGTGATCCGGTGTCCAGCCCAATGTGCCTCTGCCCGGAGTCCAGCTCGATGTGCCTCTGCCCGGAGTCCAGCTTGATGTGCCTCTGCCCGGAGTCCAGCCCGATGTGCCTCTGCCCGGAGTCCAGCCCGATGTGCCTCTGCCCGGAGTCCAGCCCGGTGTGCCACTGCTCGGAGTCCTGCCCGGTGTGCCGCTGCCCGGAGTCCTGCCTGGTGTGCCGCTGCCCGGAGACCTGCCCGGTGTGCCGCTGCCCGGAGTCCTGCCTGGTGTGCCGCTGCCCGGAGTCCTGCCCGGTGTGCCGCTGCCAGGAATGGACTTGCCAGTAATAGTGGGACTCACCTGCCTTGTGGGCTGCAGTACCAGGGCTGGCCAACGGGTGCTCCGAGCAATCAGAGACTCAACCCTGCAGCCAGCCAAACACATGAAGCTGATTATGCAGATGTATTTAAGGGATGGCCAGACCTGCAGTCTGGGCCTTGGTGTGTGTTTTTCCTGGGCCCCTGTATCTTGTTACCTGCATTCCTGTTCCTGTCCCTGTCCCTGTCTGACTGATTCGTTGCTGACCCTGCCTGATCCGGACCTCTGCTGACTTCTCCTGTTTGATCCCTGGATTGTGACCCTGACCATTCTCTGCCTGACCCCCTGTACCTACCTGCCCGTTAGTTGCTGTACCCGGCTCGTGACCTGACTACTCTCTGCCTGCTCCTCCCGTTTCTACCTGCCCGATTGTTATCGACCCGGCCTGCCTGACGACACTTGCATTGTATGTATTGTTATCTGTGGGTGGTTTGGTTTGGTTCGTTTGCACTGTGTTATGTTTTAGTATTGCACTGCGTTTATGTTTGTATTGTTAGTCTTTAATAAATTGTCTTATTGTTTATAACATATCTGAAGCCTGCGTTTACCTGCGTCAGTTCACATACCTCTGGTCATACCCTGGAGCCCTGACACTTTACATCTGGAAGAAAAGAAATTTAATCTCCAAACACGGAAAGGTTTTTTCACAGTGAGAGCTGTGAAATGTAGAATAGACTCACTCAAAAGTTGGTTCTGGTCAGCTCAGTGGATTTCTTCAAAAAAGGCCTGCATTCTTTCTTGGATACACAGAATATAACTGGATACTAACATTATAGGTAAAGTTTATCCAGGGAATATCTGATTGCCTCTCAGGGGATAAGGAAGGAATTTTTTCACAGCAGGAGCAAATTGGATCATGCTTTGCTAGTTTTTTTGCCTTCCTCTTGATCAACTGTGGGTATAGGATTATAACTTTTTTTTTTTTAATGGTTGAACTGGATGGACTTTTGTATTTTTTCAGCCAGACTAACTATGCAACTATGTAATAGTGAAAGCTGTGTGCTCATACATCTACAGTATGTGCTACGTAGATGTGCAGAAATTCGTTTTTTTTTTATTCTTGTGTGTGGCCAGTTGTCTACCAAACATCAAAAATCAGTCAGATTCATGTTTAGGTTTCTTTCATTTTAAATTGCAGTGGTAGTTGTCTCTGAAGATTGCAATTTTTCGAACAATTCACAGTTAAGGTAATCCTGTAATTAGTAATAAGGGAGGGTTTGTTGCCCGTATTGCTATAAATTATCAGCATGGAAATTAAACTGTGTAGTAGTTGTTCTGAAGATTGTAATTTATTAAACAATTCAAAACTAAGGGTAATCCTATAATTGTTTAGGAAGGAGGCTTTGCTGCTTCTCACAGTGTACTGTAGTCAGCACAGAAGGATTATTTATCTCCGTGTTATTTGAATTACTTATCTAGTGGTAGGGAGTGGTGTGTGATAACTACTTGCCTGACCAGCAATTGGTGCTCTATTGGTGCTTTACAGCAACTCTTCTATTAAAATGTGTAATGTTATTCTATTTTGTCATGTGTTTGCTTGTTTGTCCACTTTCTAAGGCTTAAAGTGAACCCATGCTTTGCTCCTGCAGGGTAAAACTAGAGGTTCAGTTTAATGGTGGCCCTACAAGCTGCACACACTAATCATACCTTTGCTCCCCCATTGCTCTATGTCATTAGAGTGAGTGGAAGAAGCCCTGTGTAAGATCCGAGCTGTAATTTGGAAATAGCACCAGGTAGGATAAAATAGAGTATAGTAGTCTAAGATATTTATGTTAGTGAACAATCGCGCAAAGCAACACATACAATTTCTATATCTGTTGCCTCCACTCACTAATACAAATTGATAACATCCAGAGCAGCATATGCACACATCTTAGGGTGATGTAGGTTAAGCTTTTCATATAGCCAGAGGCAATACTGAGTATTATATAACACATTATCAACTCTCTTTCACTCCACATGCACAGCAAGTGTAACTTAAGCCAGAGCAGCCTATAAAGATGCATGGGGTCCAGGGGGTGTCAAGGTCAAGTATGAGCAGGGAGTGGTTGCCACTAACAATCACTGGAGATGCAAGGAGATGTCACTGACGTGCAATGCTCTGTAGGTAAAAGGTGTTTTCCTCTCCTAGGCAGGCTAAATGCAAAAATCCAATCTCAGATGTTACATTACATGTCATGGACCAGTGTATGGGTCTTGCATGCACACAAAGATCCGCACATGCATATAAACAATAACTCTACATGTACGGTTTTCTGTTGCTTTGTAGACATGCAACTAAAACAATAGTCCTGCACTTTTAATGTAGTTTTATTCCTATATGGTATGGTAGACCATAAAATCTAAACCTTTCCTGTTTAATCCAAAGAAAATAATTAAAATTTAAAGATTTAAAGTTTTATATCCTCTCTAACTATGCCATGGCTGTTGGAACATAACTTTAATGTATAGTCCCATTTCCTACCAGAACTTGGTAATTCTGGGAATGGAGTAATATAAATACCTACTACAATGCATTGCTTGGTGAACAGGCAATAACAAAGACTAAACATTATTAAGTGAGGGCAGGGAGGGGCCCTTAGCTATTTGCAGGCTCAGGGCAAAGCTGCAACTTACACATGGTTTCTGGCAGGTTTCCGTTGGCCAACAGGGTAGCAGATAGTGTCTAGAAGGTAGTGAAATGTTTACTTTACTCTTAATGGGAAAGGACAAGTTTGATTCAAGCATCTAGCCAGGAGGAAAAATATATGCTTGTTGGACCTATGCTGTCCTTGATGTTAAAAGTAACCATTTAAATCTACTTACCTAGGGCGCATGCGCGGCCGGCTCCGGAGATGGACGCTCAGTGAGTAGAGCTCTGTCCTCCCGCCAGCCTGACAGCAGCACACTCAGACCCCAGGGAATCAAACCACCGCCGACTACTCACTTACCCCTCGCCATCCGAACGGGCGATGACCCGCTGCCGCAAGACCCCAGGGAATCCAGGGAAAATGACGACCTTCTTCCCTGCAATCTCCTCAGGCTCCTAAGATGGCGCTGGCTGCGCAATAAACGGTCTCACAGCACAGCAGGAGGAGAACACAGGATCACAGACAGCATATCACCCAGATGCCAGGCTAAGGAGATCCTTATACCCAGGGAACCCGGGTAAGTTGTCTCCCCCCCTGTCCCCCACATCTAGTAGCCCTGCTAAATCCAGGCCCAGACTGGACACAGGATCACCCTCTGACAGACAGTCATCCCCACCAGCCGCAATTCTGACAGAAAGAACTCCATCCTCTGACCAGCCTATCACAGAGATTGCCATGAAAAACATGCTCCTATCTCTGTGCCAAACAATACATAACGACATGATGACATCATTATCGCAAATCTCAAATATGGTTCAAATGCATGAGAAGCGCATCTGCCATATTGAGAACAAACTAGGAGAAATGTGTACCACACACAATGGATGCCCACACAGATCATACAGATGACATCGAACCAATCAATCTCAAATTGGCAGATTTAGAAGATCGCTCCAGGCGAAACAACATCAAATTCCGTGGCATACCGGAATCCGTCACCTCAGAAACCATTGTCCCATATATTCAACAGTATATGAAAAATTAAATCCCTGCCCTCACAGACGTGGAGCTAGCAATAGATTGAGCACATCGAATCCCCAAACCATCATTTCTACCAGCGTCGGTACCCAGAGATACACTGGCGCGCATACATTTTTATCATGTAAAAGAAAAAATTATGCTCGCAGCAAGAAATTCCACCTCAACTCCCTCAGACCAATCAAACATTAAATTGTTCGCAGACCTATCCAAAGCCACACTCGCCAACCGTAAAAAGCTTGTCACCATAACTAAAGCTTTACGGAACTATGGGATTGGATACCAATGGGGCTTTCCCACAAAGCTAAATGTCAAACACCAAGGCAAATTTTACACAATCAATCTCTAGAAGCAGGCATCGAGTTACTGAAAACGTGGAACATCATTCCAGTGGACTCCCACCAACCAACACCCAACAGGCCACAACGGATGGAAGCAGAATGGTCATAAACCCACACACATATCTACTCTCTTCTAGCCCAATACCCTGGGCCTCACCAAAGCATTAGCTGGCGATCGGCCCTAGATCAAATACGTCAATCTTTCAAGTTCATCTGAAGCATGAGCTCCCGTGTGAGTCATGCTTATCCGTGCCTCCTCAGTCTACAGTAGCTGTTTTTGCTACATGTTACCTGTGTTTTTTACAGGTCTTTTTTAGCCCTGTTCTTTCCCCAACCTACCAGTCAACAGTCGCCAACATCACCCCTCTTAACGAACCCACTTACACAAGTGAACACTCTCACTACAACCAAGACCAACCCAAACCCAGTAAACTACATACTCAACGGTCCACCACCTCTGTCAAGCGGAACAATGCACATCTTCACAATTCCTGAATCACCACTGCAACGAGATTCTACCCATCTACTACCAACAATATGATTACTATAACCTCGCTAAACGTCCGGGGCCTCAACTCCCCTTTCAAAAGATCTTTGCTCTGAAGAGAAATCCGCTCCATACAACCTGATATTCTATTCCTACAAGAGACCCACTTTGCATCATCCAAAATTCCTAAACTCAACATTCTCCACTTCTCCACAATGTACATGGCAACAAATCCCAAAAAGAAAAATGGCGTCATTACAGCCATAAAAGACTCCCTACAATTCCAACTCATCTCTGAAATATCAGACCCACAGGGATGCTACCACATATTAATCTGCAAAATTAGCGATACTCCATACACACTGGTGAACGTCTATGGTCCCAACACCAACCAACTCCAATTCTTCAAGAAACTTTATTCCATCATCGCTCAACATAGAAAAGGCAGAATACTCATCGGCGGAGATTTTAACATCATCGGCAACCCTCTTCTGGACTCCTCATCCAAAAAAAGAGCTTCAAAACAGTCCCTTAACCAATTTCTTCATTCCAATGACCTTTACGATATCTGGAGATGTCAACACAGTACAGAAAAGGACTATACTTACCACTCTCCATCCCTCTTTTCCAACTCGAGAATCGACTTCTTCATCACTGACAAGTGGACCCTACAACACGTCACTTCCTCCAAGATCGAAACTATTACATGGTCAGACCATGCTCCAATCACCATCTGAATGGATGACATACAACATTCCAAGATTTCCCGAATATGGCGTCTAAATGCGACCTTGTTGAAAAATCGTGACTACAAACAACAAATACTAGATGCCCACAAGACATTTTTTGAACTTAACGATACACCTGATATTTCCATATCCATTCTTTGGTCAACCTATAAAGCATACATGAGAGGTATTTTGATTCACTTAAATTCCCGTATTACCAAAAATAGAACCCAACAAATAGACAAACTCCTCGCATCAATTAAATCAAATGAGGAAAAAAACAAAAAATCCCCAGACCAAGCAACCTCCGCATCCCTCACTGCAGACAGAAACAAACTAAGATCCCTCCTACTATACAAATATGATCTAAATCTCCAAAAAATGAAAGCCAAATTCTATTCATCAGGTAACAAAGCCAGCTCACTATTATCCAAAACAATAAAAAAAAAACGTTTAAAATCCAAAATAGCGTCAATTAAACATCCGTCTACAAATTCCCTTCACACTAACCCACAAGAGATAGCTAACACCTTTGCAGAATATTATCAAAACCTATACAACCTCAAAAATGACACAAACACCACCCAACCGACAGTCACATCCATTCAACAATTTCTCCACACGACCAACCTCCCCTGATTATCCCCGGGCCAACTTGACGCCATCTCTATCCCTATTTCTCTCAAAGAAATAGAAACAAACATCAAAACACTCCCACTCAACAAATCTCCAGGAAATGACGGATACCCTAACGATTACTACAACCATCTATCCACAGACCTATCCCCATATCTGTCCAAACTTTTTAACCACGCCGCCGCAACAAGCTCATTTCCCAAAGACATGCTACAATCCATTATAACGACCATTCCAAAACCTGGCAAAGACCCTCAACTTGTCCAAAATTACAGACCAATCTCACTACTTAATACTGACATAAAATTATACGCAAAAATTATATCTCAAAGACTTCTCCCATACCTCCTCACTATTATCCACCCAGACCAAGTAGGTTTCATCCCAGGTCGCCAAGCACCCGATGCGACCAGAAGACTTATTTACCTCATACACAATTTAGAAAACACCAAATACCCCTCCTTACTCTTATCTCTGGACGCAGAAAAAGCATTCGACCGGATACATTGGCAATTTATGCAACTCACTCTCCAAAAATTTAGTATCACAGGCTGGATGCTTGACGTCATCTTATCATTATACTCACAACCATCCGCTAGAGTTTTGAAAGACGGCACATTGTCTGACCCCTTCGATATCTCTAACGGCACCAGACAAGGTTGTCCACTCTCCCCAATAATATTTACACTCCTTATTGAACCCCTAGCATCCAAATTCAGAGAAGACCGATCTTTCTCAGGCATCACGCATCTCAACGTAGAACACAAAATTAGCCTATTTGCAGACGATATCATACTGATGGTAACCAACCCAAAAACGTTCCTTAAAACGATTTGCTCACACCTCCATGACTACTCGATAGTATCATACTATAAACTCAACGAACCCAAATCCTCCATACTAAACCTTCACATTCCACCGCATCTCCAAACCCTACTAGTGACCAAATTCCCCTTCTCATGGGAAACAAACCACATCCCTTACTTAGGTATCAAACTCACACCAGCAACGGATCAACTATATTCCGCAAACCACAAAACTCTACTTGAAAATATTCCTCAAGAACTAACCACACTCCGTACTTCGGAACTCTCCAAATTAGGCCGAGTGGCAACCCTAAAAATGTTCATTCTACCCAAAATCCTATACATATTCCGTACACTCCCAATAACAATTCCCAACTCATTCTTTTCTAGCCTACAAACAATCTTCACAAAATTCCTATGGAATTCAAAAAAGCCCAGATGCACCACAAACCTCTTAATACGCCCTACAACGAAAGGAGGAGCAGGACTCCCACACCTTAAATCTTACTACATCGCGACTCTCCTGGATCAAATGTATTTTTGGTGGAACCCATCGAAAGAAAAAATTTGGTCCATAATGGAAACCCTCTGCTTTTACCCCCTAAAACCCCAAAATTTAACCCTAATTCCACCAACCAACCGCATAGAACACAAAATAAAACACCCCTGCATACAAGCCTCCCTACAAGCCTGGCGTGACCTCCTGTCCACCAATTTCAAAGACATCAAACAAATCCCCACTCCAACTAATTTACTAAATCTGTTTATACCCTCATTAGAACTATTGCATTGGACAAAACAAGGCATAATTAATATTTCAGACCTCTACACCAACCAGTCTATACGCCCTTTTCATGATCTTCAAACAAATTATAATCTACCTATATCTGAAAACTTCACATACCTAAAAATTACTCACGGCCTATAAACAACAATAATACCTCACACTACCAAATTACCATCTGCAGCATACCTTTTTCTCACCAAATCTAAATACCCAGGTAAAGGCATCTCTACCTTTTACGTGTACCTCACTAACCTACAATTCATGCTACAAACTACCTCTCTTACCAACTGGGAAAAAATCCTACCAGAACCAATAACCTCACAATGCTGGGAAAATGCTTTCAAAAATACATATAAAGCTACCCGATGTAGCTCCCACTGGGAGTCATATCTAAAAATACTCCACCAATGGTATCTGACTCTGGTCAAACTCTCTCTCTACTACCTAAAACACTCCCCTACATGCTAGAGACAATGCGGGGAAACAGGCTCAACGATACATATCCTGTGGTCTTGTATATCACTTAAATCCTTCTGGAATACTACCTTCCAACTAATATCTGACATAACCAAAAGTGTGATTGCCCCGAATCCCTCATTAGCACTCCTACATATCGAGATTGAAAAATTTCCCTCTCACTCCCGCACAATTATCACCCACATTCTCTTTGCTACCAAAATAAACATCACTAGACTATGGAACTCAAAAAACGCCCCCTCAATCACCTGGCTGATTACAGACCTCAACTTCCAATGCGAAATGGAGAAAAAATTTGCAATCAACACTTCCTCCCTCCTTAAATTCAGCCACATATGGACCCGATGGTTAAGTCAACCAAAATGCTCTGTACAACCCTGATAACACTCAACATTTAGAAAAATCACCTAATCCCTGACTGGTACATCCTTCTCCACCTAGTTATACCTCCCCCCCCCCCTCTCCTCCATCTCCCCTACCAATAACCCCCCTAACATCCCAACCCCTCACCAAAGTTTTTCATTCATATATAAATACCTCTGATGATATAGCTAATTAAAACCAAAACATCATTGCCTAAAGAGTGGAATAACAACTACACTGCTCAAATGTACAATGTTTTATTTTATTGCATTATGGTATGAATGAACAATGTCTTATTCCCTTGTTCTCCTTTTCCCTGAAAAAGTCAATAAAAATATTGAAACATAAATCTACTTACCTTTAAGACAACCCTGGAATTGTGCACTTAAATGCCTAGAATAAAGGATTTCAGTATGATAACTCCAACTTTATAGGTCTATGATTCAATAATGGTACAGTGTTTGTAATGTGTAAAAGAAAATATCTGTTGCGACCTGTTCATACTATGACCTTGTCCAAACATTCAAACCAGGGTATTGTTCTTAGGGGCCTTTTAAAAATCTGCTGCCCCAGCTAAGATACTCAATATGCATTTTGATAAATACACTTAAGAAAATCAGTGTTTTTTCATAGCTGGGTCTTCCCTCATTCCACAAGTCTCAGGCCTAGTGATTATTTATGTACTCATAGGGACAATCTTAACACCCACCATATTTCCAACAAATTCAACGAGGTAGGCTTTTTATAAATGAGTTACAAACACAGGCACAGATGATAAATCAAACAAATCAAGTCTCATAGGATTTATCTAAATCCTGTTACTTAAAGTGCATGTTTCTGTCTATAAAAGTCTAATTACTGTGTACAAAAAATCCATTGAACAGCAAGGAGCTGCCACTTAAGGCCCATAAAAGTGAGATGATCCTTTTCTCGACGTTTTCTCAGTATTTTATGGATGTTTGTAGGGGTGCAATAGTGACATATGCATATACATATATTTAGACAGTCTGGAACTGTGCCAGTTTTCAGATTCACATAGTAATGTTTTTTTTTTTTTTTGCCATGACAGCATTTACCAGGAAACCTAAGGGATGAAATCAGCCATATATCACCCCTCACGGTGCAGTTATTTTATGTTCACCTATGACAGTAAGTCACATGCAATAAGCAAAAAATTCTAGGTGAAAACCAAACTCATGTGGTACTCACCTTCAAAAGGAACTGAGTAGTCACGTTATGCTCATTTCATATTTATTTGAGGTAAACTGAGTGTATCTTCACTAAATATCAGACCTGATGTTCACATCCTCCAAGCCTGTGTAGTGAGCTCTCATGAACTTGTATATAGGCTGAGTTGGATCTTAAAGTGAACCTTTCAATGCAGGGCAAAGGAAAATCATCATCTAGTTAGCCCTACCAACCTTGTAGGGTTCACCTTTTTTGCTCCCATTTTGTAAGCTCCAAAGCAACTTTTCAGAGCTTACACAGAGCTATGGGTTCTTTTTCTGACCCCATGTGACACCACTGGGCCAATCATGAAGGCACCTAGAGTGGGAGGGAGTTACATTTTCACCCACGACTGGAAATGCCAAATATTTCTCCTTGGACCGAGCCTCCAGAAGGAGACATACAAGAGCAAGAAAAGGTGGGTACATTCTTCTGAGGAAGGGGACCATTAAGAGCCTCTTTTTTCTGTATGGGCAAAGAAAATAATCACTTTAACTTTAGCTTCAAAGCAGTACTGTAACATATTTGCTACAATGTGCTTAATTTAACAATCATTTGAGAGGAAACGGGAAGTTCTTGATATACACAGAAAACATGCTGCACATATGCAGCAGCAGCAGCACCTTTTGGTGATCTTAAGGGATTTATTTGCTTCATTTTTTGTTTCATTACCAGGTTTGCTTTTATTTTGTTTTAACTTCTATTTGGAAAAAAAAAATCATGCCATTCAGAACATCTACCAAACAAGCCTTTTTCTAGTTTTTATCCATTTAGCCAGTAATTAAAACAAACGTAATACAATACTTTTATTGCATGCCCTAATGAATGAAAATCCAGATCTTTCATTTTTAATAATTGAACAGCTTAGAAAATAATGTACAAAAGTTTCATGATCATTACTGATGAGACAAAACAGGTATGTTTTGTCAGGTGGTTTAACACCACTAATTTGTTTTATTTTATAAGACATACTATTTAACTGTACAATGGTTCTGTAATCAGAATATGTAGAATGTTGCAAATGCTAAACAAAAGACAAACAGTATCTAGATAAATTACACATGATCATCACACAACATAATAAATTACACATAATCATCACATAATCATTATACATAAACTGCATTTATTACTTAAGAGGAGTAGATATTAGTGAAGTATTTCCAGTAAATGACAGCATATGACAGTATTATACAATCTGCTCAGAACAATGCTCAGATAAGTAACTTGTCTTAAACTTTCTTTTCACCTGATGTAGTGGTAAATTGATCACTAAGGATAAGCCTTTGGTTCAGTCCGAAGTTTGGATGTTCTTCCAAACGACGTAATTTTTGCTTGACAGGAGCCGAACATCATATATAGTAGTGTTGTCGTCTTCTACTACCATATACAGTATGACAACTTCCTGCCAATGTTTGTCAAGTCAGCACCCGAAGTGTTCTTAGCAACTATTGACGTCAACCAGCCCCATGAATTTACTATCTGGAAATCCATGGCCATGGCAACAAAAGGACAAGGATAGCGCTGATATAAGTGATGAAATATGGCTACCTATACAAAATTGGGCAATGGCTTTGACTAAATGTGGCAATGTCTATATTTGGTGATTGATGTCACCCAGGAGACCCAGCTTCTTTGTTTACTTTCAGCAGTGGGGACTGGGAAATGTCATTCGATAGTAAGTGAACTATGTGAGCAAAATTGTGTGGTGGTCGGCAACAGGTTTTTCTTTTGGCAAGTTGATGGATATCATTCACTGTGATTGATGTGAATCTGGATTGCTGGTCTAACAATGGTTATCATGGGAATTTTAGGTTTTTAAATAAAGGACTTGTCAAAAACTGTAAGCTTGCTTATTTATTTTTCACTTTTTGAGTGAATGTGTAGGATGTACACCATGCTCATTTACATGGGAAGAGGGGTAGTATCTTATTGTTAAAGGAGGCTTCCAGATTCCAATAAGCCACCTGCTCACAGACCCTCACAAACACTAGACCTGAGTCTATATTAACATGGGGCAAGGTGCTCCACCCTGGCAAGGTACCCCACCATATGGAAGGGGGTGCATGTTCATCCCCCTTTTTCTGGCCAGCCAGGCTGCATATTTGGATAAAGGCCTGGTATAGATTTTGGCTGGACCCCACATTTTTTTTCTTGTCTTTTGCTTGAGGTCCCTCTTGACATCCATACCAGACCCTCATCAAGGATAAGGTTCTTGTATGTATTTTTAGGGGGAACCTCTTGTAATTTTTTGATTTTTTTTTTACCTTGCATGGGGTCCCCATTAATATCTATACCAGAACCTCATCTAGGATAAAGGTCTGGTATGGATGAAGGGAATCACCAGTCATTTATTTTCAAACAGAGAGAAGTAGTCAAGAGCTGTCATTTACCAGCATTTTTCATTTGTATATGTCAGTTTTGTTATAGTAGGTTGAATGTATCATACAGATGCACCACTTCAGGTTAAGGGCATGATGATGAGATTGTTTATTTGAAGTATATGTATAGCCAACTATTTTTTTCAGCTTCGGGTAGAGTAGGGAAGAGCTATAACCCCTGTAAGTTTATTTTTTAGTGTCTAAGTACCATTTGGAAAATTTTCATATACCTCCAGTCACAGAGGTACAACAGGATGTTAGAGGAAACCTCCCACACAGAGGGATGACCTTTGATTTGATTTTCATATGATGTCAGTTAACACAACCCATGCTTTTTAACTTCTTATTAACACTTAGTTAACTCTAAACAGGCCCAATTAACTCATCCCTCATCTCTGCAAAGCTCATATTGTTTGACTGATTTAGTTTTTATTTATTTAAACTATTGATTTTTAAACTTTTTTCATTTTTATTTTTTTCTGTATGTTGAATTTTAAAAATGTGCAAAATTTAAGAAAAAGCTTTTATCTAATTTATGTAGCACTACCCCCTTAGGGGTTGCTGATGAATTGGGTCCCCCTATAGTCCTGCACAGCCAGGCATTCAGCATTTTCCACACAAGTTTGTGTTCTGAATCAGAAATCAGTCCTTGAGTGTTTGTTTTGTTGTTTATAGATAGGGTAAGGGGGGTATAGGATGCACAAGAGAACCAATAACTGAGGACAAACTTCCTAGAACTATTCACAAGCTTATCTTCTGCAACACAGTCTCTGTTGGAGAGCTAGCCAGCATCTCCTTGATGTACCACCCCAGACCCTAGATGAAATTATCCTCTTCAACCAGCAATTTGAAGGTTTTCCTAGGCTCCTGTTCCTTTAAATAGATGAATGGTCACTAGTAGGGGGCTAATCTGGTTTCCCATCAGAGAGCTTCTTTCACTATCCACCCAGGGGGTGCAGATGTACTCATTTAGATCCTCTCCTGTACCGCTTGTGGAATGGCTGCTGCTGGGCTGCTCCTTTCCTGCCATACAGATGGTCCTTGCTCAGGGGGCCAGTAAGTTCCGAGTTTTCCTTTTTTCCAGCTCCAGGATCACAGGCAAACCCCATCCCACTAGGCTTCCTGGCAGCCTTCTTCCTCCAACTCTCTACACCTCTCCCACCAACACACTCTTGCTACTGTGCAGGCTCCAAAACATTTTAAGGGAGTCCAGCTCCTTGCCAAGCCTTCAGTTAGGGATTGGCTGAGGTCCCTCAAGAGTACAGCCAGCCACTCTTTAGATCCTTCCTCCGTAACCTCAGATCAGGGGGAAATTCCAGAGGGGCTGACCTGCAGAGCCTCTCAGCTCGGACCACAATTTGACTCCTCTGGCTGCTACACCTGAGCTGCTAACAGCTCCTGTCTAACCATTACGATCTAGTTCCCCCTAACTAAACTAGGAGGATGCTGCATTTATATAAAAAAAAATGCAATGCTCTGTACCAGAATTTTAATTTTAGTGTCATTATAAACAGACAAATAATAGAATAAAACTGTACAGTAAAAATGTTTTTAAAGCTAATACTTATCAAAGTAGAAAAGTTAGCATTTAATTGTTTAGCTTTGTTACATATTTTTCTATATAGAATGCATAGAATAATAAATCATTTTCTAAGACAGTATCACAAAATGAAAGCATTGTTTGTCCTGAAAAAACTATATACACTCACATGCCACTTTGTTAGGTACACCTTGCTAGCTCCGGGTTGGACCCAATTTTGCCTTCAGAACTGCCTTAATTCTTTGTGGCATAGATTCAACAAGGTGTTTGAAACATTCCTCAGAGATTTTAGTACATATTGACATGAGTTACTGTTGCCTTTCTATCATCTCGAACCAGTCTGTCCATTCTCCTCTGACCTCTGACATTAACAAGGCATTTTTGTCCACACAACTGCTGCTGGATATGTTCCTTTTTTCGGACCATTGTCTATAAACCATAGAAATGGTTATGTGTGAAAATCCCAGTAGATCAGCAGTTTTTGAAATGCTCAAACCAGCCTAGCTGGCACCAACAACCGTGCCACGCTCAAAGTCACTTAAATGCACTTTCTTCCCAATTCCGATTCTTGGTTTGAACTTCAGCAAGTCGTCTTCACCAGTCTAGATGCCTAAATGCATTGAGTTGCTGTCATGTGGTTGGCTGATTAGCAATTTGTGTTACCAAGCAATTGAACAGGTGTACCTAATAAAGTGGCCGGTGAGTGTATATATTACGTTATTATTTTAAGTAATGACAAAGATATTGCTGAACAGGTTCACATCAGAAATTTAGATATTGCTCTGGTTCATAAGGGGTATTCAGGAGCAAGAGTTGAAGTGGTTAAAGAAATCAGACATAAACTTACTTATACCTTTAAAATGATGAAAATGTTAGTGCCTGGAGTTGGGCTTTAACATTATAGTAACATATAGCTATAACAAAGGGGCCATAAAATATTTCCTGAAGTATTCAGTTGCAAATTACACAATAAATTGTAACTTTATTCAGCTGGAGAACAGTTGTAGTCTTGTTCAGTTTAAATCCTTAAACCACCGAGGGTGAGTGCTGCATATGGCCCAAGAAAACACCAGTTGGGTATATCTCATCCACAAACACTAACATATCACTTTTGTACATAGTGTTTAATGCATTTATATACTCTACCTCCAAAACTCAATTAGATTTTCAATGGATAACCCTTAATATTCATATTACTAATTCTGTTCGTATTTATGAAACAGAATACTATGAATAAATACACAACGTTATCTTAGTAATCTTCTTGAAATATTTCAACAGCTTTTAATATTTTAAAGCTTCAATAAAATAGTTATAGCTGTTCTTGGCAGAGCATTAGATGGAGTAAGGCTGGCTATGCTGTTTTATTTACATTCAGAACAGAGCTAGTTCCCCTTAAAGAAATTAATCATTAAAACTGTATATAAGTCTGAACAAGATTTTCCTAAAATCTGTAAAGTATTAATAATATTAAATGGTTGAAGTTTCAGATCCCATTGCTCTGAACTCAAAGAACCCTCCTAGGACTTGTGAGTCCTGCATTTTAACTTTGCAGACAAGGCCTCCCATGTGGAGCTGCAGAATGCCAAGGTATGAATGACATCAATATAAGTATACAGTAGAATATTATATCTTTGCAAATATGCGTTCATTTTAGTAAGAATACTTAAAAATCTCTGAATGAAACATTAGTTATTGAATTACAAAATATTTTTTATGTATAAAAAGAATATATGCAACATAATCCCTAGAACCTGAAGTAACATTTTAGACCGATTTAAAAACAAATGTAAATGTTATATTGCCTGCAGACCAGAAAGGCAAACTTTTTCTTAGTTTTGGATAGATCGTTTATCAAGTTTTTACTGCGATATACAAACAAGATGTACCCATCTTGTTGGTATGATGATCATGATCACCGAGACAGAGAGTAAGTGGAAATCCTAAAAATGTTAGAGTTGTTATAAGAGCAAGAGTGTGGGGTAATCTTACAATGGGTAGAAATCTTTTGATAACAGCCTAAGATGGGAACTCCCCTCACTTTGAGACGATTTCCTCTTGCCTCATCTGCAAGACAGGAAATATAGTGAAATTTTCTGGTATGTTAATGGCATAGCTGGTAAAAATAGGCTTTTTCCAATGTTATTACTAGGACAAAGACCATAAAGCTTTTTTTTTTCCCAGAAAAGGTAGCAACTAGGAATGAGCTTGGGTTGGTCTGATCTTGAATTCAGATTGAACCGGGAAGGGAGCTTTTTCACAGCCTAGCCACATAGAAGAGTCCAGAGTCCAAGAAACACCTTCAAGCATAAATTACACATCTAACTTTTTGACTACCTATCACATTATTGGAGACCCTAGAGAACCAGGACAGTGTAAACACCCACAAAATGACAACATTTTGGAAATCAAACGCCCCAAGCTATTTTCTAAGAGGCATGGTGAGTCTTTTGAAGCCTTCATATTTTTGCCACAAGTTTTTGGAAAATGAAAAATAAAAATGTATTTTTTTTTTACACAAAGGTGTCAATTAATAAAATATTTCTAACACACAGCATAGGCATACTTAGAATTATACCCCAAACCACTTTCTGCTACCCCTTCCAAATGTGGTGATTCCACATGTTTGAGGCTTTTTGTCAGGGCCTGGATCTGAACCTGCAAACTCTGTTGTGTTTGGAGATGTTTCTTCCTGCTAAACCATCTGGAATGCTGGACTGCTCCTTGTACAATTCCTTGAATGATCCTACTTTGAAACTTGTTTGTCCTGAACCCTTTGTTCCTCCCATAACCTTCCCAATAAAGCCATGCCTTTGCACTTCCTATTTGCTATATTATTGTGCTCCCTCCAGCCAATATCTCACTCTTCTCACTCCTGCTGCTGTCTGTATCTTTATTATCACTACATAGTTACTAACCCTTGGCTTGTTCCTTGACTATCCTTCTGTTCAATCCCAACCTGCAACCACACTTTACAGACCTTTAGCTTGTTTACTGACTATGCTTCTGCATACCCCTACCTGCTATATCTGCTACTGAACCTTGGCTTCCTCACCTCCTGGTGGAGCAATCCTGAGGACTGCAACCAGGCACTAACATGCAGCAAAGCCCATCTCCACCATCAGGAGTTCTGGCGAACACCGGTTAGTACTTAGACACATTACAGGTGAGCCCATTTCATTCTGTCAGGGTGACTTGCTTCTGTACTTATTTAGCTGGTTGGTGGGTGCCTCGCTTCTGCTATAGCTAAGTAGCTAAAGCAGTAGCAAGGCACCCACCAACCAGCTAAATAAGTAGAGAAGCAAGTCACCCTGACAGAATGAAATGAGCTCCCCTGTGTTGTGTCTAAGTACTACTGGTGTTCACCAGTACTCCTGACTCAAGATCATGACACTTTTTCACAGCCTAACCACCTACAGAATCCCAAAATCCAAGGAGCACCTTCAGGCTTTCTAGGGGCATAAATTATGCATCTAATTTCCTGGCTACCTATCACATTTTTGGAGGCCCTGGAGCACCAGGACAGTAGAAACACCCACAAATTGGCCACATTTTAGAGCTTAAACACCAAAGGTATTTTAATAGGCATGGTGAGTCTTTTGAAGACTTAATTTTTTTGCCACAAGTATTTTGAAAATGTAGAAATTAAAATAATTTTTTTATTCAAAGTTGTCAATTTAATAACATATTTTCCACACACACAGCATGGGCATACTGAGAATTACAACCCAAAACACATTCTACTACTCCTTCTGAGTATGTCAGTACCAAATGTGTGAGACTTTTTCACTGTTTGGACTGATTATGTATCAGGCATTGTATCTTGTGAATCACACAAAAGTGCAGAGGCAACATTGCACTGGTGTGGTGGTGATTAGGAAAACTGTTGCTGGCTTACACTGGTCTGATAACTCGAGGAACTAATATGGCAGCAATCAGGAACACTGCTACTGACTTACACTTGTCTATTAACACTGGAGCTGGTGTGGAGACAATCATGGAAACCATTGCTGGCTTACACTGATGTGGTGACACTGCTACCTGTGTGGTGGTGATATTACACTGTTGCCGGCATACACTGACATAGTGACATAGTGACACTGGGACTGGTGTGGCTGTGATAGGAAAACTGTTGCTTGCTGCACTGCTTTGGTGTGGTAGCAAGAACACTGATTCTAGCTGAACTAGTCTGGTGACACTGTGACTGTGTGGTGGTGAGTGGAGAACTGTGACTGGCTGCACTATTAGGGTTCATTCACTTGTGAGGTTGGGGGATGGTAAAACCTTGCATTTGAGCCATGGTTTTACAATAGTGACACTGTACTGCATTTGAGAAGGGGAGGATGATCAGAATTTTTTTATTCTACTCTAATTGCTTGTACAGTCATGATCATTGTATAAGAAATGATTGGTTACTACTGTGATTGCTGTGATTGGACCCAGCTGTCACATGATATAGGGCTGCTGTGATTGGCCTCGCACTATGTGATTGCTGTGACCAATCACAGAGATAACAGTAGTAAACAATGTCATTCTGAATGAAAGCCATTGTTTGCTGCTGCTGTGGTTAGAGATATGCATGATGTAAATATTTGTTTTGTTTTGGATTCATTTGTCAAGTCAATCATTTAGTTTTGTCATATTCCTTATGTTTGAATTATTCATTTTCAGAATTCTTTTGTATTTTCGGATTTGATTCATATATTCTTTGCATCGAATTAAGTCATATTTTCAGAAATACTGTAATTTCAAAAGACTCAGATTTATTCATTATGTTTCCAGTGCAACTTTTCATTGCAAATTGCTTGCAACTTCGATGCAACTGGCTTGCGACTTTGATGCTTTGTAACTTTGGCTTTGGCTGATCATAATAATGTATAACACATATTATCTACTTGAGCTCCAGAGGATTTTACCCCCTTCATGACCAGGCCATTTTTTGCTATTTAGCACTTCACTACTTTAACTGGTAACTGTGCAGTCATGCAACGTTGTACCCAAATAAAATTTATATCTTTTTTCACACAAATAGACATTTTTTTTGGTGGTATTTGATCACCACTGTTTTTTTTGCGATAGAAATGAAAAAAGGCTGAAATTTTTAAAAACAAAATTGACAAATTGACGAAAAAATATCACATTTGTTTGAAAATTTTTTGTCAAAATGTATTCTGCTACACGTCTTTGATAGGAAAAATCCCAATAAGTGTATTGTCATTGGTTTGCGTGAACGTTATAGCGTCTACAAACTATGGTATATATACTGATCAGTAATCTACTTGCACCCAAGGAATGCCTTAAAGTGGTTGCAAAGGCTGAAGGACCATTCTCTGTAAACCATAGAGATGGTTGTGCTTGTAAATCTCAGTAGGTCAGTAGTTTTTGAAATACTCAAAGCAGCCTATCTGGCATTAACAACCATGCCATGTTCAAAGTCACTTTAATCCCTTTTCTTCCCCATTCTGATGCTCGGTTTGAACTTTAGCAAGTCGTCTTCACCACATCTAAATGCCTAAACACATTGAATTTCTGCCGTGTCATTAGCTGATTAGCAATTTGTGTTACCAAGCAATAGAACAGGCGTACCTAATAAAGTGGCCGGTGAGTGTATACTGTACGTGATTGTATTTTATATGCTGCTCTAAAATCTGATGTGGGTGATGTCTTAGAAAGAGAGTATTTAAATACAAGGATGCAATTCATGTTATATGAATTGTTGTGCCAGAGAACATGACAGCTATTTTACAGCATATACATAAATTAGACCATAATGTCCATAATTTGTTGTGACATCATGTAAGTTTCTACAAAGGGCATTACAGCAGCATATTGAACAGATGCTCAGCATGTCAAGTGCCCACTTATTGACTCATTTTCACTTCAAACATGCCAGACCTTGCACAGATAAGCTCGCCTTCTATGGTCAGAGAATGTAAGATGAGCTACATCCCTTGTCATAGGTCTGCACATCCACATAATACATCAGTCCTGGTGTGACATGAATAAGTGAGACAGTATATGGACTCCAGGATGTTAAAAACTCTGACATCATAGAAGTATTGTTCTTTTTATATAGACCAGTTCACTGTTTGGTACTATATACAGATCCCAGAGAGTGTTTGCATTTTTTTACATCAGATAACTCTGTTAAACAAACCAGTTATACTTCAATGGCTGAGGAAGAGTATGCATCATGTCGAGATAACCCAGGACTTTAAAATTACATGCAAGAACATAATCCAATGCAGAACATTATTCTGTATAAATTGCATATTGCAATAATCATTTCACTATGGCTCTGGTTTCTGTCTTGAAATGTAAATGGGTTTTTAAAAATTCTGTTTTCACTGAGTACGATAAAAGAGCTCTCATATGTTATGTATTATGAAAGCAAGGCTAGATTCACAGACAGAGTATATATAGCCAATGTTTATAGTATATGTTGGTGTTGCATCAACAATACTACTTGTAGTATGTTGGTGTTCTATCTACAATACTGCAGATTTCAACCCAGATCCCTCCCATTCACAAGAAATGGATACCCACAGGGTGGGGGGCGGGCATCCTACCTGCTCTCTGTGTCTTTCTTTCTCCAAGTTATGCCTCCGATTTCCCTTATTCCAGTGGGAATTGGTTTTATTTATTTCCTTGCTTGGAGATGTCTAAGATAACTATTATTTCTTGGAATGTCCGAGCATTGAACTCGGCCCTCAAGGGCTCCTTGGTGTTCTGCTTTTTACAACACCACCACCCCCAGATATGTGTTTTCCATGAAACGCACCTACTTGGCTCAAAAATTCTTAGTTTGCGAAAGCCCTGGGTTGATTTACACTGCCATACCACATACTCCAAATATGCTCGAAGGGTCTCTATACTAGTTCATAAGTCCCTTCCACTCTAATCTCTGAATGTGCATATTGACCCAGAGAGTAGAGAATGTTATGCTGCATGTCTGCTTTTATAACCGGACGATGGTGTTGGTGGGTCTTTACCTACTGCCCCTGGCCAATATTCAGGTTCTTCATGATATTATGCAGTTACTTGTACATTATGATATTGATGCTGTTTTACTCTTGGGTGACTTTAATTTGCCCCCTTGCCCAGACATGAACAGACTCCAGAATACTTCTCGCTCTTCCCCTGCGGGTATCCACGTTTACCCTTACAGATGTTTGGCACCACCTTCACCCTACTACTAGGGAATTTACTTGCCACTTAGCTTCTCACAAGACCTTGTCTTGTATTGATCTGGCATATGCCAGTTCTTTATTTCATGAGGCCATGAGGCCAGTATTCTTTCTAGGGGCATCACCACTATGTCTGTCCCTTTCTGCTCCTCCTGGGGTGTGGTTATGGCATCTGTCTCTCTTCTGGACAACAGACATGAGATTAATTGAGCCTCTTACTGAATCTCTTTAGAACTATTGGGTGCTCAATGGGAACACCTTCTCTCCGTTGCTAAGGTGGGATGCTTTCAAGGCCTGGGTTAGGGGGAAATACATGATCTATGGCCTCTAAAAGGAAGCAGCTCACCCATTGATTTACCTGGAAGATGATTTTAAGAATTTGGAGATCATCTATGCAGATGACCCTTCCCAGTATCACTACCTGGCATGGCGTCACTCACAGTGAGAACTGTCCCTGGCTCGTCTAAAACAGACCAAGAAGGTTCTTGTGGCTTTGGCCCAAAGAGTCTTAAAGTGTGGAGACAAAAATGGCAAGTTATTAGCCTGATTAGAGAAAGGGTCAGTTCCCTACCACGTGCATTAGTAGTATCCGGGATGCGAGGGGCACCCAGTTTATTAAACTGTTGGCCCCTAAGTTGACTTCCCTCTTTGCTGAATACTTGTCTCTGGAGTCACTGCCTGCTTCTATCGAGGAGGCCATTATTGTTTTTGTTCCCAACTCTGCAAGGATTTGCTTGATTGTGCCTCCTACAGGCCGATCTCATTGCTCAACATTGATTTTTGCAAAAATCCTTGCCATCTGCTTGCATATAGTTGTCGAGGACTTGATACATGTAGCTCAGATGGGATTTATGTTAGGGAAGGGTACTGACATCAATATACGGCACCTCTTTATTGACTTGTATCTCATTCATGATAATCCAGGTACCTGAGTAATCGCCACCCTTAATGCCTAGAAGGCATTTTATTACGTCGATTGGTGCAGCCTATGGGAGGTTCTATGGCGGTTTTGGTTTGCACCAAAGTATCTTTGTTGGGTTCAGCTTCTCTATGGAGCCCCCAATGCAAGGGTCTGCACTAATGATTGACTCACTGATGCCCTTACCCTACATCGGGGGACCCGGCAGGGATGTCTGCTATCTGTCCCCCCTGCCAAAACCCTTGCCCTGGAATGTCTGGAATTTTGGTCAGGGAATCCCAAGCAATTTGTGGATTGAGGGTGGGTGCTTTGGAAGAGAAACTGTCCCTATACACAGATGATGCCCTTATATATTTAAACAATGTGGGTCCTTGAGCTATTCGATACCTACAGTTCTTTTTTCGGGCATACGTATTAAATGGGGTAAATCCCTACTTTTTTGCACTTGATGACAATGACCATACCGGGCTAGCCCCACCAAGCTTTCTTGGGTAGAGGAATTCTGATACCTGGGAATACAGGTAACCAGGGAAGTGAATCACTTTTTTGTCCATAACCTCCTTCCCCTCCTGCAAAAACGGTGTTAGAATTGGTCAGCTCTTCCATTAAATTTAATAGGATGTATCAATTTATTGAAGATAATGATCCTGCCCAAGTTTAACTATGTCTTTTGCAACTGCCCAATTTGGATCCCTGGATCATTTTTTAATGAGATAGATTCCTGTGTTACCCCCTTTTTCTGGAGGGGTGTCCTTCCCTGCCTTGCGAAATCCACCTTGCAACTCATTGCCGCTATGGGGGGGGGGGGTCTGGCCCTTCCAAACTTTTTTAAACATATTATTGGGTGGCGATGCTGGTGTCAGTGTATTGGTGGTTTGGGGGCTTTAGGTTTAATGCTGCTGTCTGTTTAGAAGCAGCCTGTTTAGGATCCCTAGCTGCTCTTCTTAACATACCTTACGGAGGATGTAAAGCATATGACACTATGAATATAAAGAATATGGGCACTGGATGGATGGCAATTTCTGCAACCTGACCATCTATTCCCAGATCAGCCTTTTTGGGGGAATCCTCACTTCTGTTCCATTCCTGACCTGTACCTATGGGCGAGGTATGGTATGAAGACCCTAGCTGATGTTACATCCTCTGGATTGTTACTACCATTCTCTCAGTTGGTACAGAAATTCCATTTCCCATGGGGGATGCTCTTCCAACTAAGACATGCAGCCAGGGCTCCGTTCCCACAACCTCCTATCCTCCAAGAAGACCCTATTGAGGAGTTGTTGACTGGGACTGTCCTCTATGGAATGTTACTCGGTGTTAATTCCCTCAAGATTGAGAACTTATGGGCCACATGGAAGGAGGATTTCCCTTCTTTAGATATGAAGGACTGGGCAGAGACTTTAGAACTGAGTCCTAAATTAGTAATTTCCCCAGGGATAAAATTATTGAGGTCAAGTTTTTACATAGGGTTTTTTCACCCCCTTGAGGCTTTCTTGGATATACCTACTCGAATCCTACTTGCCCCCATTTCTGGAACCTTCTTACACATGTTCTGGACACACCCTAGAATTGCTCCCTTTTGGTCTGATGTTTTTTATTTGATCAATTTACAGTTACAGCTGTCCTTGCCCCTTTCACCTGCAATGGCTTTGCTGGGGCTTTATGATGATGTACAACGGTCTGACCATTTGAAACTGCTGATATCTTCTGTATTATGCCAAAAAGAGATTCTACTAAAGTGGAACTTGAGGGACCCTCCTGTGATATCGTCCTGGGAATTAGTCATAGATGCAGCTCTTCCAATGTACAAGCTTATTTATATTAATAGAGGCTGTCCCTGGAAATACGATAAGGTATGGCTTCCCTTCACATCTTGCTCCTCTCCCTCAGTTTTCTAGTTTTTTGTTTTTAATGGGTTCCCTGCACCCTGTGGGGTTGATTTACTAAAGGCAAATACGCTGTGCACTTGGAAGTGCACTGCAAGTGCACTGAAAGTGCAGTTGTTCTAGATCTGAGGGGAACATGCAAGGAAAATAAAAAACAGCATTTTCGCTTGCACGTGATTGGATGAAAGAAATCAGCAGAGCTTTGCCTCATTTCAGAGCTTCCCCTCGGATATAAAGCAACTGCACTTGCAATGCACAGTATATTTACCTTTAGTAAATCAACCCCAATGCAATTGTTTGACATGGTAGACAATGTACAATGCAAACATAAGATAGCAGTAAGTTGGACAAAGCCAATATGAAACAATGAAAAAGCCACAGAGTAGTTATGAAGTAGTAGACTAATGGTGCCGCATCTGAATCAATTCGAGGGTCTGACACACTTGCTCAAGTGCACTTGCTCCAGAGTTTAGTAAATGAGGTAAAGCTTCGCTTTTCAAAGAATACCCAAACAGATGCAAGGAAAATTTAAAAAAAACTGCGTTTTTGTTTGCTCATGATTGGATGATAAAAATCAACAGAGTTTCCCCTCATTTCAGAGCTTTCCCTTGCAGTGCATGGACTATTTGCTTTTAATAAATCAACCCCAGTGGCTAACATGCAGGGGAGTTTAGAGGCAGGAAAAAAATAAGTCAGACGCTCCTAGAAGCAGCTGTAAAAACATGCTGATTTAAAGAATTTAGTTCCACTTTAAAAAGAGCACTGGCAAGCTGCAGGACTGTATGCAGTCATAGAGAGACTTGAAAGAAACCCTGCCCAACACCCAGGATCACAGAGAGGAAGAAGAAACTGAGCTGCTGTAGATTCTAGGAAGGAAGGATCCTGCTGGGTGCTATAAAATGTAGGATATCTAGATCTAGGAGACAAGCTCCCATAGGCTGTAGCCTATGCTACAGATTGGCAATGGAACGACACATACCAACATGACTATGGCTCTGTGGAGAGGAAAAGGAAGGCCTGTTTCTGGGCTTGGGGCAGGTGAAGTGAAGACATTGTGGGAGTGTGCTGCACGCTGTTAGCACAACATTTTGTCTTTGCAATAAGGACACAGACAGGCAGAGCAGCGGACATCTCCTGGTACATAAGAATGCGACTGTGGCTGACTGGCTATCTGATCATTGGGGAGAGCCACTGACTTTGCTGAGCCGCCCAAAGGAGAACATAGGGAGACCAGCTGTCACCTCAGGAATTGGTGAGAGGCCATTTGCCAAACCCTACTGGTCCCCAATAAAGTCAAACAGTATTGTTTGCTTGGGACACATTAAGGAGCAGGTTAGGTTAGGAAGAAATTACATATCTTGAGTGCTCCAATGCTGGATCTGGACCCCAATGTCCTGGTCAGCAGGGAAAATGTTTAATGTATTAAACAGACAGACTTTTATTGTAACATTGTCCCATAGACAGAGTGCTCCCTTCCTAGTATAGAGTTCAGCGGTCATTTCTCTGGATCACATTACCAACTGTAATGCTACTGTATGTGTATATATACACATATACAATGTGTGTGTGTGTATATATATATATAGATATATATATCTATATCTATATATATATATATAGAGAGAGAGAGAGAGAGAGATTACCCCTTACCTCTTGTTTTGGGGGCATCAGGCATCAGGGACTAATTTCCCCAAAGAGGATACTGACAGCAAGAAAAACCTGACAGAGTACTTAAAACTAAAAAGAAAAGGTTTTGCTTAGAAATATATTTTAATATAATATTTGGGAGTTAAATTACATGTAAGCATAGTTTAATGAAGCTGTTATAAAGGGATACATCGTCAGGGTAAAACAAAACATTTTGGCCATTAGGCTTTTGATAGTACAAGTTTTCACTTTGACAGTTTCAAGAAGTGTGAAATCTGTGTGTAAGTGTTGCTGTAACAGTACCATCAGTAAATATTCAGCAAACTCTGAAATGCTTTCAAGATGAGCTTAACACTATGCATTAGTTCACAAGGGCCACATAGTGGAGTTACTAATTGTGATTGAGCTTTTGGGTTTTCACACCTACATTTCCAAATCACACTACTTTTCACAGTACCAAAGGGTACTGCCACAAGGATTAGTTTTACATATATAAACCAGCTTAGATATCTTGTTAACCAGCAGCTTTTAATGACCAAAGCATTTTTCAGGATTTGGAACTGTGACAGTAGACAGTATATCTGACATTGCTCTTTTGATTTTTTAGTCTACCTTTTTTTTCAGAACAAACAAGGCTTTCTTTAAGGTGTATACAGAAAATGGTAGGTTTTAAATTATGAAAAAACATGCATTTTGTGTCTCATTTTTGAACCCCAAAAATGTAAAAAAAAAGGTGAAAGTTTATTTTTTAGAAAATGAATGTAATTTTTCTTGAGCCAAGACACCAAATTTGTCTATATGTTTTGAGATATGGTATAAAAATAGTTATCAATATTTATAAAAATAGTGGTGTATACTAGAGATTTCATGCATTTTTTCATATTAGAAAATGTTTTATCATTTTACAATAAAAAAACATAATAAAATGCAGCCCATCACAATAAAAGACATTGCATACATAAAACACTGTCTTCGTAAAAACAACACATACATATCATAATAAATACAGTACATAATGTGCATTTCATTAACCCTAAAAAGAGCTTCTAGCATTCAAAATACTCCTAAAACAGCTGCTAGGTAATGTTGTAAACAAAGCATTCGCAGGATCGGAACTATCCTTCAAAATATTGATAACTCTCCGAAGACACCCCCCTCCCCCAGCTCTTCAATACGTGATCAATCTACCACTTTATGCAGGACATGAAACCCAGAAAAACCCTAAAACTAACAGACTGACATTTTTGTCAGTACTTTGAATATATGTATGTTTATTTTTGCAACAATAATATTATGTCTATTGAATTATTATTAATTAAGAATTAATAAATATTAATTATTTTCAAATGTTAATTGAAAGGTAATAACGCATTCATGTTATACTGGGAATTTGGTCTCTGATTTTTTCAAAAAATATTCTGTTCTAAAAAATATCTTATGCTTTTCTTTCTTTATAGGAGAAGACATACAAGTACACCCTTGTAACTTGTTGAGAATATGTGGGACCCAATGCTTTATTGGGTTACCTGGAGCAAGGGAAAATGAGGACAAGGGGCCATCTTCAATCTAGGTGCAGTGGAAAGACTGTCAGAGACTGCTCACATGTAACAAATAACTATCAAACTGCTTGCATGTTAATACACCCCAAGAGATCAACTGAACGATGGCATTATATACTGTATATGTTCTTCAGGAAGTTCCCAAACTTAAAAGCAGGGGCGGTCTGACCATTTCGAAACTTGGGCACTGCCCGAGGGCCCGGGGTCAGTAAGGGGCCCCATGAGATGCCCCTGGTACTTTTCATAGGCATTTTTGGGTGTGGTTTGCGTGTGAGCGAGGACACAGGGGCCCCATGATCCCCTATTGCCTGGGGGCCTCATGAGTTGTCAGTCCACCCCTGCTTAGAAGGATATGTCATGAACCTTTTATTAAGGGTGCACCAGAGTTTTAGTGTTTGAGCTCTGAAAAGGGGATCAGACCAACTAGATATAGCTCTGATCCTCTAACGTAGAGGGCCCAATATATAACAGGACTGTGGGCAAGTCAGAGAAGTGTTCCTCCTCTGACCATTTGGCCAACCCAACCGTGACCTAAAACCAAATTTTGTCTTCCAGCAAATAAAAGTTTCACTGCAAGTTTTCTGGTACAATACTACATTTGAAGTGGCCTAGAAATGGCAAAATGCAGTGAAGGTGACTATGTAGAAAAATACATTCTTCCTTGCCCCCAAGTATTTTAACCAGTTGAAGACTTTGGTTGTGTGACTTATGCCCATATGAACTACTGGCATATTGAATTCAAAATGTAGCAGCTGTTGTTGCTGTGTAAAACAGAGCTTCTGAACACTAATCAGCCCTAGTTAACTGCTTTCCTCTCTTCCTCTTAGCTATAGTTTTTCTGATTTTTTAATTATTTTTTTAATCATTAGCATTATTTGCATTTTTAATTCACTTTGTTCATTACCAGTGTTTGTGTCACCAGAGCACCCTCAGAATAGGTAAGTATACACATCTTTCCTTTACAGAGTAGTTAGAATAGGCTTAGAATGGAGTGGAAGTAGATTTAAGATTAGTTAGCCTTTGACCAGACTTCCACTTTAAAATAATAGAATAGTAGCTCATTGGCTAAATAGACAGTATTGCATTTATTTCACACATGATTTGCCCAACTTTCACTTTAACATTAGTGTAAATCCTGGGTGAAAGGTGTGTTAATCTCATGTGAAAAAAAATATTATTAGACCCCTATGTATGAGTGTGGTTTTTGCAAATTAATTTCTTGTAATTCATGCAGGGTCTCATGGTCCAAGTAGGATGGGCACATCTGACACTTTGCATGTTTTTTTGCCACCATTGGTATCCATAGGAGCAGATGTCTAGGAGGTCTCAGGTACATCAGCCTGAATGCTCTTCAAATGGTTGTAGCAGTAGGTAATCATGGTAACCAGGCTTGTCTTTCTTGATCAGTGGATTGAACACATTCTTGCCAAGTTCCTCCAGGAATACCTTTTTGGAATGACAGTTTACTGTTTCTCACATTGAGCAGGTCTAGTATTGTTATTCGCATGGCAAATAACTCATGTCCCCAAGTGTGTGGGTCCATTTAGCCTATAACATCATATATGCAAGTAAACAGCGAATTCAAACAACATTAGGGTGTCTAGACTAAACACATACTGTATGTTCATTACCCAAATGAATAAAAGCTCTAACATTAATAAGAGAAATTTATTGGTAAATAACCTCTTACCTACTGGGCACTTTTACCTCCTTCCTGCCCAGGCCAATTTTCAGCTTTCAGCGCTGTTGTACTTTGAATGACAATTGCGTGGTCTTGCAACACTGTGCCCAGACTAAATTTTTATAATTTTTTTAAACAAATCTTACTTTCTTTTGGCAGTATTAAATCACCCCTGGGGTTTTTATTTTTTGCTAAACAAACAAAAAAAAAGACCAAATATTTGAGGAAAAAGAGTTTTTCTTAGTTTCTGTTATAAAGTTTTGTAAATAAGTGATTTTTCTCCTGCACTGATGGGCACTAATAGGCTGCACTGTTAGGCACTGATGAGGCTGCACCAATAGGCAGCACTGATAGGTGGCACTGATGGGCACCGATATGCAGTACTGATGGGCACCAATAGGCAGCACCGATGAGCACCAATAGGCGGCACTGATGGGCAATGATAGAAGGCACTGATGGGCACTGATAGCCAGCACTGATGGGCATTGATAGAAGTCACTTATGGGCACTGATAGCCTGCAATGATGGTGGCTGACAAGCATCACTGATGGGCACTGACAGCCAGCACTGATGGGCACTAACAGCAAGCACTGAGGAGACACTGATAGCCAGAACTGATGGGTACTGATAGCCAGCACTGATGGGAACTGATAGCCATTACAGATGGGCACTGATGTTCATTATTGGCCGCACTGATATGCACTGATGGGACTACACCGATCAGCAGGGCACTGATGAGTAGTGCCCTGATGATCAGTGTAGATTTCCTCCTGAGGAATGCCGCTTACCGGCTCTCCTCTGCTCACATGTTAACGAGAGGAGAGGACTGCCGATAACCGGCATTTCCTATTTACACTGCAATCAGCTGTGATTGGACACAGCTGGTCACATGGTAAAAGGTGTCTCTGATTGGCCCTTTACTTGGACACATGATCAGCTGTGTCCAAAGGACACAGAGATCGCAGATCAGGCAAGGTGCATGCCCCCCGGGGGGCTCATGGGGGATTTGGTTCTGGGAGAACGTCCATGGATGCCCTCCCAGAACAAGCCGACCACGCTGTAGCCATCTTTTGGCTATAGCGTGGTTGGGAACTGGTTGAAGTGAAATGTGTGCTCCATTTTTTAGGGTTTGTGTAGTTAGGTATTTCTAAGTACCTCTGGGTGTCTATTTACTTCTACTAGTAGGCATGATATGTAACTGCAACTGTTCTCTGTCCAAAGTTCTTAGAAAGATGTATCTGTATCATTCAGTTTTTAAAAAAAAAAAAAAAAAAAACTATTGTTTTACCTTGACAGTGAAGTTTCTGTGTGAACTCATAACTATTACTTTTTACCAAATAAAATAAGTTGAAAGTAGTTTTTAATGTGTTTATAGAAGCCATTTTAGACTGTAGAGTACTCTGTAGTTTGCGTCTGTGATTGCAAAGAAAGTGCATCTAAAATAATAACAGCCCTGCTTATTTTGTGCAAAATGTAAGCACTAGAACTACAAACAATATAAATGCAATACAACGCCATGTCAGAACCTTTTCAATCTCTGCCAGTAAAAGTTTATTTCTCTGCTTGAAATTACATTTTCTAAAACTTGCTGCTGTAATGGGAGCTTACAATGCATACTGCATATTCCACTTTCCAATCGAAGGATTTTCATTTAAGAAATGATATAGTAGTGGTTAGCGCTGGGCAAATTGGGTTCAATTTGCAGGCGCCTTCAGCAAACATGTCCAAAAATCTGAAACTTACAAACTTTAATGCAAACCCCACTGAAGTCAAAGGGAAGTGAAGCTTGAAAATAAATTCTCTCCATTTTTAAAGCTAAGAGGCAAGAGAATGTCAAAAAACGTCACGCAGAGAGTGAAGCACTGCACCAGGTGACATGTACCAATCCAATGCAAAAAAAAAAAACCTAAAAAATCAGTTTGGTGGGGAGCAGCAATCTTAAAGGGCAACATTAAAAAAAATTAATAAAAATCATGGGGGTTGCCGTAAATGTGCGCATGAATTGACACACCAGTAGAATGTGCTGCAGCAAAATTGTGACAATTTAGAAAGAAAAAAATTTCCACCACTAAATGACATTTCCCTTTCATTTTTAGTACATGACACAAATTATTTTCCTAAAAGATACTATTTGTAGGAATATAATTATCTCTCACAGGATATTCTTCCATGTGAAAGCTATGTAACATACTCTACATTTTACAACAGTGCCCATTTTCATATTTAGTTATTATTATTCAGATAGGGTTATGTTATTTATGCCTAAGGTTCTTGGCAGTGAAAAAATCTCCCATCTGGAATATCCCTTCTCATTTCCTGTCCCTATAACACTATGACAAGAAATGAGTATACCTAAGAACTTTTATGAACCTGTGCGGTGAAGATGGGGCGGGGGGGGGTACTGAGGAATTGCCACAAGTGAAGAATGACAACATGAATAGTCTACTGCAGTGAATTGAGCCTGTTACCAGAACATTTTATTTTCTTAAACGGTATGATAGTTACCAGACTTCAGGGGATTAAATTATAATATTACAATAAAAACTAACAATCTTGACAATACATAAACTACAAAATGTTTTCTGTATGACAAAAGCACAGGTTCACTTTAAGTGTACACAATGGGGCTCCAGAACCTAGGAGGCTCTGATACTTCTGCAAAGTCTGCACAAGCAGTGTGGTTGCCATTGCTGTGAAAATGTAGTTGCTGCATATAATAATTGCAGTTTTGAAAATATTTGGATTTCTTAGCTGTAACAATATAAAACGTGACTAATTTCTTCCTCTTTCCATGTTAGCAGAACATTATAATCCATTTCCTGTAACCTAAAACTCTCATTTTGATCCTAGAGCTGATACAGGGATGTTGAAGCTGAATCGGACTATAAAACAGTTATTCAAGTTGTGTTGTAGACAAAATAAATGTTTGGAATTTAATATACTGAGTAATTGGAAAATAGAAACTCTTGACACTTTTTTTAAAATATGGAACACATTTTTTTTCTAGTGAGAACAGCCCAAGATGGCACAAACTGAACGGATCCTCTTTACAGCAAAAAGACAATGTATATGTTACAAAATCATTATTAAATGTAGCTTAATTTAGAACGCAAGCAGATTATTTTGTCAACGTGACTAACCACAAGGGCTTGTTCTCTTATTAGCGTTAGTCGCATTTAATAAGCATGCCAACCTAGATGTATGCACTGTACTATTAGGCACACAGAAGCCCTCCGCCATCTTGTTGGTTTCCACTTCCTCATCTAAGCTGTCATCCAGCTTGCCATCTGGAGTTTGTCTTAGGAAGAGGCTCCCCATTCCAGATGCATGAGCCAACTGCTCACAGATTACATACAAAAAGTGCAATTTCTTCTTTTCATGTGAGTTGCCAATTTACTATTGTTTCTCAATATACACTTTTCAAAAAAATTAAAGGATCACTTTTTAATCAGAGTATAGCATCAAGTCAATTAAACTCCTGGGACATTGATCTGGTCAGATAAGTAGCAGAGGGGTTGTTAATCAGTTTCAGCTGCTTTGGTGTTAATGAAGTTAACAACAGGTGCACTAGATGGGCAACAATGAGACGACTCCAAGAACAGGAATGGTTTTAAAAGTGGAGGCCACTGCCATTTTTTTCCTTACTCATCTTTTCTGACTGTTTTTCACTAGTTTTGCATTTGACTAGGGTCAGTGTCACTACTGGTAGCATGAGGCGATACCTAGACCCTACAGAGGTTGCACAGGCAGTCCAACTCCTCCAGGATGGCACATCAATACGTGCCATTGCCAGAAGGTTTGCTGTGTCTCCCAGCACAGTCTTAAGAGCATGGAGGAGATTCCAGGAGACAGGCAGTTACTCTAAGAGAGGTGGACAGGATCATAGAAGATCCTTAACCAATCAGCATCAACCCATGTGCAAGGAGGAACAGGATGAGCAGTGCCAGAGCCCTACAAAATTACCTCCAGTAGGCCACTGGTGTGAATGTGTCTGACCAAACAATCAGAAACAGACTTCATGGGGGTGGCCTGAGGGCCCGACATTTCCTTGTCCCCTGTGCTCACTGCATGGAACCATAGAGCTCGATTGGCATTTGCCATTGAACACCAGAGTTGGCAGGTCTGGCACCCTGTACTACTTTTTACAGATGAGAGCAGGTTCACCCTGAGTACATGTGACAAACGTAAAAGGGTCTGGAGAAGCCGTGGAGAATGTTATGCTGCCTGTAACATTGTTCAGCATGAACGATTTGATGGTGGGTCAGTGATGGTCTAGGAAGGCATATCCATGGAGGGATGCACAGACCTCTACAGGCTAGACAATGGCACCCTGACTACCATTAGGTATCGGAATTAAATCCTTGGACCCATTGTCAGACCTCATGCTGGTGCAGTGGGTCCTGGCTTCCTCCTGGTACATGACAATGCCCAGCCTCATGTAGTGAGAGTATGCAGGAAATTCCTGGAGGATGAAGGAATTGATATAATTGAATGGTCCCCACGCGTGCCTGACCTAAATCTAATAGAACACCTCTGGAATATCGTGTTTCGGTCCATCTGACACCGCCAGGTTGCACCTAAGACTGTCCAGGAGCTCAGTGACCTGGTCCAGATCTGGGAGGAGATACCCCAGGACACCATCTGTAGTCTCATTGGGAGCATGCCCCGACGTTGTCAGGCATGCATACAAGCACGTGGGGGCCATACAAACTACTGAGTAACATTTTGAGTTGCTGCAATGAAATTTCAGCAAAATGGACTAGCCCGCTGCATAATTTTTTCACTTTGATTTTCGGGGTGTCTTTGAATTCAGTCCTCTGTAGGTTGATAATTTTCATTTCCATCAAACGATGGGGCATCCTGACGTTTCTAACACATTACCCAGTCCATATCACTATAGATATCCAGCATGATATTTTTCCCCATTGAGATCTGATGTGTTTTCAAAGTTTTCCTTTAATTTTTTTGACCAGTGTATGTAGTGCTACACTTAGATTAGTGCCCCCCGTGCCCTCTTGCAGGTGTATTGATCCATCCACCCAATGTTTCTACCCTTGTCTGAGGTTCCCTGTTGTCGTGGGACTGTCCATCGGAAGCCTTTGAGATGAGCTTGATTTTAACTGTCACAATGCCATTTGTCTTTTCACCACAATAAATCTGATAAATATTCTACACTCAGATTGCACCCTGCTGTTCTTCTTATATATTAGACAACCAAACAACCAACTGAAATAGTGTACACAGGATGACAATGCCATTTCTAACTGCAAGGCAGAAGCTTAGCCTTGTCAGCCTGAAATGGAAAGTTATGTTACTGGAAGGATCTATAGGCAAGGCATTTTGCATGAAATTCATCAAAAAATATTTGCTTGACCACTTCAATACAGGGCACTTATACCCCCTTCCTGCCCAGGCCAATTTTCAGCTTTCAGCGCTATCAGACTTTGAATGACAATTGCGTGGTCATGCAGCATTGTACCCACATGAAATTTTTGTAATTTTTTTCACACAAATAGAGCTTTATTTTGGTGGTATTTAACCATTAGCCGCCCGGCCAATGGCCGTTTGGCGGCTTCAGATGTGCTCCTCCATTCCGGGTGCACGCCATTTGGCGTGCTCCCGCACATGCGCCGTTTGCGCTAGTGCAGAGCGGCGCAGCAGTGCGATCTGTCGGCGGCCATGCACCTCGGACACGGCCGATGACAGATCCGAGTACTGGCTCCCGTTGCTGGTACCATGTGACCTGCTGTGACCAATCACAGCAGGTCACATGACAGTTGTATACATGGATGGCTTCATTCATGATGCCATCCATTTTATACTAGTGCCTAGCTGTGAATGGTCACAGCTAATCACATGCACATGTCATGTGATTAGCTGTGACCAAATCACAGTTAATCACAAAAAAAATCAATTTCATTCAGGTAAATGCTTGCTTATAGCGAAGTAATTCTTTGCTATAAGCAAATTGTGTAAAAAAAAAAAAAAAAAAAAATACTGATCACTTCCCCAAAGTAGTACAATGTTACATGATCACATGACTGAGCCGACATCTTCGGCTCTTTCCGTTGATCGGTGATCCGCTGTGTCCGAGGGAGCAGTGCACGCGCAGTTAAAGTGGAAGGACGTCTTATGACGTCCTCCCAGAACGAGAGAACCGCCTTGTGCCTGTCATTACCTTATATGGCAGGTGGGAGGCGGTTAAAGAGAAGTATGTTTTTTCCCCCATTATACTTACCTACATAGATGCAGCTTTGGTCTGATGCTGCATCCGCCCCCCGCCTGCTGTTAGGGTGAGAACTCAGCGATCACATGATCACTGAGATCTCATAGCCGCTCTGAGCAGAGAGCAGGAGCGGACTGACCATTTGGAAACTCGGGCACTGCGCGAGTCAGTAGGGGGCCCCATGAGATACCCCTGGTACCTTTTTCATAGGCTTTTTTGAGTTTGTGCAAAGACACAGGGGCCCCATGATCCCCTATTGCCCGGGGGCCCCATGAGTTGTCAGTCTGCCCCTGGCAGAGAGCGGGACGGTCAGTCACCGATCTCTGCTCTGCTCACTGGAGCGCTGAACTGTGGAGGGGGAGGGAGTCACTGGCTCAGGCTCTCGGTGGCACGCTGAGAGGATGAGCCAGGTGCCGCTCCACACCCTGGGGTGGATCCTGACTTTGAAGTCGGGATCTTTCCCCAGCCTGGACCGACTGAGTCACAAAACGGGTTACAGGAGTGCAGAACAAACTGCACTCCTGTGATCCACAGGAGAAGTACAGCTAAAGGAAGTTTGAAAGTACTTCTCCTTTAACTAATCTGAAAGGAAAATTATGATCCTTTAGCACATTGGCAGATCCACCTTGATTTTAATCTCATTTGCTGATCTCTGGCTGTGGCCCATAGCAGCCTGAGTTTATTCAGGTGAAGAAATCAGGACAATTAAAGATGATTGTGGATTAGTTAGTGTTGGTTGCTGTTCTCTGCGTGCTGTTATTTGAATTTCCTTTTAAGCCCAGTTGCCTACTTATGTTTCAGGTTTAGTATTTATTGCTGAGGCTCATGAATTGTGTGTTTATATAAATTGTATATACAGTAACTGAAAGCTGGAAATTTCGAGTCTGTTGGAAAGCAGTATATTATTTTATTAGAAAAACTGTTTATAACCTTGCAATTAACCTCAACTCATATCAAATGCTTACCTTTTTCCAGCATTTACTAGCAACAATTATTATTATTTTTTTTTTAACATGGAACGATTTAACAGCCGATAGAACGTGACTATCACACTGAAGTACTAATTTGAAAGCACTGATGACATAATGATTTATTCTTGCCTAAAGTGTAGTATCTCATGACACATTTAACAGCCTGTTACTGTTTTATTTCTTGTAATGCCTTATTGTTTTACAACATAAATGCAAATATAGTTTCACAGGTTTGGCGATTTTGTGCACACACAAAGGACCTGTATACTTTATTAAATAATAGTGTGTTTTGGAAAAAAAAAGTCATAATAATTTATGAAATATGTAACACCTTCCAATTTTGATAGTTTTTTTGTACAGTTGGAGACTTGCTAGAAGCCTGGGTGTAAGTCAGCCTGGGAGTGAGTCAGCGAGGTTTACCAAAAACCATATAATATGAGATCAAACCTAAATAACACTTTCAATTGTATCCAATTAGGCAGGCCCTTGCACTACATAGTTGAAGGTAAATCTAAAGAAAATTGGGCAGAAATTGGAGAGAAAATTGTATAGTGTATGGCCAGTATACCTACCCGGGTTTAAAGGGAAAGGCGGTATTTGACCTATTCAATTTGGGTCATAAAAGGAGGAGAGAGTATATATGTATGTCTCTGGTGGAGGAGTACCTATAGGAATATATGTGGATATAAACAATAAAGAGCACCTGTTTGGGAACAAATAATAAAGGCACGGATCAAGCACACATTATAGACTTTTAATTCGTATTTAATGTATTCACCGTTGTTGCATAATCACATGGTTTGGATGCTTTAATTTATATATGAGGTTATAGAGATATATGCGCTGCACTATTTTATGATATATCTTTTGTGTGCGAAAACGCATGTAAGTGTCAGCAGCACTGGTATACACAGGAATTTGAGGAGTTATCTGTTGCCCTGAAGTTTTATTTGTACACGTGAATTAAAAATGACCTTTCCTTTTCAATCTGCAACTGTCATTTTCTGTAAAATGAAATACAATATGGCTACCTTAACGTTTTCTGTACACAGATGGTGTACATAACACCCTCCAGAAATGTAATTTTCTGCTTTTGTGATTGGCTTACTGATTTTCCAGAAGTCAGCACCAAAGATACAAGTCAGATATTGAGCATCCCCTGCAACAAAAATGTCATTTTTTATGAGATACTCCCAAAGGGAAATCACATCTAAAGGGATGCAGACACTGACAATTTCCTTATCAGAGCCCTGCAAATGCAGCAGCTGATTGATAATGATAAAAAAAGTCTTATAAAAATTCCCTCTGAACATGGATATGGACAAACAAACAAAAGGTAGGAATCTGCAACAAAGTCTAGCAAAATCCTTGCAATATACATATGTAGATCACTCAGAGGGGATAGTTTTTTTCTCAACAAAAGTTGAGTTACTCTTCAAGCAAATATGTCTTATTCATTTGTTTCAAAGGTTCTTATCTGGTGATCCTGCAGGCTGAGAAAGCTAATGCATTGCCTCTCAACTGACCACAGTGTTTTCAGCCTTCTGTGTACACTTCTTCAGCTGGATTTGGGTTGCCTCTCTGATAGACATAATAATAGGTGATGAGCCAAGAGTACCTGGGTTTGATTTGAGCAGGGTTCAGCAAACAAGTACAGATACTGTACCAAATCCAAACCTTTTAAGTCAATGGGAGCCAAATAAGTAAAATCAATAATAGCCTTTTTCTTGGCTATCAGGATAGGGATTTCTAAACAAATGGCATGGGGTGGGGGTGGGTCACTGAGCAGGGGCATGTATATAACATTTTAAAAATTATAGTTCGTCAGGGAGCAGAAAAACATGAAAAATGCCCAACTTCTTTCAACCATCTGCTTTGGTGGGGAGTGCCCTACAGCTGCCTGTGAAATGGCACAACTGTAGGATGTATATAGCCTACTATTAGTGATGGCGTGAACACCCCCCTGTTTGGTTCACAGTCGACCATTTGAACCTAAAGAAAGTTCTACTGTGAGCATAAAACATAATGCAAGTATATAAGTCTTGAACTAGTAAATTCAGAAGTGCTCATTTTGAAGGCTTATATGCAAGTTATTGGTCATATAATGGGTACAGTACAGTTTTTAAATGGTCAGTCATTTTTCATTGCTTAAAGTGAAAAAAAAAATTAAAAACTCCTTTAAATATCATGCCTGGGGGGTCCCTTTAAACTACCTGCAAAGTTACACATCTTTACAATGTATAGAACTGCTGCAGCAGGACTGACATTTACAAAAAAAAATACATTTTTATATAGAAAAAGAAAGACAGCATGGGGTCCCCCCTTATACTATACCAGACCCTTTAGATCTAGTAGGAAGGTTAGGAGGGACTCCACAGTAAAAACAAAAAATGTTCAAATGTGCGTGGGGTTCCCCCTAAAAGTCATACCAGACCCTTTAGGCCTGGTAGGACTTTTAAGAAGAACCCCACCCACAAAAATTGGGGAAAAAAAGTGTGCGGGGTTACCCCTAAAAGCCATACCAGGCCCTTTAGGCCTGGTAGGACTTTTAAGTGGAGCCCCACCCCCCAAGAATGGGGGGAAAAAATCATTGGGTCCCCCCTAAATTCCTATCAGACCCTTAATCTGAGCACAGGGCTGGCAGGCCAGGAAAGGGGGGGAACAAACAAGTACCCCCCGGGCCTTACCAGGCCACATGCCCTCGGTTTTGGGATGGTGTCCACATGCCGATGAGGACAAGGGCCTCTTCTATGAACAGGGGGGCTCATTAGCATCAGGGTACCCCTCTAAATAGGGGGGCACCCTAATGCTGCCCCCTCGTCCTTGTGAATGAGTATGGGGTACTTGTACCCTTACCCATTCACTAAATGGTTAAAAGTGTGAAAAAATAAAGAGACCAGACTTTTGAAAAAATCCTTTATTGAACAAAAAAACAAAAAACAGCTTTTGAATACTTTAATAAAAAAATGCCAAAAAAATGGTTCCAGCATTGTAATCTATCGTCAGTCACAGCATCCATCATTATCACGATGATATCGACAAGCTGAAATGAAAAAAAAACCTTCTGAGAGATAAACAATTGGGCAGAGCCAGCGGTGATGTCACCGCCATCTCCGGCCAGTTGTGTACGTCTGACCGGCAGAGCTAGCAGTGACATTACCGCTAGTTCTGCACAATTGCCATGACTGACAAAGTCACTGAGACTTTGGCCAATCATGGCTCTTATTGTGAACTCAGCTGTGATTGACCTAAGCATTGCACCTGGCCTGCTTTGGCCAATTATAGTACACCACCAGAGCATGTTGCATTGTGGGGCACGCGGGCGAATGGCCCGCCGAATGCACCAGATGTTCAGCAAACAGTGTGCGACTCAAACATATTGACCATCTCTATCTACTATTATAACACTGACATTTTGGTGTACATGACGATAATGACAGTTCCCTGACAGCTTGTGTTTCCCCCCAAAATCCATACCAGGGCCTTAGTCCGAGGACCCGGGGATGAGTGTTTGGCTCCAACCCTCCTGAACCTTACCAGGCCACATGCTCTCAACATAGGAGGGTGTATTGCTGACAAGCCTCGAACCCACAACCCTGACCCACTGTATTGCTCAAGAAGGCTCCAGGTGGTTATTGGTAAGCTGCCTGTCCTACTCGTCACATGTCTTACTCGTGTCTTACTTGCCATGTCTTACTCTCACAGTTCCACCTCCTCCAACATATATTTAAAGTGTAGGATAGCTTCATCCCCAGCCAGGGCTGGTGCTTTTCTGGCTGCCCCTTGGGCATTTCTGGCTCCCAAGTCACCATTACGCCATGTCCTGCACATGCGTACTTAAAAGTGCATTTCTATTTTTTAATAAATTGTCATTTATTTTTTAAGGCTACCCTATGGGGTTGCGCTGCTGTTTCTTTTGTTTTACCAGTGGTTGGAAAGTGAGCATCCTCTCTCGTCATCTAGCTGTAGATCCTAGTTTTAGCTATGTTTAGCACTCTGGGCTATCCTACACAAACCTTCTAATACTTTTATCATTAGTATTGGCATTCACCAATTATTATTTTCCACTATTTTCATCCCTATTTCTTATTTGGTACTTATAGTTTTTTTACACATTTTCTATGATCCATCCATTAGGTAGATTTATTACAGTTACCATCCACATTATGTCTGGTTTATCAGACCACTCCGGAGTGCTGTAGTTTGTCTGGGCTTGACAAGCTCATTCATTCACATATTTATTCTTTGTCAGAGTCTGCAGGCAGGGAGCTTGTTGAAATCTGGATGCCCCATTTAACAAAAAGGGGGCACCAGGATACTACACCCCACATGAATGAATAAGGGGTACACAGTACCTCTACTCATTTAAAAAAAAAAAACAGCAAATAAAAACACACAGTTGACAATGATGTAAATTCAAGATGATGCGCCATGACATAAATCCATCATTAATCACATAATCCAGCAATGTAGATTCTTGTCAATCATAATAAATGACATCCACCTAAAGAAAAAACACAACAAACCTAAAACAACAATGGCCACTCATTGAATGACAGCTCTCCAAGCTGTAATCTGCTACATAAGGGAAGGGTGGGGAAGTGCCACATGCTCATATTTAGACAATGTAGTAACATCCTTCATCCTTGCCCCTTTGCTTATATGGCACAGGATTACTGGCAATGTAAATGAATAGGTCAGGTGATATCTGAGGCCACTAGGGATGTGGCAGGTAAAGGCAAACACTGCTTCCTTTCTAACCATTGACAGCAGGAAGTTGTCATATTTGTCCACCCTGAACAATTCTCCTAACAGCGAATGTTGAGTCTGAATTTACGTAAATCCTTATTGTTAGGAAGACACCAACTGAAGGAGTGCACACTTGCAAGCTGGTAGCTAAGCATTGCCAATCTGAAACAAGAAGTATTTTTACTATCAGGTTCTCCAAATAAAACTGTACAACAAATTCACAAAAAAAATTATCTACTTACGAAAACTTTGTACAGTGGGACATGGTGCCAAACATACTGAAAAATAGAATTAGGATTCACAAACACTTTAAGGAGAATCTGATTTATAAATCAATTTGCTTATTTTTTTTTTTTAGATTATAATCTGGGTAAAATTCTTTATATAAACGACAGAAAGTCTACATACTAAGACCAAAATAAAGTCTTTGTGTTTGTGTCTAAAATATATTTATTTGAATACATTTCCCATAAAAAGTGTGTTTGAAATTTACAAGAAAAATGTACCCATATCTTATTATTAACAGTAGTCCAAAATACACACTAGTAAATCTTTCATTTGACTCTCAGCGGTTTTTAGAACATATTAGTAAGAAGAAACGACTTAAGTATATTACATCAAATGCCTAACTGAATATATTCATTTCATTTTTTCCAATAATGTATTCGGGCAGCTGCAGTAGTCACCAAGGAGTTTCATATCATGATGTGAATCAGTGGCGTAGCAATACTGGGAGATGTTACAGTATATGGCTTTGGAGGGTGTCAGCAGGCTTGCACTGCAACCATCTACTCCCACATTATTCTGCTGCCTGTTGCTCCGTGTATTATGCTTCCCTAGTTTTATGTTGGGGGGATCTATTCTTTGTAGATATTGCATTTTACTGACCACAGAAGTAATTTTTGGAGTATTTCTGTAATTTATATTTGACCACTTAAAGCTGAAGTTTAGGTATAGCAATTTTTACATGACTACTTTGGTCCAGTTTGGACTAATCTAAGTATGTAAGTACCATACCTGTGGGATCCAAGCTGGAAATCACTGTAGTAGGCACCATCACTACAGTGATCTCCAGTAGCTTCTGTGTCTTGTGCCGAACGATAGCACCAGCATAACATGATTTCTTTGTAGTTTGGCACTTAAACGTACCACTTAAAGTAGATATAAACCTTAATAGAATGGCATTTTTATTGTATTGATGTATATCATAAACAATTTCTATTTTTTTATTTTGATTTTTTTTCATTCTTTGTTGCTGATGATCTTCTACAGCCTCCATGCACCCAATTTCTGTACACATGTATATACTCTAGTAACGGCTGCATTGCATTTCTCAGGGTGGGTTTCTGCTTTGGACTTTGCCCTTTGACTACTTTGTATTGAATTTTTAATGTAATTGAATAATTTCATTGTTTATCATTTTATTATTAACCTGCAGCTACCTTATTCCTGACTCTCTGTTTTACATTTGAGGTTAAAGGGTGATGAGGATACCAGGCAGAGGCTGCAACAAGCTGATGTAACTGGAAAAGTGTTACTTACTTGCAATTGGAACCTTCTTTTATGGAGTGAAGAGCTGTTATCCAATGATCCAGAGCCTGTATACCTATCTCCAGGGCTTTTTCTTCCTTAGCAGTGTCTCTAACTTCTGAGCTCCAGAAGCCCCAAAATCTTCCCTTGCAACTGCACCGCAAGGGTTAACTGCTTGCTTACGTTTTGGGGACTTGAAAAAGCAATTCTACTTACATCATCCTTCGCTTCTGCAGGCTTCTCTGTGCTGCTAGGCTGGTCCCCACAGCCTCTACTTCCCAGCACTCTAGCAGCCTAGTCTAAGGTCCTCTGACATCCTCAAGACCAATGCAGGGACTATAACCCTGTACTGGATGTGAGGGCACTGAGCAAAAGTCGACCACAGGATCATGGGGAACACCATCTGCCAGCAGGGCTAAGGATCAGGTAATTAAAAGCACTTTTTTATCCCTATACATAAATGTTCAATTCACTCTTGGAGTGAGGGCATAGCCTCACTGCAAGGGATGATTTTTAGGTTTTCTTAAGTTAGGCTTTAGGCTGCATTCTTCACGTGAGGACGTCGATGACGAAATGCGTAGGGTGGGGCTTTTGGATGTGACATCAGGATGCTCCCGGTCTGCTGGTACGGCGCATGCGCAAGCCAGGCTGGGTCTGTGTTACCCTGTTTTACTGAACACGTTGTTTATACTGGTGTCGGTTCAGACACCACTTACTGTTAGTGCATTCTTTTATTAAATTTGATGATTTTATTACGTACTGCACCATGAGTCTCTACTTTTCTTTCCCGAGTGGCGGTCTGAATATCTCTTAGTGTGGTGGCTAAAGTTTTTGAAGTGGATATATAACACACGCAGCCCTGCAGATTATCACTCCTTGGAGTTCATCCTTAAAAGTTTCCAGTATTGCCTCGACCATATACAGATCATCGCTCCCAGAGCAACAAGCGCTATATGCTGATTTATCATATGATCAGCATATTGCTCTGGTGAGTTTTATTTAACCGATTTTGGTGGTAGATTCACTTGGTGATATTTTTTGGACACAATTGATTATTCAAATATCACTAACACTTTGGACTTTTTGTTTGTTGGATTTTATTTATATTTTGTTTGACACATATTGATTTGTATATATTTCAGCGCAACCTGTTTTTGAATTCTTACATGTTATAGGTTCGGTTTTGCAGCTCATTTTTGATTGATCTTTATTTCATCCGTGGCGCTATTTCTATATATACCCTCTTCTTTACCCAGTTATCTGGGGGAATCCCTGGACAAGGGGATCCAGTGCCTGCCACTTTCAGATGAACAGTCCCAGGTAAGGAACTAATCAGGTTTCCCACCAGAGTGCTCTTTTCCCCTTATCCGGCCAAGGGGGTGTAGGATTACTCACTCTGACTTTTCCTGTGAGCTGGTTGGGTTGGTGGTGGCCTCAGGCCTTCTGCTGGGCTGGCTCCTTCCCTGGCTCCACAGGTGGTCCTCCCTCCAGGGACCAGTGAAGCTGAGTGATCCTCCTTTCTAGGTCCTGGCCTGTAGGTAGGCCTCTTCCCACTGGGCACTCTCCCAGACTCCTGCATCTCTTCCTCTCACGCCATCTTCCACCTGAACTGATCTGTTTCTGAGCAGACTCAGACACTCTTAAGGGTTGTCCTGACCCCATGCCAAGCCTCCTTCCCGGAGTGCAGGCCAGCTTCTCCTCACTCCTCATCATCCCCACCCATTGAGTTGTAGAGACTTATCCAGGTCTCTAGATCAGGAGGAGGTAACAGTGAGCTGATCTGCAGAGCCTCTCAGCCCTGACCCGAATTTGACCCCTCTGACTATTACCCAGGCTGCTACTCAGCCTTCTAACTGACAAAATACTTGGCTAGCTCCCCCTAGCTAACTAGGAGGGTGCTACATTTATAAAATGTAATTAACAAGTAAATTTATAGTATAACAAGAAACAGTTTTGTAGCTATCCCATAGTTACATAGTCTGGCTGAAAAAAGACAAAAGTCCATCCAGTTCAACCATTAAAAAAAAAAAAAAAGTTATAATCCTATACCCACAGTAAGGCAAAAAAAAAACAGCAAAGCATGATCCAATTTGCTCCTGCAAGGGAAAATAATTCCTTCCTGATCCTCCAAGAGGCAATCAGATATTCCCTGGATCAACTTTACCTATAAATGTTAGTATCCAGTTATATTATGTGTAATATTAATATTTTTTTTAAAAAGTAAGACTTTTTATCATTTGAGCAGTATTTAACTCTAGATAAAAGTTTGTTGAATTTAGAAACATGATCTGAATTTTCCAATATATTGTATACCAATGGTTTTTCTTTTCGAAAAATGTGTAATATTGCTTTCTACAGTTTCTGTTCCTTGTAATGCTCTTATTTAGAAATATATTGTCCTTGAAAAGTGATGAAATTCAGTTTTGGGTCACACAGCATTGAGGGTTCCTGAGAACTATACTGCATCTAGACTATTAAGGTTATCTTCAAATACTTGTCCTGTGTTCAATTAACATTCCTGATGGACGTTTAATGTTTATGTACTGCATACTGTTCAGATCCAAACTGTTTAGATCAAATGAATAGGAAATAATGATGAGTTCGGTATACTGGAACATTTCTGTGATAAAGTTTAACAACTGTGGTGTTGATAGACTCTTTTGGCACATATAAGATGTGAACTGAGGATATATTTGTTATTTCAAAAAACAAGATGAAAGGATTGGACTATACAACAAAATACTAATCTTATGGCACTGCTTTTCTCTATGAATCCAATACATAAGTGGCTCCATTAAGGCTTGTGTAGAAATTGTTATCTAAATAAATAAAGTCTGCAAATGCCACAAGATTTGACATAAATCATTTTTTAATCATTAAAGTGTAACTCCAGCCAAGACGATTTTGTTTGTTTCAGAATTGAGAAATGTTAGAATCTCTGTCAGGCTTTTATTGCTGTATGTAGGGATGAGGTTTCGCAGCGGCGCACAGGTCTGCACATACGCAGATTGCCTAGGTGCACTAATGTGCAGGCACTAGGACCTGGGCGTCGGCAATTGCACCAATGACGGTGCAGGGCGCACTTTTTAAACTGGCCAGACGGTGACTAGGTTGCCGCAAGGTCTAGTTCCTGTACCCGTGTTCTGAAGTGTGATCCTGCTTGTCCTGATTTGTGTTGACCTTCTCCTGCTCTGACCCCCGGCTCGTCCCTGACTACTCTCCTGCCTGTTGTATATTACTATTGGACCTCCCGTTGCTGAACCTTGGCTCGTGACCCGGCTGCTCTCTGTCTACTGTTTAGTACCTACCTGCCTCCACCGTTACCGACCCGGCTAGTCTGACTACGCTCATCCCTGACTGTCATCCATCCATCCCGCACGGGACCTGGACTTGTCAGCCTCTTCACAGCAGGCTCACCCCCCGGCACGTACCCTCAGCGGGACCCCTCTACCACAGTTGGGTGCACTCAGGGGTTGCGACCTGGTTTCAGTCTTGCACCAAGTCCATCCCCACCATCAGGGGCTCTGGTGAAAAGGCAGACTGGGACTTAGACTCCGCGTCCTGGGGAATCCCGTTCTGTGGATCACTGGAGATTCCACCGGGCGGTGCCTGACAGTCGCTACCACTGGAAATAAGGAACAGCCAATAATGCAGTGCACAGTCTTTATATCTGGACAGATGTGTCACAAAAAACAGTATTTGACAAAATGTATAACCCACTCCTTTCTATAAAATTGTGGTCTCACGGCAGTGATATTGTCATGCGTAGAAACTGTTAGGGAACGCTCTCAATTCTGTGCAGAAGGTAGTACTCTTTAACACCTAAAGGGCTAGTTCACCTTTACCAGCCAACTACCTATGCAGGTAAGGAGTGTATGTAGATAAAAACAGACTGTACAGTTTTTAACCAAAGTTAAATACTGCCCTTGCTATAGGTGTAGTCCATTAAGGTACCTCCTTAAGCCTGGTCAAAAAACACCCAGAGATGGCACCATCCCAGACTGACCATTTGGTAACTCAGGCACTGCCCGAGGGTCAGTAGGGGGCCCCATGAGATGCCCCTGGTACCCTTTTCATAGGCTTTTTTGAGTTTGGGCAAGGTCACAGGGGCCCCATGATCCCCTATTGCCTGGGGGCCCCATGAGTTGTCAGTCTGCCCCTTCACCATACCATCCTGCCTTGTTGCTAGGACGTTGCTAAGATACTCCCAGCTGATTCAAACCACATCACATGCACTCCCTCTCCCCTATTGCAGTATCTCTGAGCTCAGCAATGCTTCGATGGAGGAGCAAGTGGACCACACATATGTGGGGGTTTGAGATCTCACTCTTGTGTTGGTGATGGTGAGCAGTAATGTCCAGAAATGTCTTAGCAGTATTGTAACAACAAAGCAGGATGTGATGACGCCATCTCAGGGAGTTTTTAGTGGGACTTTGGGAGGTTTGTAATTGGCCTAAAACTAAAGCAAGGGCATTATCCAACTTTTTGTCCAGCTGGTTAGTTTGCTTTCATCTACAGGCACCCCTTACCTGAATAACTAATTTTTGATTAAGGTGAACTAACCCTTTAATCATTTATTTTTTTAATTTTGGCATTGGCAAATGTCCCACCTGCCTTTTGCTTGGTTAGCCATGCATTTTGCTTGGCAATATCTTGCCTATTAGCCCTACAAATGGCCAGAATCCAGTAAAATCACAGACTTTTTTGAGGTTCACCGCAAGGTTTGTAAAATACAAACTTGAAGCAAGATTTCCAAAGCTATTTGCAAACCGAACCCAGGCAGATTCGCTCATCCCTAGCTTTATAGATATTTTCCACTTGTCACAAAGACTACTAACACAGAGAAAGGAAGTGAGAGTGAATCTCCCCAAAAGGAAAAAAGGTCAACAATAAGAACTTAATGGAGGTGGCAACCATTGTTCACGCTTGTAAAGTTTTTTTATTGCTGCTTGGTTCCCATTGGAGAGATTTTCTATTCATTTTAAATCCAGTTACACACCCAGTTGCTCCCTTTGTGTGAAATCCCTGATGTTCCTGCAAGTCATTTTGCTTTCTTATTAAAAACTACCACACGAGGCATGAGATCACACTAGGCAGGAAAGCACAGCGTGGTCAGCTCACCAGTTATGCTATGCTCAGTCCTCTATTGATTATACTTGTCCTTACATGCTCCCCTCCCCCGCACAGCTATTCAATGGTAAGATAAGTGTCCTGTTTTTTCTCTATCCTCAGCTCTCTGAGCTCTTTATGCAGCTGAGAACAGAGGGTATGTGATCATGTATAAAAAAGGGAAAAAAAGTATTTATAATCATTTGTTTTATATTAAAAATTATAAACACAAATGTTTTGCCTTTCATTTCTATTTAACCCCTTAGTGACTAAGTGTAAAACAAATCCTAATGCCTAAACACAATTTTACAATTTTGACATGTGTTAGTAAAACCGTACATATCACCCCGACTATACAAATTGGGCTTTCTTTTGGAAACAGATATCTGTTTTTTTTTTATATCAAGGGAAACCTGGCCCAAAATAGTAAAAAAAAAATATTTTTGAAAAAATGTAACTGTATATTCCTTGCTACTACCATAACCTACCATCAAAGGATAACCCAAAATAAATTCTCCTGCTCCTGACAATCGCAGCGATACCTCATATGTATATGTTATTTGTTGTTTGTACCCATAGTAAAGCTCTGAAACAAAAATTAGTATTTTGCTTTTTTTTATCCTACCTAAAACACACTGACACTAAAACTAACTGGCACTGATACTACTTTTAAAACTGCTCTTTTAAAAAAAAATCCTGCCCAAAATGTACTGACTGTGACCTTTGACCCTTGCCTCTGACCTTTACTTGACCCTATTACTAACCCTGGCACTGACCTAGATCTAACATTGATCTAGGCATTGTTTCTTTATTTTTCCCTTTTTAAAATGTTTTATGTATTTATTTCTACACGGTTTTGATAACATTTTATGTTTTGTTTAGAGAAACAATGTTACTCTGCCCCATTCAGAGAGAAAAAAAAACACAGGGCGGGCTGAACAGTGACTGATCACTGTGATAGCCAGTTAGAGGCTATCACAGCAATCAGGTGACCCGGAACTGGGAGTCCCCGGTCCCTATCATTAGTTTGGGGCCCTAACATCCCAGTGACAGCCCGGTAACTGTGCTGGAACGCACTGTGTGGTCCCAGAGAAAAAAGCCCAGTTCTGGGCGCATACATGTGTACAGCATGAAGGGGTAAACTAAATGGTTGTTTTACAAGGTGAGGGATTACATATACTTTAATCATAGCATAATATAAAAGAAAGACTGTTGGACCTACAGTATGTCTGTATAAACAGCATGCTAATATACTTTTTTCACAGGACACTGAATTCATTTAGTTTTAAAGTGGTTCTAAAGGCAGAAGGTTTTTATACCTTCATGCATTCTATGCATGAAGGCAAAAAGCCTGTGTGCATCAGCCCCCTCTTGATCCAGCGATGTGCAAGAGAACCTTGGCTGTCCCAGGATTCCCTCTCCTCATTGACTGAGACAGCAGCGGGACCCGTTTGCTCCTACTGCTGTCAATCACATTCAGTGAGCCAATGAGGAGAGATCAGGGGCAGGGGCCGGGCCAAGCAGTGGCTCTTTGTGTCTTATGGATCTATAGAGTGGGACTCAGGAGCGAGCACGCACCAGTGCCCCACAGCAAGCGTCTTGCTATTGGGGCAATGGTAAAGGGGGAGGAGCCAGAAGTGCTGGTGTGGACCCAAGAAGAGGAGGATCAGTGCTGCTCTGTGCAAAACCACTGCACAGAGCATGTAAGTATGACATATTTCTTTAACCACCTCCCGCCCGCCATATAGTAATATGACGGACGCAAGGTGGTTCTCTCGTTCTGGGAGGACATCATATGACGTCCTCCCGTTCTCAACACGCATGCGCGGCTCAGGGATCACCGATAATGGAAAGAGCCGAAGATGTCTGCTCGGTCATGTGATCAGCTGTGTCCAATCACAGCTGATCACATGTAAACAGGGAAATGTCAGTTATCAGCATTTCTCTCCTCTCGAGCTGTCATGCTGACAGCTCGAGAGGAGAGGAGAGCCGGTAATCAGCTTTCCGCGGAGGGGACATGTACACTGATCATCAGAGCACTAATGATCAGTGTGCCCTGATGATCAGTGTAGCCCCAGCAGTGCCACCTCTCAGTGTCCATCAGTGCCTTGAGTCAGTGCTCATCAGTGCCTCGTGCCAGTGCCCATCAGTGTCACATCAATGCCACATATCAGTGCCTACCAGTGCACATCAATGCCACATATCAGTGCCCATCTGAGCTGCCTTTCAGTGTCACCCATCAGTACCAGTCAGTGACATCTATCAATGCCAATCAGTGCCACCTATCAGTGCTGCCTATCAGTGCCAGTCAGTGCCGCCTATCAGTGCGCATCAGTGCCGCCTATCAGTGCACATCAGTGCCGCCTATCAGTGTCTGTCAGTGCCGCCTAACAGTGCCAGTCAGTGCCGCCTATCAGTGCCGCCTATCAGTGCCATGTATCAGTGCTGCCTTTCAGTGCTCATCAGTGATGCCTGTCAATGCCCATCAGTGCCACCTACCAGTGCCACCTATCAGTGTCCATCAGTGCAGCCTATCAGTGCCCATCAGTGCAGCCTTATTAGCGCACATCAGTGAAGGAGAAAAATCACTTATTTACAAAATTTTATAACAAAAACTAAGAAAAAATGTATTATTTTCAAAATTTTCAGTGGTTTTTGGTTTGTTTAAGAAAAAATAAAAAACCCAGAGGTGATTAAATACCACCAAAATAAAACTCTATCTGTCTCAAAAAAATGATAAAAATGTCATATGGGTACAGTGTTCCATGACCGCGCAATTGTCACTCAAAGTGCGACAGCGCTGAAAGCTGGAAACTAGCATGGGCAGGAAGGGGGTATAAGTGCCCTGTAGGCATGTGGTTAAAAAAAAAAACAACCTTTGGTGCCACTTTAAGCATTATTTATTACAATTATTTGAATCCTGTGAAAACGATGCCTAATATCTAACTGGAAAGTGGTAAAAAAAAAATATAATCCAACCTGATCTGGTATTTTGATATTTTATTTACTAAAAAGAGGCTGGAAATGACATTTATGTTCTTAATGAGTTCCAAAATGAAGAGAAGCACACAAACTAAAATTGAATATCCTTCAACATGAATTTTATTATAGCACAACTGTTAACTGCTTGTTTGCCTTGGTCCTCCATTTGTTTGAATAATGTTGCTGATTTCCAAAGTCATCCAGCCTGAAAGTCCTCGTGAACATTTGCTAAAAGGTAGCAGTTTCTGGTAAATAAGACCAGTCACCTCTGCGCTCTCCCCTTCAGCAGGGCAACTGGTCTTGTTACCACCCCCTTTAGTTCTTAGCTTTTCCTTAGGCCTTAGGCTGTCTATCACCCCAGTTTTTCCCCACCCAGAATCCTCCTCCAGGTGGCCAGAGATCACAGGAGACTAGTCAAAAAACTATGACCTCACATGGAATTAAATTTCAATTTTATAGTGACAGGAGTTCAGTATGTTAGAAGCTAATGTGTGTTGTTGCTGTGCTTAAGCAGAGTTAGTTTGAGCAGACAGATGATCCTGGAGTTCAGCTTTAATATTTCTTTAATTAATGCACATGAGTAGAAGCAAAATACATTGTTTTCATGACTGAAGTGTTACATCTACTCACTGTTAACAATTTGTGAGTTTTAATTCTTACTCTGTATTTTAGGACTATTCAGTCATCCTTAATCCAAGTAACCTCAAAGTATGTTTATTTTGCAATTTTCGACTTTGCTTTATATTTCTAGACTGACTGACATATTGTAATATAGGGAAAAATTAAAACTGTCTCTAGACCCCTTGTCCAACAAATTAAACATAAAGAACATTTTGTTGGAGCATACAATTCTAGAACAATAGGCTCATTTAAAAAGAGTCCTGGAAACTACCCAAACCAAAATGGCAGAGACCAGAGAGGTTAAGCAAAGTGCAGAGTCAACCCTCAGAAGCCTTAATTAAAGTACCAACATCACCACATTAAAAACATGTAAATGTGTTACACATTTTTTTTATTGGACATATTTCTAGAAGTATCAAAAGACTGTTGGCTCCAATTACATAGTTATACAATATTAACATTAGAAAAATATGTCTGACAGTCAGCCTTTATTATTATCTATTGTACATATCTGTCTGTCTGTGTCATACATATGCATTGTTAGTCTTTCAGTCTGTCTGTCTCATACCAAAGCAAAAAGTCCACTTTCTGCAAATGAAATGTAAATATAGCCATTGCCATTTACTATTTTTTATGTATAAATTGCCTTAAGTAAAGCTACTTATTGTGCAAAAGTTTTAAGCAGGTGTGAAAAAGCTGTAAAGTAAGATTGCTTTCGGTAGTCAGAATATGCTTCACTACTGTGAATGCAACTGTGAGGGCTTTCTCCAAGTTCTAGCAATAACTTTCTCCAAGCCCTAACTATGAAAAGGTACTGTATGTAGCCAACTTCTGTTGGCGGGATAAAAAGACCTGGGAGCAGTGAAGAAGTACATTACAAGCGTCCCTGCGAAAGTGTAAATGAAAAAGTGTTGAATGGAGGCCGTAGACCCTTGACCAAAAGCCCACTAGGCAGAGTGCAGAACCCCCAGATATGGATCTCATCTCCGCGTTAACCACAGCCCCTGAAACATCTATCACTATACGACGGGTTTGAGTGAGCTATGCAGGCTGGGACCTAGTGCTAATGGAGGAAGACTTTGTAGGCCACCTCCATGGTTACGTGTTAAAAGAACATTTGGCTACGGAGGACCAGGCCTTGCGCCAATCCTCTAAGTCTATGGAGGCTGTTATATCTTGTTCCCATTTAGAGATGTATAGATTGGAGTGAGATGAGCCCCCTGCAGTTAAGGAAAGGTAGATGGAGGAGATAGTGCTTGGGCTCCAGGTGAATGGAGGCAGATGTGTTCGAAGGCCATTTTCTGAAACAGGAAAGAAGAATTACGATGGACAGGGAAATCCAGTGACGGAGTTGCAGATAGCCATATGATACTGCAGGGGGCATGTCGAGAGTCTCGCAAAAGCCTAGGGTTAGTCCAGCCCAGGTGGGAAAAGAGGGTTGTTTAGGAGAGGGAGGGGCAGGAGGAAGGAGGACATCAAGTTGCCCAAATAGAGGACTGAGTCCCAGAGGCACAAACTATGGGCCATAAGAGGGCTAAGGGAGGGTAGGTGTTAGGAGGGGAAAGCACAGAAGGGCTGAGACCGGAACAGGGGTGCAATTAGGGATTTCCAGAAGTGCACATAAGGGTAATCCAAAGCTGTATGTAGCATTGCAATCTGCAAAACTTGTGCAGCCATGCAATATTTGGACACATTCAGAACTTCAAGTCCACCTCTCAGCCTGTGAGTAAAAAGGGTAGCATGAACCACTCTGGGTCACTAGTGGGCCCAAAAAGTCAAAATTTTATTCTGAAGGGACTCGGTAGGGTCCAAAAGCAGTACAAGATCTTGAGAAGCACAGTCATCTTAACCGCATTGATGCATGACAGTGAGGGAAAGTGCTAGGAGTCCATAAGGGTGGTGATAGTGTAAAGGAGGGGATAGTAGTTAGTAGCAAAGAGAGAAGAATAAGAGGGGGTCAGGTGGACACCTAGGTAGTCCAGGGATGAGCTTGCCCAGTGGTACAGAAAGGATGCCTGGAGGTATGAGACCAAAGAGTCCTGGAGGGAAACGTTCAGGGCAGTTGTTTTATGGGGATTTATATGGGGGCCGAAGATGGGCGCAAAGAGAGCCAACAGAATATGCAGATTAGGAAGCATAGTGATGGGGTTGGAGAGGGTCAGGAGAGCATAGTCTGTGAATAGATTTACTTTATAGGACTCACTGGCATACAAGATCTCAAGATGTGCTGCTCAAGATCCTTTGAAGAAGCACAAAGAAACTGAGGACCGTAGACGCAGTGGTCAGGCAAGGAAACTTGAAAAACACATCATGCTTACTTCCCTTCAACACTGATAGATGTCCAGGAGTGCCATCAGCACAGAACTGGCGGAAACCAGTGGAACCCAGGTACACCCATCTACTGTCTGGAGAAGTCTGTCCAGAAGTGGTCTTCATGGAAGAACTGGGGCCAAAAAGCCATACCTCCAACATGGAAAGAAGACTATAGGGCTCAACTATGCACAAAAACATAGGAACTTGGGTGCAGAAAATGGCAGCGCTTTGGCTGATGAGTCAAAATTTGAAATATTTTGCTGTAGTAGGAGGCAGTCCAAAGGGCTGGAAAGCAGTTCATTAGTGAGTGTCTGCAGGCAACAGTGAATTATGGTTGAGGTTCCTTGCAAGTTTGGGACTGTATTTCTGCAACTGGAGTTGGAGATTTGATCAGGATTAATGGTGTCCTCAATGCTTAGAAATACAGGCAGATACTTACCCATAATGCTATACCATCAGGGAGACATGTGATTGGCCCCAAATGTTTTCTGCAGCAGGACAACGACCCTTTCTTCATTGTAAAGAAGAACAATGAGTCCTTGAAGTGATTATTTGGCCCCTGCAAAGCCCTGATCTCAACATCTTCCAGTCAGTCTGTGATTAGATGAATCAGCAGAAGGATTTGAGGCAGCCTACATTCCTGTGATTAGTTCTCCAAGATGTTTGAAACAACTTACCTGCCGAGTTCCTTCAAAAAGTGTGTACCTTAAAGAATTGATGCTGTTTTGAAGACAAAGGGTAGTCACACCAAAAATTGATTTGATTTGGATTCCTCTTCTGTTCAATTCTGTTTACTTTGCATTTTGTTAAGTGATAAAAAATAAACTATTAACGCATCTATGTAGCATTTTTTCACATCTGCCTAAAACATTTGTAAAGTAAGTAGTTTATTACAGACTGAATTCATTTTTGTATTAAACCATATTTTAAGTGTACCTGTAGTAAAGTGTAAGAGCCATAGAATGCTCTTTAATGTTAGCATTAACTTTATCATAGAAGGCAGTATTATGGCCTGTACCTTGCTAACTAGTGATCGATATGAGGGCAAAATGAATAAAATATTATAAGATATGTAGCACTACCCCCTTAGGAGTTGCTGAAGATTTGGGTCCCCCTATAGTCCTGCACAGCCAGGCAACACACCTTTTTCTTCAGATTTGCATCTAGGAGACAGCAACCAGTCACTAAGTTTTTTTTTAAAGTTTTATTAGAGATAATAAACTTGGATGGGGTAAGGGGTGTGCAGGATGCCCAATGTAAATGAGGACAAAGTTCCTGAAACGATTTACTGCAGAGCAAAAAATCCTGTTCTGGAGAGCTAGTTAGCCTCTCCTGTTGTACCACCCCAGATTCTCCTGTAGCGGCTGCCACCTCCACCCGCCCTCTCTTCATTCCCCCTCCAATTGCTCCCCCGTCGGGAGGATGACAAGAGTGGGGATCCCCTCCCAGCTCTTGAGCCATGGCTGCCACAAAGAGGAAGAGTGAGTCACTGTGAGCTTCTCCCCTCCCCCCCTTTCCTTACACTGTCACAGGGGAACAGAGCGGCGCTTGACAGACTCCCCACCAATTCTGTTCCTTCCCCTCCCTCCCCATTGGCTGCCAAGAGGACCAATCGGCAGACTCAGAGGGGAGGATCATGGGACATGTAGTCCTAGGGACAGGCGGCCCCATTCCAAGCCTGAGGGAACAGACTACAGCCCCAAGCATGCCCCAGCAGCAAGAGAGAGAAGTAGAGAGACCATGAGAGGGAGAGCCTGGCTGCTGAGTGATGAGGGAGAGTGGGAAGAGAAACATGCTCCACCCAGCACTACCACAGAGAGAGAAGAAGTAAGGAGGAGCCACTGGCCTTGCCATCTTGTTCAGCGAGACAGTCTGCCAGCAGTTGACTTGACGGAGCACTGCTCGTGAGGCAGGAGAACCGGGGGAGCCCCATCTGTCCAGAGAGAGACAGCCAGGACCTGTTGGAAGCCAGAGATCACATGAAAGAGTCCCATACACCAGTTAAGAAAGAGAACACTGACATTATCCTCATACCTGCTATCTTACCTGCACACATGGACATTACATTTAGTTAACATTTAGTTAACACGTGTTAACTAGATCCCATAGCTGCTACTGTTGAACACGTTTGCAGTACAGTCAAATAACTAGAGCTGACTGCAGTGCATGCCTCTGGTAGGCCAGATCACATCAGTGCTCCATGAACCATTGGCCCATCCTCCTAAAAGAACTACTACCACTGCATCCCAGAGCCCTTTGCCAACAAGCCCATTCATCATTTAACACTTCATCTGCCTGAAAACTGCTCTTTTCCCAGCGCATTGAAATAGACAACCCCTAAGTCAAGTGTCACTTAAAGGGAAAGTCCTTGTAGTTTCTTCTACCATCCCTTTGTATCCGTCAGGGACTATCACCTACATTATTGTCTTCTTGTGCACCACCCAGGCCCCAGTGAACGCACAGGAGATTCCACATTGCATTTAAAGGGACATTGACTACCCTGGTCAAAGAGTTCTTTTACTTCAGATTTAACCCTTGCCGTCAGATTCTGAGGACTCAAAATGAGTTAGTCTCATTGTTGCTAGTCCTTCTTTCTCCCTGAAGTTGACACCACCTCAAGTCAGAGGCATTGGGTACATTTCTAAAAATCAGGCCTGCTAACATTGATTGAGTTTTTGTTATAGGTGTTGCTTCCTTGTTAGAGTTGCTAAGAGTAATTACTGCTATTTCCAGTATCAATATCAGCCTATACTATTCAACTAAGTTTACATTGAAGTTTGATATAAACCTCATATCAGTTTACTCTAATCTGTGTGTGAGTCTACTTTTTACCAGAGTGCCTGAGGGGTTGAGGGTGTTCTTGGAGTCGAGGCACAGAACAGTAAACCCAAAATCACCAAGTGGCTCCTTCGGGGGTAGTGCTCACCTAATCCAGCTGAATGCATCAGATGTAAGCCCAAAACGTTCAAGTCAAGCAGTCATGTCAGAAGAAGCCACCTTACCAGCCCCAGTAGCCATGATCGGGTCAGAATTCATTGCAGCCTTGAGAGAATTTGTGACAAAATGCCAGAAGGATATCCCAACATGCACTGGGACTGTGTATCGGAAGCTGAGAACCTTTTCAGAGAAACAACCGGTGCTCGCTGGGGAAGAGGAGTATGAAACCTGGATGGAGCAGGCCATGCAGGCCCTGGAAGAGTGGGAAGAACCAGAAGCAGCACATCAATGAGAGCTTGAGAGAAGCACAACCTACGACTATGTTTCCATTTTGCAAGAAGAGTTTGGATGAACAGAGAAGGCTGCAGATTTGATTTATCAATTTGAGCATGCTCTCCAATGCTAGGGTGAGCATATGTCTAAATATGTCCAGCGACTGAACAAAATGCTGAGTCAGATTGTATTAAAAAAGGGAATGGAACCTTTAGCCATAGATCAAGTCAAATGCAGAAGATTATGAAAGGTGCCCTATGCTCTGATCCAGTCTGGCTCCAGCTAAAGACTTCAGCCAATGTCATGTTGTTAAAGTATCCTGAGCTCTTTAAGGTGGTGAAGGAAGAAGAGGCCAGTCTGAGGGCAAAAAAGTGTAACCAGTTCAGTATCAGCATCTCTAGTTTACGTCAGGTCAGTGAGCAACAGAACTGAGTTTGGAGATAGCCATCCTGAAATCTCAGATGTCACAGATGATGGAAATGATTAATCTATTAGCTGTCAAAATCACCACATTGTCTGGTGAAAGTAACATTGGGTCCAGCCAGTCTTCAATTCCTACCGTTGTCCCTAACAACAAAACAGTGAATCAGTGAATGGGACATTACCAACGTGATTGTCCAAGCCCATCCAAGTCTGAAAGCCAACACCAGAAACCAGCGGGAAACTTCAGAGGGCCCCAGTGAAGGAGCCAACTGGGTGCCCATTTTCAGCAGTTAGCTTCAAAATCAAAGAAGCGAAGAGACCACATTGGAGGCTCAAACCCTTGCAGAGGGCCCCCACTGTTGTTTCTGAGGGACCAGACGACCCGCTTTCTCTGAAGTCTGAAATCTCACTAAGTCCTCTAACAACACGAAGCATCAGGCCCTGACCTTTACAACCTTGGCATACTGACGACACCAGAAATCTTAAACGACATAGTCGTGCGCTGGAGCAATTGTGGCGTAAAACCAAATCCCAGCAAGCATTCACCTGATATAAATCTGCTTTCTTAACATACAATTCCTCTCTTCATGCTGCCAAACAAGCCTACTTTGTCACTCTTATTAATACCTTGTCATCCAGTCCTCGCCGTCGTCTCTTCTCTACTTTTAACTCTCTAATTTCTCCACCCAGTACCTCACTCATTGCTCGCGAGATTGCAAATCATTTCAAAAACAAGATTGATGCAATTTGTAGGGGCATCGCCACTGTGCAAACATCCATCCCACTTAGCATACCTTATACTAAACCTCCCTCAACACTTTCCTCTTTTGAACTACCGAAGAGGTCACTATGGTTTTCTCAGAAGCCCGTCTCACTACCTGCCCGCTGGATCCTGTCCCCTCACAACTACTACGATCACCCTCTTCTTCCATCCTATGCTCCCTCACTCACATCTTCAATCTTTCCCTCTCTACTGGTGCCTTCCCCTCCCCTCTAAAGCATGTGCACATCACTCCCATACTTAACAAAGCCCTCCCTGGACCTCACCAACCTGAACAACTTAAGACCCATCTCCCTGCTGCCATTTACCTCTAAACTCCTAGAACGCTTAGTCTACAATCGCCTGAGCTCCCATCTCACCGACAACAACCTTCATGACCCTTTACAGTCTGGCTTTCGCTCACTACACTCCACTGAAACTGCCCTACTAAAACTCAATAATGATCTACTAACAGCTAAAACCAATGGCCAGTACTCCGTACTCTTACTACTTGACCTCTCTGCGGCTTTTGATACGGTTGACCATCCCCTCCTACTCAAAAAACTCCACTCTCTTGGTCTCAGAAACTCTGGTCTCTCCTGGTTCTCCTCCTACCTATAGCAGCGCTCCTTCAGCGTTACCTTCTCCTCCTTACTCCCTCTTTCTGTAGGAGTCTCTCAAGGTTCTGTCCTTGGACCCCTTCTCTTCTCCATCTACACCTCCTCCCTTGGTCACTTGATAAACTCCCATGGCTTTAAGTACCATCTATATGCTGATGACACACAAATCTATCTTTCTACCCCTCACCTCACCCCTTCAGTCTCTTCTTGCATTACTAACCTACTAAGTGACATATCGGCATGGATGTCACTCCACTTCCTCAATCTCAATGTTTCCAAAACTGAGCTCTTAGTATTCCCCCCAGCCCGTGCCCCCTCCTCTGACTTCTCCATCAAGATCAATAACACAATCATCAGTCCCTCCTCTCATGCCATCTGTCCTTTCACCCCCAAATCCAATCACTGTCCAAATCTTGTAGACTTCACCTCCGTTGTAACCGTTCTGTATCAGCCACCCCTCTCTGCCAATCCCTCCACTGGCTTCCCATTGCCCAACGGATAAAATTCAAAACATTAACAATAACGTATAAAGCCATTTATAACTCTGCCCCAAATTACATCAACGATCTTGTCTCTAAATATCACCCAAACCATACTCTCCGCTCCTCACAAGACCTCCTGCTCTCTAGCTCCCTTGTCTCCTCCTCCCATGCTCATCTCCAGGACTTTTCCAGAGCTTCCCCATCCTCTTGAACTCTCTACCCCAATTTATCAGACTATTGCCTACTCTGCTCACTTGTAAGCTATCTCTGAAAACCTATCTCTTCAAGGAAGCCTATCCTGCCCTCAGCTAATAATGGAATCTTCTACTCTTCCAAGCAGTCCATCCCCCACAGTTACTATCTTTTGTACCACTAGCCCCTCCCTCCTAGATTGTAAGCTCCAAGGAGCAGGGCCCTCCTTTCCCTCTTGTATTGAACTGTATTGTTGCTGTATAGTCTCCCATTATATTGTAAAGCGCTGAGAAAACTGTTGGCACTATATAAATCCTGTATAATAATAATTGTATAATAATAATAATATAATAAAGTCTGAAATCTTCAGAAAGCTTTGGGAATATCTAGAACCTTGGCTTCCAAGGCTTAAATTACTACACTCGTCCCCTTCTTTCCTCCATCTTGACTCTGTTCTTGAGTCAGAAATGGAACCTCCAAATCCCTTTGAGGATGAAATGGAGTGGAAGCTGCAGAAAATTTTCCAACTCCTGCAATATTTTGAGCTGCAAGTTATGGCTTCTTGACAATTGCTGCCCACTGTCAAGGCACTAACTGGTGTGGAGTGGACTAGTTTTTGTCTAGCAGCACCTGATTCTCCACAATCAAAACAAGCTCCTATGGGAACTAAAAGGCTGGCTAAGTTGAAAAATACTTTCTTTTTTCTATGCACAAATTGAATGTGCACTTTATGAGAATTGGCCCAATCCTGAAAAGATGTTTGCTCCACTTAAACCTAAACTTTACTCCCAAAAGGGAGTTAGTTGCATTTTAAAACTCTCTCTCTCCCCAAGCAGAGTTGCTGGAAAATGTTTTCTATTTTTTAAATTTTGGCTCAGCCAGGCTAGAATACATACATCACATGTCCCAGGAGGCTGCAGGATTGGCACAGTGAGTGGCTAGTGGGGGGTCAGGGTCAGGTCCGGTGCATAATTGAAGCTGGTTGAATGCCTGACAGTGTGGGACATGCTGCATGGTACCCAAACAGCAGACTGCAGTGAGACAACAATGGATTCTATGTGCGGGTAAATAACGCAGCACTACAGGTAAGAGAGAAAAAACAAAGGCGGGGGTAGAGGGAGTTGAATACTGCTTTCAGCATTTTGATTAAATTTATCTGTTGGACAATAAATGAAAGAAAATTGGTTCCTACCATTTCAGTCCTTAACCCCTTTGGCGCCGCCGTACTCTAGCTTCCTCCCACACTCCAAAGATATGCTGGTAGGTTAATTGGTTCTGGTCTAAAAATTGGTCCTAGTATGTATGAATGTGAGTTAGGGACCTTAGATTGTAAGCTGCTTGAGGGTTAGGGACTGATGTGAATGTACAATATATATATATGCATGTAAAGCACTGCATAAATTGACAGCACTATATAAGTACCTGTGATAAATAAATACATTTTTTAGATCTGAAGTTGACTCGAGTGTACCTTCAGTTACATTTCATTGGGGTCTTCCCAGTTCATCTGTCCCTATATTAACCACATTTAGCTCTTCTCCCTATGTCTATCAACCTTATCATCCTTGCAGCTACAGAATAAATAATAATAGGCATTCCAATGATATGACACAAGTATAGACCTTTGATAAACAGAATGTAACAAGATAACACAAAAAGATATTATTTTCAAGTTTTATTGTATTATTGGCTGCAGCATATGGCCATTCTGTTTTGTCCATTAACTGCTAACTGCTTCTTACTCATTTGACAGTGAAATGGTTACATTTGGACAATAGCTTTCACAGCACTGAGCTATAATCACTGAGCAGAGAGAATGGAATGTAACCTCCATTAGAATTAGTTTCACTTAAAACTCACATCTTTTCATTCATCACAAAGGTTTGATTTATTGCATCTCTAACCACAATTCCTGATATTTAAATACCTGCTTGTACTCATTCACATACTCTGCTGTAAAAATGAATAATGAATTCTAAAAAGAGCTTTTAGTGTCAGACCCCAGATGATTTTTGTAATGTATATTAACATTGTTGTCATGCCTTTTAAATTAATTAGTTAAACCACTTTTGTCCCGTTTCTACTACAGAATTGACTGTAAATTACCTGCATACTTTCCAATGCATTTGTCTAAACTTTGTAATGTTTTTTTTGTTTAATGACCATGACATGTAAATTGCTAACATTTGGCTTTTATTAACTTGTTTGCTAAATGTTGTTGTTTCATTGACCACCTCCCTTCTACCATGAGATGTATAGTCCCTGTGTAGTGAGTCTAGGTAGTGCTGCAGTCAGAGCTTGATTTATACTTTCTGTACTCATACAGCAACTTTCTTGTGCCCCCTTTCTACCCCAGTCCACCAGGTATCCTTAAAATCACACTAACAAGATGGAACATCACAGCCACGTGTGTGAACTTACAGCTGGGAATGGAGAGGCTGGAATACATCATTTACCTATTCTGAATCTGTACACCTATAGCTGACAACATAAAGCCCAAATATGGGCAAAATAAAAAAAAATATTATTCTGGTAGGAACAGGGGCGCACTGACCATTTGGAAACTCGGGCACTGCCCGAGGGCTCAGGGTCAGTAGGGGGCCCCATGAGATGACCCTGGTACCTTTTTCATAGGCTTTTTTGAGTTTGGTCAAGGACACAGGGGCCCCATGATCCCCTATTGCCCGGGGGCCCCATGAGTTGTCAGTCCACCCCTGGGTAGGGATATAAAATAGAAAAAAAACATCTGGCTGCAATATTCACCTCCTGTCTGGCACTGACTGCTGCAGTAAATCCTTTCTAGATGTCCTCTAGATGTCTAGATGACACCAAGTGCTATTCAACCTGGTAGACTGGAGACATCTGGTGAGTACAGAATGTAACTGAACTAGTGGTGCACTGAAATGAAAATTCAGGGTGTTTTCGGCCGAAACGTTTTGGCGACCGAAATTTCGGTGCATCCCTAAATTGAACCCACCCCCTGAGGGGATGTCACTACAGGAACCCTGCACTCACATACAATGATGAAGAGAGTGACACTGACACCATCATGTCTACACCAATCTCAGCATTATTAAAGACTGCCCACAACTGAAGAAGATGTCTCATGACTGAACTGAAGACATATGTAAAACGTAAACAGAAAATAACACATAATATATCACCGGGGGGGGCAAGGGTTTCCAGGGTGTTAGGGGAGCTTAGAGTTGGGATTTAAAGATTAGGACAAACTGTGGTCAGTGTATGTTAATAGCTTAGTTCTAGGAATATAGTACCCAAAGCTGGGGAACCTTAATGGGTAGTTCCACTTTTGCGGCAAAAAAAAAATCAATTAAAAAAATAAATAAATAAATAAAAAAAAAAAAAAAAAAATATATATATATATATATATACAGTGAGGAACAGAAGTATTTGAACACCCTGCGATTTTGCAAGTTCTCCCATTTAGAAATCATGGAGGGGTCTGAAATTCACATTGTAGGTGCATTCCCACTCTGAGAGACAGAATTAAAAAACAAATTCAGGAAATCACATTGTATGATTTTTAAAGAATTTATTTGTCACCTGAGAAAATCAGTGTTAATATTTGGTACAGAAGCCTTTGTTTGCAATTACAGAGGTCAAACGTTTCCTGTAGTTCTTGACCAGGTTTGCACACACTGCAACAGGGATTTTGGCCCACTCCTCCACACAGATCTCCCCTAGATCTGTCAGGTTTCGGGGCTGTCGCTGAGCAACACGGAGTTTCAGCTCCCTCCAAAGATGTTCTATTGGATTTAGGTCTGGAGACTGGCTAGGCCACTCCAGAACCTTGATATGCTTCTTACAGAGCAACTCCTTGGTTATCCTGGCTGTGTGCTTCGGGTCGTTGTCATGTTGGAAGACCCAGCCACGACCCATCTTCAATGCTCTGACTCAGGGAAGGAGGTTGTTGCTCAAAATCTCACAATAAATGGCCCCATTCATCCTCTCCTTAATACAGTGCAGTCGTCCTGTCCCCTTCACAGAAAAGCACCCCCAAAGCATGATGTTACCACCCCCATACTACACAGTAGGGATGGTGTTCTTGGGATGCAACTCATCCTTCTTTTTCCTCCAAATACGATGAGTGAAGTTTAGACCAAAAAGTTCTACTTTGGTCTCATCTGACCACATGACTTTCTCCCATGCCTCCTCTGGATCATCCAGATGGTCATTGGTAAACTTCAGATGGGCCTGGACATGTGATGACTTGAGCAGGGGAACCTTCCGTGCAATGCATGATTTGAAACCATGAAGTAGTGTTCTACCGACAGTGACCTTTGAAACTGAGATCCCAGCTCTCTTCATGTCATTGACCAGCTCCTCCCTTGTAGTTCTGGGCTGATTCCTCACCTTTGATATCATCAGTGATACCCCACGAGGTGAGATCTTGCATGGAGCCCCAGTCCAAGGGAGACTGACAGTCGTCTTTAGCCTCTTCCATTTTCTAAAAATTGCTCCAACAGTTGATCTATTTTCACCAAGCTGCTTGGCAATTGCCCCGTAGCCCTTTCCAGTCTTGTGGAGGTCCACAATTTTGTCTTGGGTGTCTTTTGACAGCTCTTTGGTCTTGCCCATGGTAGTAGTTGGCGTCTGACTGACTGTGGGGTGGACAGGTGTCTTTAAAGAGCTCAGACAGGTGCTACTAAGTTAGATTAATGAGTGGAGTAGAGGTGAACTTTTTAAAGGCACAGTAACAGGTCTTTGAGAACCAGAATTCTTGCTGTTTCTTAGGTGTTCAAATACTTATGTTTAGAAGTGCAAGACAAATAAATTCTTTAAAAATCATACAATGTGATTTCCTGATTTTTTTTTAATTCTATCTCTCAGAGTGGGAATGCACCTACAATGTGAATTTCAGACCCCTGCATGATTTCTAAGTGGGAGAACTTGCAAAATTGCAGGGTGTTCAAATACTTCTGTTCCTCACTGTATATATACAGTATATATATATATATCATGTACAATTACTACACAAGCCACATGCATAATTATGGAGAGCAGAAACCAACTTGACCAATTTAAGAGCACCTGCACAGGATTTTCCAAACATTACTGTGTAATATATGCGGTGTATAAACAGTTCCACTGTTCCATTAAATAAAAACTGTACTGAGACAGTATGAAAAATGCAATTGAAAATGTAATTGTTTCTGGTAACTGCCTTGGGCAACAATGCTGTAATGGAGTTCTGACTTCACTTTGACATTCAGATCTGCTTGTTCTCTAATGACCTAGAAAGTAGTGAGGCCAGAGGCAGCCAGGCAATTAACATTATCAACAAAAACATGGGCAATATTTTCTATATTCTCCATATTTTTCTCATTGCAGGTTTCCCTTTAAACATTTAATGTGACTGTGAAGGCTGAAGGTTTTTATCTCATGCAATCCATAAAAGAAGGTAAAAAAACCTGTGTGATGCTCTCCCCGTAGCCCCCCTAATACTTAGCTGAGCCCCCTCTCAATCCAGTGATGTGCACGGGAGCCTCGACTGCCCCAGTTCTTTCTCTTCTCATTAGCTGGGACAACAGCCATTGGCTCCCACTGCTGTCAATCACAGTCAGTAAGCCAATGAGGTGAGAGCGAGGGGGGGCAGGCAACAGCTTATAGATGCATAGAGCAGGGCTTGGGAGCGAGCATGCACCAGTGCCCTCAAGCGGCTTGCTAATGGGGGCGCTGGTCAATTTGGAGGAGCCAGGAGCGACACCACTTCACAGAGCAGGTAAGTATAACATGTTTGTTATTTTTTTAAAAACTGAACCTTTAATAGCACTTTAAGAAACATAAACTAGCCCACAGTATCTTCGTTCTTGATCAATAAGATTAGATCACAAGAAAATTTTTGGCAAGTGTATGGGTGTGTACATGATTGCACCATGACAGGTCCTGGCAAGATATATAAAAATATCCCAATGATATTTTTCTTTTAAATTTATTGCTGATTGAAATTGTGTCTTTTTAAAAGAATTTCATGCCAAATTTACTTTTTGCCTGTTTCCTTTATGCATTTTCTGAAAAAAATACATACTCTGTATTTGGTAGAAAAATAAAACAAGAAATACAGTTTTATGTCCCCAACTGAAACCAGACAGCTTTGCTCCAAACCTCATTTACTTAGGCTTGAATGTCGAATGAACATCTACCAAGAATAATATAATTACAAGCAAAGCAGAGTATTTCTAAAGAATTTAAGATGTGCATGAAAATTTTGCCTTCCACAAAAACATAAAAAGTGCCAAAAGGATAACATAAAAATACTACCTATTTGGATTCATTTTACTGCTGCTATAGATCATGCTCAAAAGATGTATGACTGCCTGGTACTGATTCCAGAAGCTACCTAATAGGGGCAAATACATCAGTTTATTTGCTATGGAGATTCTCAAGGAAAGAAATTAACTTTTTACATTGAATAAATAAGGGTGCTCAATAACTCTCAGTTCATAGAAAAGGTGTAGGTTGCTTGAAAGTAGACATGTGCACACTGGAAATTTTCATTTTGTTTCACTTCGGATGCCTTCATTTATTGAAAAATTTTGCTTCATTGTAATCGTTATGTTTGATTGAATCATTTTTGGAGTTCATTTCATATCTTCTGCATTCATTTTGTATACTGTATTTGCTGGTCCAGGTGGATTTGAAAAATTTTGCAGCTTTTTTGGAAGATTGCTATATATTAGTTTCCTGTTTCGATATTCCGGGTGGATTCCTTATTCATATATCTAAATTATTTGATATTTTACGAAGCGCACATGTGTATTTAAAAAGAGCTGATAAGGGTGTTAGGTCAGAAGAGCATAGAAAATATGTTTTTACAAGTGTGTCAACCCAAATCACAAAAGTAAACTATGGAACTATGGACAATTGCCCTGCCAAACATTTCATGGCAGAACGGAGGTAAACCCCCTTTAAGATAGCCTGTGGCATATGCTAAATAATAAAGACAAGCCCATGGCCGCAATATATAAAATATTTCATATGAATAGCTCATATTTATATTTACGACCAAGTCTAGACTTATTTTCACATGTTTACGAGGCTTACCTTAAAAGTTATAAAGAAAAGATCTCTAACCGCACATATCACAAATATGCTTTACCTCTTATAACACAATGTAAATAGTCCCAGGATATATACAGTATAAATGTATATTGTCTCAATTAGTGCAAAAGTGCCAGTGCTCTATTGAAATATGGTGTCTGTGCCCCACCTAGACTTGGACTCACCCTCTGTTGATGACCAACTATCACTAGTGTGGTCAACTGCGCTTGTGGGGCAAACCCCTATATCAGCCTTCACTAAATGGCGGACCATGGTCCGGATCGGGACCTATCAACTCCGGACCATCAGCCCATAATCCTGCTGTGCTGGATTCTCACCAAGCTGCAGTCATTGGTTGTTAGGATTGCCGGCGTCATAGCAACCAATGATGTCACGTGTGTGCCCCGCCCCCTACAGCACACTTCTCCTCCCAGCTCCTGTCCCTGCCTGGCTCTATACTGATCTATAGTGAGACTCTGAAGGGGTAATCTGATGTATGGAACCTGATGTAAGGGAGTACTGTAATTTTGTCAGCTCATATATGCGAATTACGCACTGCATTAGAATCCCACCCCATTCATGCGATCCGATGCGGGTGTGTATGTTAAGTTAACAACCCCCCCGAAATTGGTCTGCAAAACATGGAGCAATGTGCAGAATCAGATCACATAGGTGTGAATACCCATGCGATTCGATTCTAGTGCGGACCCAAAAAAGGGTCCTGCACCTTTTTGGTGCGGGTGTGGTGCGATTTGAGCCATACATAATGCATGGCTCCAATCACACCGCGTACAAATCACATGTGATATAATGCACCCCATATATGTGAATCCAGGCTAAGTGTGGTAGTCAAGTCCATCCAAACCTGGTAATGCATCTAACAGTATTCTTTTCCCACACTGATAATGCTGCTGTCCTAGTATGCCTCCATTTTTCCTCCATCCAGATTAAAGACATTTTATAACAGGCAACATGTTGCTGGCCTAATTATTAGGTGAAAATAAAGGAAAAAAGACTAAAAAAACAACCAATGCAGTAGGAAATGGTTACAACTCCTTGGAAGTGATGGGAAATATCTTACAAGTGAGAGATGCCCGTAGCGAAAAGCAAGAAAAACAGAAATAGCACAGGGCAGAAATGACTAGGTTAAGAAGGGGGTAGGAAAAATAGGAAAGGGGTAAGAGAAAAAAAAGGTGGGAGTTAGAAAATGGACAGGTTACCTGATTGGTGATGGGTGTGCAGGGTGGAGTCTTTGACACCTTTGGGTGTGGTTGTGGGGGCCGTCCAATTCAGTCCAGGAGGTGGATCGAGCTTCCCTCCCACCCTCCCTTGGGGTTTTTTGGGTGTTGTCAATTCAGGGTTTGTTCTGGTTCTGAGGGCGGTTGTTGGTCTTTGGAGGAGGCACTTTTAAGCTAAAGTTAATGGTTGGGACCAGGGGCGGACTGACAACTCATGGGGCCCCCGGGCAATAGGGGATCATGGAGCCCCTGTGTCCTTGCCCAAACTCAAAAAAGCCTATGAAAAAGGTACCAGGGGCATCTCATGGGGCCCCCTACTGACCCCGGGCCCTCGGGCAATGCCCGAGTTTCCAAATGGTCAGTCCGCCCCTGGTTGGGACCCATCAGTGATATGGTGTGCCCAGGTGCATTCCGGATAACAAAGGTTCAGCAGGAGGATATCCGTTTGTTTGGTGCCTTCGAAGACCAACAACTTATCCTGTATGCTTCTGTTTTAAGGAATGTTTTTTGTGTATTAAAGTTGAATTGTTAATAAAAGGCCTTGTTGGCCATTTTACTCCAACGGTGTTTTGGTTTTACTTTATTGGTATGTTAGGGGGGTATGTGAGAGAGTGAGAGACAGAGAGAAGGTGGGGTAGGGGGTCTTAACTAGCATATCTCTTATACACTAGTCAAGAGAATTCCTCTCTAAGGGCCAGTTCACACCATGCCCGCACAGGAATCGCACAGGAACATGCTGTGCATTCCCACGTAATTCAGACTGCATGCAAAATGCACTCCATTTGTGATCTGCAGCCAGTGTCTATAAGTTAACAACACCCCAAACACAGGTCACAAATGCAGTGTGTTTGTCCGTACCTGCCTGCACCTGATCGCATTTTACTTTTGTACCATACTATCCGGTGGCAATGCGTTTTAATTAGTAGTGCATGCACTACTTTTGGTGCGGTTCAGTGTGATTTTAGCCTATTCCAAATGAATGGGCTGACATTACACCACACAGCACAGCATGTGAATTGCACAGGAATGCACAGTGCGTTCCTGTGAGATAGATGTGAGGGGCTGTGAAACGGCCCTTAGGCTTTTGTCACTGTAACAAGCAGGGCTTTTTTTCAGTAGGAACGCAGAGGAATGCAGTTCTGGCACCTCCAACACTAAATGTATGTAATGGCAAGGGGTGCTAGCGTGTTCTGGAGGGTCTATTGATGTTGGCTGCTGGGGATCTATTGTCATTGGAGGGGATCTATTTTTACATGTGGGTCTAATGTTCTTGGTGGGGGTCACTTGTTGTTGGGAGAAATCTATGGTTGCGGGAGAGGTCCACTGATGCTGGCTACTGGAGAGTCTATTGATGCTGGCTGCAGGGATAACTTTTATGCTGGGGTGGTATTTTGTTGTGAGAGGGTCTTTGTTGTGACTGATCTATTGTTGTTGGGGGATCTATTGTTGCTGGCTGGTTGCAGGGGATCTATTTTACTGCTTTTCTTGTTATCATTCACAAATTGCACCACAAAATGATACTTAGCTCTGCATTGTCTAAAACGAGCAGTACTGGGAGGTAGGTGACCAAGGTATGGTGCTCAGAGTAGGCTGGGAGTCGGAGATAAGGGATGACTCACAAAGGGTGAGTTCCTGCACCTATTCTCTGAGAAAAAAAGTCCTGGTAACAAGTATCCCAATTGGAAGATTTCTTCTCTATTGCTGTTCCAAAGCCAACTTCAAATTTTGTATTTTTCCTTACTTTCAGTCCCAGTGACAATGGTCAGAAGGACAATTAGAGAGAGCACATCTCTAAAGTTGGGACACAGACAGCTATAGCATGCAATATCAGGCTGCAGCAATCAGGGTAGTAGAATATTATATTGTGTTAAAAAGGATATTTTAGGAAATTTTAATTCTACAACTCTAGTTAGGCCACATCTTCAGTATGCCGTCCTGCTCTGTCACCAATCCTTAGAGTCCAGAGAAGGTCAACAAAACTAATAAGGGGGCTGGAGGACCTCAGTTATGAAGAACAACTACTATTCAACGCATTCTCCCTGGAGAGAAGGTGCTTAAGAGGGGATATGATCATGATATACACATTTTTAAATGGGGACTCTAGCATTGGGAAGAAACTATTTAATCTGAGGTCTCTAACCACTTGCCCTCCTGAGGATTTATCCCCCTTCCTGACCAGGTCATTTTTTTGTGTTACGGCGCTGCATTACTTTAACCGACAATTGCGCAGTCATGCAACGTTGCACCCAAATTAAATTTACGTCCTTTTTTCCCCATGAATTGAGCTTTCTTTTGGGGGTATTTGATCGCCTGTGGATTTGTTATTTTTTTGTGCTATAAAAAAAAAGACCGACAATTTAGAGAGAAAAATAATATTTTTTACTTTTTGCTAATAAACATTTCCAGTAAAAAAATTTAAAAAATCAAATTTCGTCATAAATTAAGGCCAAAATGTATTCTGCTACATGTCTTTGCTAAAAGAAATTTTCAATACGTGTAAATTAATTGGTTTACGTGAAAGTTATAGTGCTTACAAGTGGCGTTATATATACTGGGATTTTTTAAAATTATTATTATACAGGATTTATATAGCACCAACAGTTTGCTCAGCGCTTTACAATATAACGGGAGACAATACAGCAACAATACAGTTCAATACAAGAGGGTTAGGAGCAGGGGCGGACTGACAACTCATGGGGCCCCCGGCAATAGGGGATCATGGGGCCCCTGTGTCCTTGCCCACACTCAAAAAAGCCTATAAAAAAGGTACCAGGGGCATTTTATAGGTCCCCCTACCTGGGCCCTCGGGCAGTGCCCGAGTGCTCCAATGGTCAGTCCGCCCCTGGTTAGGAGGGCCCTATTCCTTGGAGCTTACAATCTAGGAGAATTTTTTATTTTTACTAGTAATGGCGGCGATCAGCGTCTTATAGTGGGACTGCAGCGGACATTTTGAGACTGGGGGGAACTGACTTGGTGTCACAGTGACACCGATATAATGATCAGTGCTACAAAAAGGCACACACACTGTACTAATGGCATTGGGCAGGAAGGGATTAACATGAGGGGCGATCAAAGGGTTAACTGTGTGCAGGGAGTGTTTTACTAGGGGGTGGTGTCTGTGTGCTTCACTGTAATCACACTGCTCTGGATGACTGTGCTGTGTACAGCCATCCAGAGCAGTGTGCCCAAGCTGACAGGGAGAACTGTTAGTAAACAAAACAGTTCTCTTCCCCGTCGGAGATCTTCGGAAATCACAGAGCAGGGACCCTGTGATTGACAGCTGCGGCCACAAATGGCGGTGCGGGTAGGTCGCGCGCGTCCCCTACCCGAACATGCAAAATCACTTGTATATACATGATTTTGCGCAACCGCGCCGCCCTGTAGCAGTATTTCTGCTATAGGGTGGTTGGGAAGCAGCTAAAGAGGACATGAGGTCACATAATGGAATTGGACAAGAAGCAGTTCAGTTTTAAATTGTGTAAGAGGTTCTTTACTGTTGGAACGGTAAGGATATGGAACTCTCTTCCGCAGTTGGTGGTGTCAGTGAGAAGTTCGGATAAATTGAAAAAACTTTTAGAGTTTTTTTGGCCAGCACAATGTACAGAAATATGGAGAGCGGTAGTAACATAAACACAGTCGGACTGAACTGGATGGACTGAGGTCTTTATTCGACCTTCCCAACCATGTAACTAATAACCTGAAAGGATTGCTAACTCTTCCCTACTATATCTAAAACGCGCCGGCATCTTCAGTGTGGGCATCCGGCTGTGACAGCTTGCGGCTTCACAGCCGGATGCCCACTGCACATGCGCAACAAGCGCTGAGCTTTGAAAATGGCCCTGTAGTCTTCTGGGACCTGTGATGTGTCCCACAAGACTAGGGGAAGGGAGGGGGGAGGACAACTCCACGGAAGTGGGAGCGGGTACCTGTCAAATTCGGATACCCTCCCCCCCCTCCCCAAAGGTCTGCAGTCTCTGGTCATCTCCTATACTATGTCCGCAGTCTCTGGTCATCTCCTGTAGTATGTCCGCAATCTCTGGTCATCTCTTGTACCGTGTCTGCAGTCTCTGGACATCTTCTGTACCGTGTCCGCAGTCTCTGGTCATCTCCTCTACTGTGTCCGCAGTCTCTGGTCATCTCCTGTACTATGTCCGCAGTCTCTGGTCATCTCCTCTACCGTGCCCGCAATCTCTGGTCATCTTCTATAGTATGTCCGCAGTCTCTGGTCATCTCCTGTACTGTGTCCGCAGTCACTGGTCATCTCCTGTACTGTGTCTGTGTTAGGAATGGACTGGCCAGCAATGGTGGGACTCACCTGCCTTTTGATCTGCAGTACCAGGGCTGGCCAGCGGGTGCTCCCAGCAATCAGAGACTCAACCTTTCAGCCAGCTAACACCTGGAACTGATGATGCTGGGGTATTTAAGGGATGGCCAGACCCACAGACTCTGCCTTGGTGTTATGTTTGTCCTGGGCCCTGTATCTGTCCTGCATCCTGTTTCTGTCCCTCTGCCTGACCCTCTGTACTACGCTGCTTGTTACCTGTTTTGATCTCTGGCTTGTGACCCTGACCATCCCTCTGCCTGACCCTCTGTACTACGCTGCTTGCTACCTGCTGAACCTGGCCTGTGACCCCGACCATTCTCTGCTTGCTCCCCCTGTACCTACCTGCCCAATTGATATTGACCCGGCCTGCCTGACGACGCTTGCTTGTATGTACTGTTATCTGTGGGTGGTTTGGTTTGGTTTGTTTGCACTGTATTATGTTTAGTATTGCACTGCGTTTATGTTTGTATGGTTAGTGTTAATAAATTGTATTGTTTATCACATATCTGAAGTCTGCGTTTCCCTGCGTCAGTCACACATCTCTGGTCATACCTGGGAGCCCTGACATTACACCAAGGCCAATCCTGACCAGAAGTGGCTGCACAGGGAAGCCATCTTGGCTTGTTGATGGGAAGGATGGATCTTGATGAGGTTGAATATTTATATCTGCTAGTGTTTGATGACAGGGAGTATGCTTATCAAACTCTGAAGGAGTATACCCGGGATGAACTACTAGAATGTATACGGCTCGCTCATGTTCTAGTAGATCAGGGCACAGAGTTCTCTGAGGTGCAGCCTTTGATTGAGGTTTGTGCTGAGTTGGTTTCATCTGGTTCCCCCGAATGCAGGGATGAATTTTTGCCACCATTTAGTGCAGACCAGGTAGAGTCCCTGGTGTGGTTATTAGAGGATGATGTGGGTTACTTTCTGGAGCGTTATTCCACATGTTCACCACAGACACTAAGAGATTGTATAAACGCAGTGCAGTCATTGACCAGACAGGCTTTGTGTAAGCTCAGCTTTGTTCAACCCATACTGCAGACATGGACAGATTTGTTGCACCCAGCCTCAGTCAGCTTACAAAGACCCAGTCCTGCTTCTAATCTATTTCCTCAAAACTCTATTCCTGCATTCCCAACAGCTCCTCCTGCCCTGCTATCTACCGCATGTCAGTACCCTGTTCCCACTCGCTGCACCTATCCTGCCTTTAACCCTGTAAAAGAGCCCTCTGTAGCAACCGCTCCCTCTCCTGTTCCATCCTCCAGTTCTTCTCTGTCTCCAGCTGCTCCATTCGTTTGCAGACCTGCGTTTACTTGCAGTGCTCCAGTAGTTAAAACCAGAAAAAAGCGAAAATTCTTTCCAACCAATACCATCCTGCCAGTATCCAAACCGGTGAGCCTGCCTTCCGTGGTTCAGCCTGAAGCCTCTACTCAGCCTGATGCCTCTACTCAGCCTGATGCCTCTACTCAGCCTGATGCCTCTACTCAGCCTGATGCCTCTCTTCAGCCTGATGCCGGTACGCAGCCTGATGCCTCTCTTCAGCCTGATGCCTGTATGCAGCCTGATGCCTCTCTTCGGCCTGATGCCTCTACTCGGCCTGATGCCTCTACTCGGCCTGATGCCTCTACTCGGCCTGAAGCCTCTACTCGGCCTGAAGCCTCTACTCGGCCTGATGCCTCTACTCGGCCTGAAGCCTCTACTCGGCCTGATGCCTCTACTCGGCCTGAAGCCTCTACTCGGCCTGATGCCTCTACTCGGCCTGATGCCTCTACTCGGCCTGAAGCCTCTACTCGGCCTGATGCCTCTACTCGGCCTGATGCCTCTACTCGGCCTGATGCCTCTACTCGGCCTGAAGCCTCTACTCGGCCTGATGCCTCTACTCGGCCTGATGCCTCTACTCGGCCTGATGCCTCTACTCGGCCTGAAGCCTCTACTCGGCCTGAAGCCTCTACTCAGCCGGACGCCTCTACCCAGCATGATGAACTGATCCAGCCTGACGATCCTATTAGGCCAGTTGACTCGATGCCCGCTGTTGATCCAGATGATCCGGTACCTGATCCGGTGCCCGCTGTCGAGCCAAATGACCTGATGCCTGGTGACCCAGTGCCCGCTGTCCAGCCAGACGATCCAATGTCTGACCCAGTGCCCGCGGTCATACCAGTTGACTCGGAGCCCACGGTTGTGCCTGGTGACTCGGTGCCCGCCGCCCCGCCTGGGGGCCTGAGACCTGTCGTTCCGCCTGGGGGTCCGGCGCCCGCCACTCCGCCTGAGGGTCCGAGACCTGTCGCTCCGCCTGGGGGTCCGGCGCCCGCCGCTCCGCTTGAGGGCCCGAGACCTGTCGCTCCTCCTGGGGGTCCGGCGCCCGCCGCTCCGCCTGAGGGCCCGAGACCTGTCGCTCCGCCTGGGGGTCCGGCGCCCGCCGCTCCGCCTGAGGGCCCGAGACCTGTCGCTCCACCTGGGGGTCCGGCGCCCGCCGCTCCGCCTGGGGGCACGATGCCTGTCGCCCCGCCTGGGGGCACGATGCCTGTCGCCCCGCCTGGGGGCACGATGCCTGTCGCCCCGCCTGGGGGCACGATGCCTGTCGCCCCGCCTGGGGGCCCGATGCCTGTCGCCCCTCCTGGGGGCCCGGCGCCCGCCGCCCCGCCCGGGGGCCCGGTGCCTGTCGCCCCGCCCGGGGGCCCGGTGCCTGTCGCCCCGCCCGGGGGCCCGGTGCCTGCTGCCCCGCCCAGGGGCCCGGTGCCTGCTGCTCCGCCCGGGGGCCCGGTGCCTGCTGCTCCGCCCGGGGGCCCGATGCATGTCGCCCCGCCCGGGGGCCCGGTGCCTGCTGCTCCGCCCGGGGGCCCGGTGCCTGCTGCTCCGCCCGGGGGCCCGGTGCCTGCTGCTCCGCCCGGGGGCCCGGTGCCTGCTGCTCCGCCCGGGGGCCCGGTGCCTGCTGCTCCGCCCGGGGGCCCGGTGCCTGCCGCCCCGCCCGGGGGCCCGATGCCTGTCGCCCCGCCCGGGGGCCCGATGCCTGTCGCCCCGCCCGGGGGCCCGGTGCCTGTCGCCCCGCCCGGGGGCCCGGTGCCTGTCGCCCCGCCCGGGGGCCCGGTGCCTGCTGCTCCGCCCGGGGGCCCGGTGCCTGCTGCCCCGCCCGGGAGGCCCGGTCGCCCTGCCCGGGGGCCCGGTGCCTGCTGCTCCGCCCGGGGGCCCGGTGCCTGCTGCTCCGCCCGGGGGCCCGATGCATGTCGCCCCGCCCGGGGGCCTGGTGCCTGCTGCTCCGCCCGGGGGCCTGGTGCCTGCTGCTCCGCCCGGGGGCCCGGTGCCTGCTGCTCCGCCTGGTGGCCCGCTGCCTGCTGCTTCGCCTGGTAATCCGATGTGCCTCTGCCTGGAGTCCTGCCCGATGTGCCTCTGCCCGGAGTCCTGCCCGATGTGCCTCTGCCCGGAGTCCTGCCCGATGTGCCTCTGCCCGGAGTCCTGCCCGATGTGCCTCTGCCCGGAGTCCTGCCCGATGTGCCTCTGCCCGGAGTCCTGCCCGATGTGCCTCTGCCCGGAGTCCTGCCCGATGTGCCTCTGCCCGATGTGCCTCTGCCCGGTGTGCCTCTGCTCGATGTGCCTCTGCCCGGAGTCCAGCCCGGTGTGCCTCTGCCCGGAGTCCAGCCCGGTGTGCCGCTGCCCGGAGTCCTGCCCGGTGTGCCAGTCTTTGATATCCTGCCAGTTACCAGACCCGGGCGGTGGAACATTTTGCCCAGCTAGGACTGTTTGGAGCGTCCTGAGGCCGCTCCTTGGGGGGGGGGTACTGTTAGGAATGGACTGGCCAGCAATGGTGGGACTCACCTGCCTTTTGATCTGCAGTACCAGGGCTGGCCAGCGGGTGCTCCCAGCAATCAGAGACTCAACCTTTCAGCCAGCTAACACCTGGAACTGATGATGCTGGGGTATTTAAGGGATGGCCAGACCCACAGACTCTGCCTTGGTGTTGTGTTTGTCCTGGGCCCTGTATCTGTCCTGCATCCTGTTTCTGTCCCTCTGCCTGACCCTCTGTACTACGCTGCTTGTTACCTGTTTTGATCTCTGGCTTGTGACCCTGACCATCCCTATGCCTGACCCTCTGTACTACGCTGCTTGCTACCTGCTGAACCTGGCCTGTGACCCCGACCATTCTCTGCTTGCTCCCCCTGTACCTACCTGCCCAATTGATATTGACCCGGCCTGCCTGACGACGCTTGCTTGTATGTACTGTTATCTGTGGGTGGTTTGGTTTGGTTTGTTTGCACTGTATTATGTTTAGTATTGCACTGCGTTTATGTTTGTATGGTTAGTGTTAATAAATTGTATTGTTTATCACATATCTGAAGTCTGCGTTTCCCTGCATCAGTCACACACCTCTGGTCATACCTGGGAGCCCTGACAGTCTGCAGTCTCTGGTCATCTCCTGTAGTATGTCTGCAGTCTCTGGTCATCTTCTGTAGTACATCTGCAGTCTCTGGTCATCTCTTGTAGTATGTCCTCAGTCTCTGGTTATCTCCTGTACTGTGTCCACAGTCTCTGGTCATCTCCTGTACTATGTCTGCAGTCTCTGGTCATCTCCTGTACTATGTCCGCAGTCTCTGGTCATCTCCTGTACTATGTCTGCAGTCTCTGGTCATCTCCTGTACTATGTCCGCAGTCTCTGGTCATCTCCTGTACTATGTCTGCAGTCTCTGGTCATCTCCTGTAGTATGTCTCTAGCCTCTTGACATCTCCTGTAGTATGTCTGCAGTCTCTGGTCATCTCCTGTACTATGTCCACAGTCTCTGGTCATCCCCTGTACTATGTCCGCAGTCTCTGGTCATCTCCTGTAGTACATCCGCAGTCTCTGGTCATCTCCTGTACTGTGCCCACAGTCTCTGGTCATTTCCTGTACTATGTCCGCAGTCTCTGGTCATTTCCTGTACTATGTCCGCAGTCTCTGGTCATCTCCTGTACTATGTCTGCAGTCACTGGTCATCCCCTGTACTATGTCTGCAGTCTCTGGTCATCTCCTGTAGTATGTCTGCAGTCTCTGGTCATCTTCTGTACTGTGTCTGCAGTCTCTGGTCATCTCCTCTACTGTGTCTGCAGTCTCTGGTCATCTCCTGTACTATGTCTGCAGTCTCTGGTCATCTTCTGTAATATGTCTGCAGTCTCTAGTTATCTGTACTATGTCTGCAGTCTCTGTTCATCTCCTGTACTGTGCCCACAGTCTCTGGTCATTTCCTGTACTATGTCCACAGTCTCTGGTCATCTCCTGTACTATGTCTGCAGTCTCTGGTCATCTCCTGTAGTATGTCTGCAGTCTCTGGTCATCTCCTGTAGTATGTCTGCAGTCTCTGGTCATCTCCTGTACTATGTCCGCAGTCTCTGGTCATCTCCTGTACTGTGCCCACAGTCTCTGGTCATCTCCTGTACTATGCCCGCAGTCTCTGGTCATCCCCTGTACTATGTCTGCAGTCTCTGGTCATCCCCTGTACTATGTCTGCAGTCTCTGGTCATCCCCTGTACTATGTCCGCAGTCTCTGGTCATCTCCTGTAGTACATCCGCAGTCTCTGGTCACCTCCTGTAGTATGTCCGCAGTCTCTGGTCATTTCCTGTACTATGTCTGCAGTCCATTATAGCAGAATATTTTTTTGTCTTGTTTTCCTCCTCTAAAATCTAGGTGTGTCTTATGGAGTGAAAAGTACGGTACATACACTTTAAAATCATAGGGAACATACTACATGTTTGCAGACCTCACATTAATATTCTACTAGCTCAGCTTACCTTGTATGTAACAATAGGAAATGCTGGTTTGAAGTTCTGTTGAAGTTCTTTAAAGCTTCCAGCACAGTTCCCTCATTGGTAAGTACTGTACTGCCTAACAATAGTGGATGGTGGCCTGTACAGCTTTCAATTATGCACGGATCAGCGGCAGATGGTAACATTAGAACAATCAGTACAAGTCCTCTGTTAAATATGGGTTCAAAAGTATTGAAGTGGACTACTATACAATAGATCTACCACTGGTTAAAATCTAGAAAAACTGAACTTTGATAGACAACATTAACAGAGTACTGTTTGTGACACGCTGCACAGCTAGCTTTTAGAAATAAATCCAAGGCTCAGTGGAGTGTTTATAATTGTGACCAATTAAGCATCAAACTGAAAACTCCAGTTGTGGTTTTAATAATGAAGCCAACAAATTTCTATCTGTTTCTAATAGAAGTAAAAAACATAAATTACACTAATCAGGCCTCTTTCCAAGGCAAATGTTACTGCCTCATTTTTCATCTGCTGGAAGTTAAACACAACAGTGCTGAATGTGCATAATGATGGATTTGTCCCAGATTATTTGGGTATACATGAATATTTTTCTTTATAATTTGCTGTGATTCATTAAATAAAGTAACATTGACTATCATATGGAAACATGTAATATAAATAGCAATGTTGTCCATATTAAAGTCTCACTAGCATAGCAAAATCCTTAGAAAATATAAAATGTTTGAAATAGACATACTGTAAGTTTCTATGTGCATATTTCACAGACAGGCTGAGCAAATGAACGTTTTATATGAGAAAGTAAATAAAATGCATACAGCGCTCATAACACATTGATTTATTAATCCTCAGGCATATGACAGGTTCCTAATTACAACTACAACTGTAATAACTGTAATGACTTGATCCTGGAATGTAAGCATGATGTAAGCAGTACATATGTAACAATACAAAGTGATTTGCTTACGTTGTAAATCGTTACATATAGACTAAATTAGCATGCCATTTTAAAATGATATACATCTATATTCCTATGCTGTAAATATATCAAAAAGACTCCAGTTGAAATGGTAGTCCCTGGGCAAGTTTGAACCTGGTTATAGCAAGTCTTGCGCGAAGAGAGTGCGCACAGATGGATATTTGGCAGAACAACACATTTGGGTTATATAGGTTTACTAATAAATGTTATGTTTTTGCCAGGACTCAAACACAGGACATTTTGGTACAGGGCTTACAACACTCAAAAAATGAAATTCAGGTATGAAAATTCTCGCCTCTTCAAAGTAGTACCCACCCTAATACCTACTTTGATGCTAAGGCTTTGCCTTTCCCTTTCAGTGACTTTAATATTCAACCCTCCCTTGAAAATTCACCTTTTAACCTTAAAGTGATTGTAAACTCATATTTATTTTTAAAGTACAAACATGTCATACTTACCTGCTCTGTGCAGTGGTTTTGCATTGCAGCCCCGATCCTCCTCTCCCTCGCCAAGTGAGCTCCACCCAAAAGGTAAAGTTCTGCTTTAAAGACTGGTCCCCCGCTCCCTATTAAGGATTGGCACCTTTGGGGAGTGGGTACCCGAAATTGACAGGTACCTACTTACGCCACAATCACATAGGTGATCGGAAGCAGAAGTTGTCCTCCTACCCCGTAGTCTTCTGGGACATGTGACAGGTTTCAGAAGACCACGAGGCCATTCAGGAAGTGCAGCGCTACTCGCGCATGTGCAGTGGGCACCCGGCAGTGAAGCTGCATGCTGTCACAGCCGGGTGCCCACACTGAAGATTCTGGTGCCTGGAACACCAAACTGCTGGTGAAATGGGCTGCAGGGGGTACACAGCGGGGTCGTGGGACAGGTGTAAGGGAGAGTTACATTTCCTTTTTTACTACCTGTGTTTCATTAGGGAGACTTCCCTTCACTTCCTGCCCTGTAGACTCAACAGGAAGTGAGAGGATGTCTTTCCAATGTGAGGGAAATCTCCACTTAGATAGTTCTTATGGGAACACAACAACAGAATTCTACTCCTGTTCTGACAGAAACTCAAAATGTTGGATTTACTCTCACTTTCATTTCATGTGACCTTAGAGTCAAATGAAATGAAATTAGAGAGCATAGCACTCTCTAAGGGGGAAAGAGGTTCCAACCCTTAAACATTCTAATCATTCTAAAACCAAAAAAAGGTTTTGCCTTTAGTTATACTTGAATCATTTATTTTATTGCCATTGGTAGCAGGGAGCTACTGCCTTTATCTTGGGGAACACCTGCTGTGATGGAACTTGGTGGAAGATCTGTTTGAAACCCAAAGTTCAGCAGAAACAGAAATTTGAGCACACAGACACATAGGAGAGTTAATACCTGTTGACAGCTGATGTTAAATGGCTCTCATCAGGGAACAGGGGCCAGTAGTGCCTGTTTTTTGTCAGAGGTATAGTTCCCAGTATGCAATCCACAGGATTACCTATCTGGACTACCACAGACAGGCAGACAGAAACAGAGTGCCAGTTTATCTGTAATTTACATGGCAAAGAAGGTTTATACAATGCAGAATAATGAAAAACAAGTTCAGACAGCATGCACATGCTGTCTGAAAATGAAAGCTGTACAAACATGGACTCTTCACAGCAATGTCTATGACTCAATCAGAATAACATGTGGTTGCATAACATAGTTTCTCTAAGACTCTATAGCAACAGAAAGTCTAGTTGAGAACTGCTATTTCTATTTCAATAATGTTTCTTTCCTTTTAACAAGAAATGAACAAGCAACAGATCTGATGTGATGTGACACTGGAAAAGAGTTGCATACCTGTAAAGGAGGGAGTGAAAGGAAGAACAGGGAGAGAAAAGAGTTGGTCAGAGGTCCAAAAGCCATAAAGGTGAAGGGGGACAATACTTGGGAGCAACGGGACTGCCATCAAAATAGGCCCAAGCTGGCTTGAAGAAGAGTGAAACATAGAAACATAGAAAAGTGATGGCAGAAAAAGAACAATGGTCCATCGAGTTCACCCATTTTTGTTTTGTTTTTGTTAGTTTATTTTCTGAATATAGTTGCTTGTCCCAAGCATGTTTGAAGCTATTTACTGTTGGCTTGCTCACTACCTGTAAGGTTATTCCAAGCATCAACTACTCTTTCAGTAAAAGAGTACTTTCTGAGATTAGTTTTGAATTTTCCTCCAGTTAGTTTAAGGTCATGTCCCCGTGTTTTTGATTTTGGTTTTGTGTTGAAAGTACTGCCCTCCTGAACCTTATTCACCCCCTTGATGTATTTAAAGGTTTCAATCATGTGTTCCCTTTCCCTTCTTTCCTTCAAACTGTACATATTAACCGCATGCTGCCCAGCCACTGTACATATACGGCGGCAGGGCGGCACTCACAGGCAAAACCACGTTTTAAAACGTGTGTTTTGTAAACAAATAGGGGGCGTGCGCGAGGCGCGCCGCCGCCCTATTTGTCCCGCGGTTCACCGCCGCAGATGTCAGTTGCCGGATTACAGCCGCTCCTTAGCGGCTATGTCCCGGCGATCGGCGGCAAACAGTGACAGAGAGCACAGCTGCAGTAGCTGTGCTGTCTGTCACTTCCCTGTCAGCTCGAGGATGAGCTGATCGAGAAAGAACAGTTTCTCTTTCTCGATCAGCCTTGTCCCACCCAGTACACACCCCCGCCCCCTAGTAAAACACTCCCCTCACTCCTATAACCCTTCCCTGCAAAATAAAGTTAACCCCTTCCTCCCCATTGCCATTAGTACAGTGTCAGTTTTTTTTTTTTGCACTGATCACTGTATTAGTGTTTTTGGGATGTCAGTGACCCCAAGTCAGTACCCCCCAATGTCAAAATGTCCGCCGCAGTCCCGCAGTCCCGCCATAAGTCGCTGCCATAAGTCCCTGATCGCCGCCATAATTCGCTGATCGCCGCCATTATTAGTATAAAAAAAACCCTAAAAATCCCAGTATCTTTCCCGCCATTTGTAAACGCTATAACTTTCACGTAAACCAATTAATTTACACGTATTGTGTTTTTTTTTAGCAAAGACATGTCGCAGAATACATTTTGGCAGAAATTTATGACTAAATTTGATTTTTGCATTTTTTTTTACTGGACATGTTTTATAGCAAAAAGTCCAAAATATTGTTTTTTTTCCTCAAAATTGTCAGCCTTTTTTTTTATAGCGCAAAAAATAAAAGCCACACAGGCGATCAAATACCACCGAAAGAAAGCTCAATTTGTGGGGAAAAAAAGGATGTAAATTTCATTTATGTACCATATTGCATGACCGCGCAATTGTCTGTTAAACTAGCGCAGCGCTGTATAGCAGAAAAATGGCGTAAATTGCAGTATTTATACCATAGTTTGTAGACGCTATAACTTCCATAAAAAGCAATCAATATACACTTATTGGGATTTTTTTTACCAAAAACATGTAGCAGAATATATTTTGGCCTAAATTTATAACCAACTTTGAGTTTACTATATATTTTTTATAGCTGAAAATAAAAAATATTGTTTTTCTTCAAAATGTTTGGCCTTTTTTTGTTTATAGCGTGAAAAATAAAAAGCGCACAGGTGATCAAATTACACCGAAAGAAAGCTCTATTTGTGTGAAAAAAAGGACGTAAATTGCGTTTGGGTGCAGCATTGCATGATTGCGCAATTATCAGTTGAATTAGTGCAGTAGTAGTGCCGAGTAGCAAAAAGAGGCCTGGTCATTAAGGGGGGTAAATCCTCTGGAGCTCAAGTGGTAAAGTTCCTGAAGTTGCTGTTTATAAGTTGTATCCCCCAGACCTTTCACCATTTTTGTTACCCGTCTATGGACTCGTTCTTTCTTATCAATATCCTTTTGTAAGTGAGGTCTCCAGAACTGGACACAGTATTCTAAATGAGGTCTGACTAAAGATCTATATTGGGGAATCAGGACCTCCTTCCTTGTGCTGGTGACCCCTCTAGTGATGCATCCTAGAATTCTATTCACTTTCCCACACTGTTTTCTCATTTTACAATCATTTGAAATAAGTACCCCCAAATCCTTTTTCTCTGTAGTGCTGGCCAACACTGTAACCCCAATGTTGTACTCTCTCAAGGAATTCTTTTACCAGGTGAATTATTTTACATTGAGAAACTTTGAACTGCAATTTCCACTTCTTTGTCCAATCTTCCAGCAATGCCAAATCATGTTCCATGTTACACCTCCCAGGATATCAACTATGGCACACCTTTGTGTCATCAGCAAAAAGACATACCTTAGTGGGAAAGGCATGGGTTCCCAGATTTTGAGTATTTTTTTTTTTGAGCCTGAGAGTCATTGCAGAAACTAGACATCTGTTCGATGAACAGCAATGCAGTCATAGTCTAAGAACTGCTATTTCAGTAAAAATGTTGAGAACACAGGCTCCAGTTGGGCTGACCGCAGGTCAATTCTAACAGTGGGGGTCTCTCACTTGGCTGCAGATCAGATGCCTATCTACCTTTGCTTCATCTGTGTGGCCTCTCTGAGCTCCTTGGAGTGAGAAGCTGAGGATTTTATACTCCCTGGCAATGTTAAAACTCCAGGGAGTTTTGAAAAAAGGAATTAAAGGGGCCTGTACCATCATTTGATCAGCATGAGTAAATTGGCACTCTGCTACACCAAAACACAGCAGACAGGAGAAGTTGGGGTTGTAACAAAGAGTAAGGGAAGCTTGTAGATGGATCTGTTTTTTTTATCAACCAGCAGTTTGAACAACAAAAACTGACCTGATTCTCCCATTCACACATTCAAGGTGGATAAGGAAATCCTCCCTGCTGAGCTATTGTGTTCTGACAGCGGGAAGAATTCCCCACCATCAAAAGACACTGATCTGCAGCCATCTATAGCAGCAGAGCTGATCAAGCAGGGGAAACTTGACAGGGTGGTTGTACAGAACTCGATCGGTAGATCAACTTCTGTACAACCTCTCTGCCCATGCATGTTTGGCCAACTTAACAGAACATATATAAGCAGTTATGTTCAAGCAAAGAGAAATAGAGGCTGATTTACTAAAACTGGAGAGTGCAAAATCCGGTGCAGGTGTGCATGGGAGCCAATCAGCTTCTAACTTCAGCTCGTACAATTAAGCTTTGACAAGGTTGGAGGTCAAAGGGAGAAATTTAAAGATATCTGACAAGGGTGGATGTACTACTCCTCTGAGATATCGGTTGGATGAGTCTTATTTGGGTAACTTGGATTTTTCGTGCTCCCGACCATGTCGCTATGTACACCTGGGTACTATGTGTTATTGCTTATGTAAAACCACCCCTACGGAATTGGTTTACTGGATGTTTTGTGTCTTTTTTTTTTGTTTTGGTTTTTTTTTTTTGTTTTGTTCATTTTCTTTACTTCTTCTTGTTCGGAATATTGGAATCGCTAATTGTCATTGCTATTCCCATTATGTACGATTTTTATCAAGGTGTCAGCTTGCCTATGTTGTTATAGATTTCATTACTGTTTTCTTGACATTATTCTGCTGACATTATTGTCTACTCTGTATTACTAGAAAATGTTAATAAAGAATGATTATAAAAAAAAAATAAGCTTTGACAATAAAACCTGGAAGCGGATTGGTTTCTATACAGAACTGCACCAGATTTTGTACTCTCCAGTTTTAGTAAATCAACCCCATTGTGTTGTGATCAGGAACAGAAGCTGTAAGCAATACATGCCAGTTCAGAATAAGCAAAACAGAAGAATACAGACCAAATGCAAGAAAAGACAGAGGCTGATATTTCAAAATCAGTACAAAATAGCTCAGAGGAATGCACCAGCACTGTCTGGTAAGATCTAAAATCCCTAAATAGCTTCACAGAAAATACTGGCAGAATAATTTTGTTACAACTGTAAAGTAAGGCAAATTTCACCATGAGAACTAAATTACCTCCTGATCTATGAAACCTGCTTACCAGCATTTATCTTTTCTTCATGCCCCAAATTGTTAAAATGATACCTTGTTTAAATAAATTAAACAAACAAAAAAAAATAGTCAAAGAGCAGAAACTGGACAGCTGAAGGTTGTTGTCTGAGATATGAAGGTATTGGGATAATACATTAGAGTTAGTTACACATCCGTTTAGAATGTTGCACTTCAAATTGACATTTTGCAACATGGACAATGTGTTTTACTCAGACCAGCTGGGACTGTCTTGGGTTTGAATGGATAGAAAATGTACAGAACTAGATTGAGATTAAAATAAAAACGTCCCTGGCATTAAGGCTAGGTTCACATCGGTTTGATCAGATTTTGATCTGACTTTCAGAGAGATTATGTATTGCAACTTGGACGCAAGTTAGATGCAAGTTAGTTGCTACTTTGAAGCTACTTTTATAGTGGTTTGCATGTTCTATGGGGCCAAAATTGTGTTGTAATTGCACCGAAGTCACAAAACACGCTATGCTGCATCCACCTTGATGAAGAATCAACTTTACACATTTACACATGCACATTTACCAGTATGCTTGGAAATACTGTTATGGGTATATATGGAAGATGTAATGGCCAATGACATTTGGGGTGCTAAAAATTTTTTAAAATCTGTCATGAAATTTACTGTTTTTATGATGCAGGATCTTATATGATTTCAAATTTTGTAAAAATAAACATCTAAATTTTATGTATAACTTGTAAGTGGTGCTTTAAAAGTCCAAATTCTCTTTCAAAACTATCACAGCCATCTTTTCAGGTTCTTCTTCCAAATCAGCCAAACTAGCGTCTTCTTTCTTTGGCCATTAGGGAGCCAGTGATAATGTATAGTGTTTCACACATACACGTTGGAGTTTCATTATCCCATCATTCACGTGCAAAGTGTGTACACTGTAATGTGCAGGCACCATAGGCAGTGTACCAATATAAAACAATTGCTAGCAAACAGGTAAAAGAGTCTATTGGCAGAAAAGATCTCTTATAGCAAAAAAAACCTCTACCTATTAGCATTTTTACCCGGACTTCCGTTCCATTCGCTTTAATGATAATACACTAACTATATTGCCAAAAGAATAGGTACACACCTCCAAATCATTGGATTGATAAAATCAAGCACCTAGGCATGCAGACTGCTTCCGCAAACATTTGTGAAAGAATGGGCTGCTCTCAGGAGCTCAGTGAATTCAAGCGTGGTACCGTGATAGGTTGCCACCTGTGCAATAAGTCCATCCATGAAATTTCATAGCTACTATATATTCCATGGTCAACTGTTAGTGGTTTTATAACAAAGTGGAAGCAACTGGGAACAACAGCAACTCAGCCATGAAGTGGTAGGCCACGTAAAATGACAGAGCGGGGTCAGCATATGCTGAAGTGCATAGTGAGCAGAAGTCGCCAACTGTCTGCAGAGTCTATAGCTAAAGACCTCCAAACTTCATGTGGCCTTCAGATTAGCACAACAGTGAGTAGAGAGCTTTGCGGAATGGGTTTCCATGGCCGAGTAGCTGCATCCAAGCCTTACATCACCAAGTGCAATGCAAAGCGTCAGATGCAGTGGAAACGTGTTCTCTTGAGTGACTAATCATGCTTCTCTGTCTGGAATCCAATGGACTTGTCTGGGTTTGATGGTTGCCAGGAGAATGGTACTCTCCGGACTGTATTGTGCAAGTGTAAAGTTTGGCGGAGGGGGGATTATGGTGTGGTGTTGTTTTTCAGGACTTGGGCTTGGATCCTTAGTTCCAGTGAAGGGAACTCTTAAGGCATCAGCATACCAAGACATTTTGGACAATTTCATGCTCCCAACTTTGTGGGAAAACTTTGGGGATGGCCCCTTACTGTTCCAACATGACTGTGCACCAGTGCACAAAGCAAGGTCCATAAAGACATGGATTAGCAAGTTTGTGGTGGAGGAACTTGACTGGCCTGCACAGAGTCTTGACCTCAACCTGATAGAACCACTTTGAGATGATTTAGAGTGGAAACTGCGAGGAGCCACGCCTTCTCACCCGATATCAGTGCCTGACCTCACAAATGCGCTTCTGGAAGAATAGTCAAACACACTCCTAAGCCCTATGGACAGACTTCCCAGGAGGGTGGATCAACTCGATACTGAACCCTACGGACTAAGACTGGGATGCCATTAAAGTTCATGTGCATGTAAAGGCAGGCATCTCAATACTTTTGGCAATATAGTGTATATATATATATATATATATATATATATATATATATATATATATATATATATATATATATATATATATATAATTATTATAATACAGTATTTATAAAGCGCCAACAGTTTGCTCAGCACTGTTCATTACAAAGGGAGACAGAACATGTGACAGTACAATAACAGTACAATGTGATACACGAGGGGTTCAAGGGCCCTGCTCCTTCAAGCTATATATATATATATATATATATATATATATATATATATATACACACACAGGGGCGGACTGACCATTTGGAAACTCGGGCACTGCCCGAGGGCCCGTGGTCAGTAGAGGGCCCCATGAGATGCCACTGGTAGCTTTTTTATAGGCTTTTTTGAGTTTGGGCAAGGACACAGGGGCCCCATGGTCCCCTATTGCCCGGGGGCCCCGTGAGTTGTCAGTCCGCCCCTGCACACACATATATATACATATGTACTCATTCTAAAAACCGTTTTAATAAGTGATAATATGAGCACTGTTCTCTGCATAAGGAGCTTAGAGAGATGAGGGTGTGGACTCTTTGTGATGACTGGGGGCATAACAGCAGCGACTTTAACGGAGCAAAGACACAGTCCAGTGTAAAGCTGGGTATACAAAACTACATTTGACATTGTTCATTGTAAGAACATTGAAAGAACATTTATTACACAATTTTCAGATATTTATTTGTAAAAAATTTTGAAAACCATTTATCATTTTCATTCCACTTCACAATTATATGCCAATTTGTGTTGATCAAATTGACATTCATTTTCAACTGCAGTTACAAGAAAATCCAAAGGAAAAGGTTGGAAAATTTTTCTGAAATGTAAAAACTTCTGACAGTGTATGTGGCTTTTATTCACTAAAGTTAATTCTTTCCAAAATTAAATGTTAAAAGCAAACAAAAACAACATTCGAATGTTCTGAGAATTTACATACAAATGTTCCTATGAATTTTCATTTGAAATTCTACTAGTGTACACCCACCCGGCTTAAGACTCGGGGACAGAAATACACTGTGATGTGCTGGGCAGGGGGTGTGTCAGCAAAAGGCAGAAAAAGAGTACATTGATATTCCCTGACATTAGCTATGCTGGGGAATGTGTTAGCAGAAATCTGACCACTGGAGTACAAAACAAAACAATAATCCAGTGGTTATGAAATGCCACTTAATGAAAGTGCTGTCTTAAAAAAAGATGATATAAAATGAATTTGGACACAGTGATGCGTGACAAAATAATTGTCAGTCAAACTATCACAGTACTAAAATCTGAAAATTGGCTTGGTAATCAAAGGGTATATATAGGCTAGTACTCAAGTGGTTGAACATGTGAATTTATAGTAAGTTGAACTAAACTATGTTGAAAACAGCACAGGTGCAATTGTGAATAGCATTTTACCTCTTCCCATCCACTTAACATGTCCCGTTGAACCTCTTTGCCTCCTGCTAGTAGGACAGATAAGGGAATTGACATCATAGAATTAAAGAAGCAGGGTGGGCTAGAAGGCATTATGCAGCACTGTGCACTGCCCCTTTTACACAGCACATTTTGACCTGATGTACATAGGGAGAAGCAGAGGACAGCCCATGAGCTCTGAGCTAGGCAGCTAGAACAGATGAAGGCAAAGATCCTGAAGCTTCCAGGCTCCTGCCGTGCCTGTACACTAGTTATGTACTGCCCTTGACCTTATTGTACACCACCAGCGACACATATGTACAGCCAATAGGAAGACACATTTTGCAAGAATGCATTAATGCACTTTTTTCTAGAAAAATGTAGAAATTAATGTATACATGGTGAGGTTATAATTCTACATTAAATTAACGTATTGCTTGTGAATGACTTATGCTACACCATTACATCTGTGTTCAGGAGCGGACTGACAACTCATGGGGCCCCCGGGCATTAGGGGATCATGGGGCCCCTGTGTCCTTGCCCACACTCAAAGCACACCCAAAAAAGCCTATAAAAGGTACCAGGGGCATTTCATGGGGCCCCCTACTGACCCCGGGCCCTCGGGAAGTGCCCGAGTGCTCGAATGGTCAGTCTTCCCCTGTCTGTGTTTATTTATTAAGTCTACATTCCCTAATTAATTTGCCATTAATGTTTTAAGTATTCCCTATCCTTTATTCCCACCCAAGGTCTGAAGTTTCCACTTTTAGTGCAATGACATATTGGACTTAGCTTTTATTCCGCTGAAAATTGATGTTTTATTATGTATTGCACCCACAGGATAGCATTTGTGAGGATATTTGAGAATATAGGAAGAGCATTACAGAAAGCACAAAGTATGCTTTAATAACGCTGATTCATGAGGATGTGGTTAGTTTTCATTGTAAAAATGTAGAGGTAAGACAGGGCTGGCAAGCTTATATAGTACATAGTATAAGGGAAGATGCAATATCCCATATCGACATATGTTCTGATGCTACTTTTCTAAGGTCTGTTTCCTATAATTGTCATCTGTTTTACAGTTGTGTCGGTCAGTTTTTTTCAGCATCTCAAATAATGTGTTTAAGACCCTCCACCATCATTAAAAGTGCATGAATTTAAATCTAACAAAGTTCAGGCCCAGACTAGCTTGGTATCTTGCAATATTAATCCTCAGCAGTCGGCAGAATAATAACCTCAACACTCGTGACATTGGACACGATAATAACCCTCAGCAATAATGTCAGTGACAATAATAAAAACCCCCAGCATTGGTATCAGTGACAATGATCAGAAACCCTAGCAGTAGTGTCAGTGCAAAAAGAATTATTATTAATATTATAGAGTATTAATATAGCGCCAAATGGTTTGCTCAGCGCTGTGCATTATAGTGGGGGACAGTACATGAGACAATACAGTAACAAAACAATACACGAGGGGTTCGAGGGCCCTGCTCTTTTGAGCTTACAATCTAGAATAACTCCTGCATAGGTGCTAGTGGACACTACAATAGCTCTCAGCATTGATGTCAGTGGCCACAATATTAGCCCCAGCATTGGTGTTAGTGGCCGCAATAATAACCCCCAGCATTACTTTCTTTAAACCCAATAATAAACCCCATATCGGCATCAGTGGTTGAAATAATTATCCCTAGCAGTGGTGTCAGTGACAATACTATTAAATACTATCCCCCCCGTACTGTGACGGAAGAACACTCAATTTCACAGTAGATTCTTTCTTTCTGCATTGAGTGCTGGAACTCAGAAAGCATTCCAGTTCCTGGCATCCTGCTGCCACTCTGCTTCTCACTTGTGCCTGACAGGTGTGGGCCGTATGCAAAGGGTCTGGTGGATGGCGTGAAAGTACACCTTAAAGAATCATATGTAGGACATCTTTCAGCATCTAGACATTCTAGTACGATGTGGGTGGACTGTGTAATTTAAAATGTTGCTCAGGAATTACCCAGAATGCTTTTCATATGCCTTAACACTGATCAAGCAATAATTTCTGCTCAGATATACACTGTGTTGTGAAGTCCTGGTTGTTTGCAGCACCAGGAGAAAACAGATTAGAATGAAGAATATTTTCTCACAGTTTTTACATGCTGATCTGTGACAGATGTTAGGATATGCTCACGATTTCTTTCTTTTCCACCCACTTTGTAAACACAAAGTAGATAATTAAAAATGCAAGCTTTGAAAAAAAAAGTTGATTTTATCCACAAAGCAGGAACCACAATGCTTGCTTTGAATGGAGAGTCCATTTGATATTACTTCCATATGAGAGTTAACAAACCACATACAAGTCTTAATAATGACTCACTTGAAGTTTTAGATCTTGATACATAAGTTATGTTTTTTCCAGAGTAGGTTAAATATACAATTCTCTGTGCAGTTCTTCTCAAGTGCTACTCCACCAAAATGACAGGTTTATATTAGAGAGATTGATAAATAGGAGGCAGAACTACCACAAAAATAAATCAAGTCATAAACTATGTGGAATCAACTCATTTAAATCACTCTGCAATTACTACTGAGCACTTAATCAAGTTGTGATAATCCAAGAAGCATGGTCTATAAGCTTTGTGTCAAAGATGAATTATTTGGAGGTCTTTTTGTCATGTAACTTCAGTTTGAAGTCTGATAGATTTAACATCCTCAGTGTGCTGATAACATAAAGTAAAAGGTACACTAAAATATAAATAATTGGGCATATAGCAAGACTTTTCCAAACATGGATCCCATATCTAGATAATAGCTAGTGGCCAGAGATTATTTGAAATAACATGGAATGGGTAATAGGACTCCACTATTCCAAATTTGCCAACCTCTGCTTTTCCATAAAGTGTATTGAAGTGAATTTCTGCTTTACACATGAAGGGCAAAACTACAGGTTTAACTTAATTCAGATTACCACAGTTGTATATTCTTAGTTTCTTTTTGCCTCCAGCTGATTTGTTTGGCTAACAGAAGTGAAAGAAAAGCATCATGTGGCCAAATGCTGTCACATGAAGTAAGTCACACATTCCTCCATACCCAAAAGTACTGGGTAAAGCTCTAGGTGCGTAAAGATCAATGGAACCTCAGGAAAGTGAAGGGAAGGTAGAGTAGGGAAGGGATAAAACTAAAACTAGGGATAAGGTCTGAATGTCCTGCTACCATGGGTCCAAGACAAGTTCTGTGTGTTTGAAGTTTACTTTCCTGCAAATGAATGCAAGAATTCAGCAGATCGATACATTTTGTATCCATAGTGCACTGCCTTGCCTTCAAGTTAGGATAGCTTATTGGTAGGTGCAGCGTGGTGAGGTGGCAGTAAACACACAGAGGCCCTGAATTCAGTAGGTGATGTATTTAATAACTTGCAAACAGTACAACAGCCTGGCAGAGGAGTCAATGTAGTGGAAAGTCAGCTGTAGTAGGCTCAACCTAAAGACAGTGCTTGCCAAGGGAGAGTGGAATGTGGCCTGGCTAATTCAACTCAAAAGGGAGCTTGCTGAGGTACAGACATAGGCCCTAAGCTTTTCCTACTCCTCCAGAACCTCTCACAGCCACTAGTGCTGTCCATGAGAGACAGGTGTGCTATCCCTACACTGGCCACTTTGCAAATGTGCACCAAAACCTGGCGCAGGGACCTAAACAGACTAAACCAAGACGGCCACCAGGGTCACCTGGATGCAGTGTAGCCAACCAGAACGCTGCTCCAGAGAACCTAGGGAGCCATAGAGAAACAAACTTTCCCTTAACTTCCCTTCCAATTGCAGTACTGCTCCAGGCGAACGCCACCTAAAGTGGATAAAATAGACTGTACCTGCCTACAAGCTGCCTTAGAAGGGCCAGTAATTGGATCTTTGTTATGTGTCAGACCTTGCACTGTAAAATGGTGGGTTCCCAGCAGCCATTTGTCAATTTGTTTTGGAGTAGTTTTGGGAGGTTACTGTCTGTGTTGGGGGAGTTAGTTGCTATATTGTACCAAATTACTGAGGAATTTAGTGTGTTACTACGTATTCTTGTGTAACTCCTTGTGTTCAGTTCAGAAACCCAAACCCGTTAAAAAGATAATGATCACCCTTTTACAAAACTCATTAGTATACTGTGGGAGGCATTATCCCCAAATATAGAAATATTTGTGATACATATATAGATGGGACTTTATATATGCCTCTCACAGTCAAAAGAATACAATGAAACACACAATAAATTCCTCCAATTAGAACCATATAAGGTAAGCTGGAACATCGGACTCAGTCAACGTGTTTTGGGGGAAGGAACCCGCTTCTTGTAGAGATTTGTGGAGACCTCGACTTGATATTGGCTTAAATACAACATGAAGGACAGAGTGTGTCAGAAACCCAATTCTTTTCAGGACTACCTTTTTGTGTATGTGTGTCAGCAACAACTGTAGTTGCTGTTTAGCTCCTGGGACACTTATTTCAGTGTTACTTTTTTTGTTGTTTTGTTTTATTAGTCTTTTTTGTTAATTTTATCTACATTTTCTGCTTTTTTCTTGGGGGGGTATATTTTATTTTGCTTGGGTTTTATCTATATTTGGGGTCCTCAGCGTACACTTGTTGATGACATTGGCAAGGCTGCCTTTTGTTTACAGCATAAGTCCAAACACAAAAACAAATGGGTTGCTGGATTCAGATTTTCTAACGGTCACTGAAACTGGTACTGAGCACCCTGGCTCCAATTTGGCAGCACTTCAAAAACAAGGACTCCCCTCAGGAACAGGAAAATAACCCAGAGTTACGATTTCCAAACAAATATCCAATAGAGTTTTTAATGATAAAATTGATTCATAGCAGAAAAAGAAAACAGGTTTCAGGAGGCATACACAATCCCCCTTCATCAGGGCTTAGGAATTTCCACGGTACCTAAAAAGACTCCGGTAAGCGAAATTTAAATAGACCTGCACTGCAGGTCAGCTTCTGGGTCTTTTTGTGACTAGGCTCATTTAATTCTTGGCCCCAAGGCTTCTTGTAGAGTGGACTCTTGTAGAGGATTGTGCTCTCCCTGTGTCCACAGTGCTCTTCCATTCTAGCACAACACCCCCACACTTTCTGGGAATGGCGACAGTCATCTACCTGAATGTGTGTTTTTCCCTGATGTCTGGGTGTGGTTTCTTCTTGTAGGCAGGATGAGAAGGAGGAAACTGGGAAGGAGACACCCACATGCTGCTTACATACTGTCCAGCCACTGTACAATGTTTGTGGCTAGTGTCTCTCAATAATGTATTCTAAGATGCAATATGGCTAAGATAGCTGCAGATTCCTGAAGATGCCCAATCACAGATGAAACTAGTTGATGCAGTGTTTCCCAGCTGATTTGTTACATTTAATCCCTGGAGTGCAAGGTCTTGGGGCGGCGGCGGCCAGATTAACCATAGGCGCTGTATGTACCTGGTGCTGGTCCTTAGGAATATATACACTGCTCAAAAAAATTAAAGGAACACTTTTTAATCAGAGTATAGCATCAAGTCAATTAAACTTCTGGGATATTGATCTGGTCAATTAAGTAGCAGAGGGGGTTGTTAATTAGTTTCAGCTGCTTTGGTGTTAATAAAGTTAACAACAGGTGCACTAGATGGGCAACAATTAAACGACCCCCAAAACAGTAATGGCCATTGACATTTTTTCCCCTACTCATCTTTTCTGACTGTTTTTCACTAGTTTTGCATTTGGCTAGGGTCAGTGTCACTAGTGGTAGCATGAGGCAATACCTGGACCCTACAGAGGTTGCACAGACAGTCTAACTCCTCCAGGATGGCACATCAATACGTACTATTACCACAAGGTTTTCTGTGTCCCCCAGCACAGTCTCAAGAGCAAGAAGGAGATTCCAGGAGACAGGCAGTTACTCTAGGAGAGCTGGACAGGGCAGTAGAAGGTCCTTAACCCATCAGCAGGACCGGTATCTGCTCCTTGGTGCAAGGCGGAAATACCCCAGGACACCATCCACTGTCTCATTTGGAGCATGCCCCAATGTTGTCAGGCATGCATACAAGCACATGGGGCAATACAAACTACTGAGTACCATTTTGAGTTGCTGCAATGAAATTTCAGCAAAATGGAATAGCCTTCTGCATCATTTTTTTCACTTTGATTTTTGAGGTGTCTTTGAATTCAGTCCTCTGTAGGTTGATAATTTTCATTTATATCCAAGGATGGGGGATCCTTACATTACTAACACATTACCCAGTCCATATCAGTATAGATATCCAGCATGATATTTTTCCCCATTGAGATCTGATGTGTTTTCAAAGTGTTCCTTTAATTTTTTTGAGCAGTGCACATGTGAGTCAGGTGTAATCGTAGGGTTTTATATTGTTTAATAAAGTTGGCTGCATTGCGAAATTAACCTTTTCCCTGATACTTTCTTTTGAGTGGCAGTGTATTGCATTGGGAGTAATCAGATTCTGGTACATATGAATGATCAAGTTAGTGACAAGAGAAACAGTGAGTCCAACCAAAAAAGTGCAGTGAGACCTATCTAGTAATAAAAGTTTCATCCATTGTGGTGAGTGTAAATCCATGTGGGGTCACCTGGAGCACCTAAAAATGGCCACGTATTAATTTGTTACACTTGGCACCAGCACCTGTTCACCTACCTTTTTTTTTAACCAACTATTATTTGAATGGGACTTATTGATACATTGGACCAGGGGCGGACTGACAACTCATGGGGCCTCCGGGCAATAGGATATCATGGGCCCCCTGTGTCCTTTCCTAAACTCAAAAAGTCTATGAAAAGGTACCAGGGGCATCTCATGGGGCCCCCTACTGACCCCGGGCCCTCGGGCAGTGCCCGAGTTTCCAAATGGTTAGTTCGCCCCTGCATTGGACATTAGTTGTATTTCCTGGTGTTCATTTATTTATTTTTGCACTTTTACATGTAGAAAACTGTAATCTGGATTCACATTTTTGGCAGCGTGGTCTATAATATATACACATTTATAGGGTTCACTAATGTGGAAGTCTGATCAGGGGCGGACTGACAACCATGGGGCCCCCGGGCAATAGGGGATCATGGGGCCCCTGTGTCCTCGCCCACATCCAAAAAAGCCTATGAAAAAGCCAATGAAGGGTACCAGGGGCATCTCATGGGGCCCCCTACTGACCCTGGGCCCTCGGGCAGTGCCCGAGTGCTCGAATGGTCAGTCCACCCCTGAGTCTGATGCATTTTGAAGACTACAGCAGCCATAATCACATTCATTTGTGTCCCTTTTATTTTGTTTTTTATTTATTTATGCCTGTGGCACAGTATTGTGAACTTGTTAGTGACACAAGCAAAGCTTCTCTTTTGTTACCAGCACATCACTGTGTACTATTGCATTACAGTTTACTGCACAATATCAATGTCATGTGTACCAAAGCATCATATCCTCAAATCCCTCTATTGCCATAGCCACTAATAACATTTGGCAATATCCTGTTTTCATCATGTCTGGCAGGCCTAAAGGAAGAGACAGCGATACTTCATGTAAAGCTAGTAGAAGGGGAGGAGCAGCTGCACCCTCTTCTTCCTTCTTTTCCACAGCTAATTCCACTGTTGTCCTGAAAACTGGCATTGAGGAGTCAGCTGAATCTTTTGAGCACACCATCAGTAACTTGCTGCATGAGGATGTGCAGGAATGAACTTTATCAGATGTTAAGGAAGAGAGACCCAAGAGTAAAGTGGAAGGGGACAACAGGCAGGGAGAAGCAATCACCAGTGATGTTTCCACAGTTTTGTTTCACTGTTTCATGGATGCAGGGCACTGGTATCCCCAGGTCCACTCTGCAGAGCTCAGCTGCCTGGGACTATTTCACACATCTGCTATTGGCAGCATTATAGTCGTTTGCAGCTTCTGCCTGCATAATAAATCTACTAGTCATTTGGGTACAGCTCACTCACCTCTCCCCCCTCCTCCTCTAAGGCCTCATCTAGTTAATCAGCAAAATCACCAGTCTGCCCACAATGGCCGAGGAAAAATGCTGCCACTATTTTGTCTCCCCTCTATTCCTTCTATCCACCCAGACTTGGTTTCTCATAACCCTTCATCTTTTAAAATTGGACCTGCATCACCCATTGAGGAACATCACCTGACATGTACTGTTAGCCTTTGATCCTGTCACCACTTTCTCTCTCTTGCCCTCTCTGCACTGTTGTCCTGATATTCAACCATGGTCCCACACAACAATTTACCTGCTTCTGTTTGCTATCTGATTGATGACAATGGCAATACCTTACTACATGTTGGTCCTGTACTCTGAGAATTTTATATTACCACCTTTCTGTAATCTGAGAACTGTGTCTTATACTGAATCATGAAAAAATATTAAACAAGAAAACCTTACAACATATCATGCCAAGGGTTCCTTGCTAGACTTTAACAGTGGATTTGTCCATTGTCATATTTACTTATGTCTGCTCTTGTCATTTTGTTTTGTTTAGTAAAAAAGCCTACACAATGTGTGCCATATCTATGCAACAATTCGTTCTCTTGTATCTGACATAACCCATTTTTAATTTCATGATAAAACTTGCCTTGCCTCTTTTTCCTTGTGGCCTAGTTAAAATGCATGATGTGCAGCATGTATGTACATTATTTCTGGCTATTGTCTCTAACAAACTACTGTAATTTTTTCTCATAAAAAATGTGTCAGGAAACTAGTGCAGCTAATGCTAATTCTTCTACAGATAATGCTAATTCTTTGCAGCTCCTGCTAATTCTCATACAGCTAATGCTAATTACCATGCAGCTAATGCTCATGCACCTGTACCAGCACACAGACAAGCCCAGGCTAATATCCAGCATGCACTGACATGCAGGCACATTTCAATGCATCGCGCATAGGCGTGCACGTCTTCCCGCATTGGTGCCAAGCTGCCTATTTAAAGAAGACTCTGCTGTGTACTAATTGCTGGATGTTCTTCAGCTTACTGTGACCCGTGTTTCTGTGTTCCTGTTTGTACTGACTGATTTTCTGTTGCTGACTCAGCTTGCTCCTGACCTTGATCTGTTGATTCCGGATTCTGACCTTGGCTTGCCTTAGATTACTCTCTGCCTGATCTCCTGGTGCTGACCTTGACTTGCTACTGGACCTCGCTCTGCTTGCTAACCTGGTACTGATCTCGGCCTGCCTCCTGACCATGCTGCTGTCTCACTGTGTATGACCCTGGCTCACCTTGACTACATCCTTGACCGTGGCAATCACCTGCTATCAAGCTATTGGCACCCATGCTTCTTTGTGTCTTGCACCTCTGTCACCTCTTTTAGGGGTACTTGGACCAGAGCTGCAAGGGAAGCTCTCTCGTAAACTCAACCTTCAACCAAGGTACGTGACAAAATGCCTTTTCTCTCCCTCTTGAAATACAGCCTATTAAAAGGCTTAGATGATGTTTGGGATGTCTGTGCAATATTTCTGGCTCTTGTCTCTGATAATACATTGTAATTTTTTTAGCCACCTAGTGACCATCTCCTGTACTTTTACTGCTAAAGGATGGCCACTGTGTGCAAAATCACATATATAGATGTGATTTTGTTATTCTGGGAAGGGGGCTACCGCTGCCACCATGTGGGGCCCACTGCACTATCACAGTCACTGATCACTGCCATTCCTAGTATAAAAAAAGAAATAGTGTGTATATAATCTTGTGAGCTGCTATGTACATACAACCTGTTTGTGAAAAAAACATTGTCCTGAGAAAGCCATGTGACCCTCTGGCATAAAGCACAGGGGAGGGGCACATGATGTCACGTCACTCTGTACATGATTGAGAGTGGTAACTATGCATGACTTTATTGCTGATCCCTACTGCTGTCAATTTTTAATATTGTACCTGCTGGATATGTGTGTTGCATTTCATGCACCTTTTTAAAGGTAGTGTAACTATAGAGAATTGGGGAATAAAGGTGAGTGTTTTTTTTTTTTTTACAAATCAAGAGTGCTTAATTGAAAACAAGAATATTACAGAGCAAATAATCTCATATACAATATCATACATAATGACCAAATGCAGTGAACAAATGGAGTCCAACTATGCAGTACAATAGAATAGCAAGTATGCATGGAGTGCATGAAGTCCCCACTCAATCAAAGGGTTAAACTATGAGAAAGCACTGGAGTCTCATAAGGCAATAGTCATCCAAAAGAAATGATAGAAGAAAGTAGTGGGAAGAAGAAAGAGAGTAGGACCAGGGAAGAAAGCAAAGGGGAGAATAGTTGAGAAGAGAAAGGGGGGGGGGAGCAGAGAAGGGATCGCTATTTCAAGGTCCAAGGGGACCACACTTTATCATTTTTCCAGGGGCAGCCTCTATTGAGATATGTAAGTTTGTACATGGGAAGGGCTGCATCCACCATCGCCTCCCAGGAACAAAACATAGGAGGAGTAAGAGAGGGCCACCAAAGGAGGATTTATTTAAAGGCGAGTGTTTTAAATGGTATAACCACTATGCTTTGGTGATTTCTTGTCCCTCTATGTGTATGGCTGGTCTAACCACTTGCCTACCATGCACTTTTACCCCTTTCCTGCCCAGGCCAATTTTTAGCTTTCAGTGCTGTTGCACTTTGAATGACAATTGCGTGGTCATGCAACACTGTACCCATGTGAAATTGTTATCATTTTTTTTCATACAAACAGGGATTTCTTTTGGTGGTATTTAATCATCACTGGGGTTTTTATTTTTTGCACTATAAACAAAAAAAGAGAAAAAAAATTAAAAAAAAAAGTTTTTCTTTGTTTCTATTATATAATTTTGCAAACAGGAAAGTGGAGCTACCCTTTAAAGTTACAACATTTATTACACATTCAAAATATGTGATACCAGAATACAGTGCTGTAACAAGAAAAAGAGAGGAAGGCGCCTCTAAGTGCAGTATTGAAAATGTATACTTTTTTATACTTGTATTAATTCCTGTATGATGCAGGAAAACATGTAGATCCTTAGGACCCAGGAAATACTTGCCTCCCTCCCATTCCCTTCACACGATAAAAATGGCAGGGTTCTACTGGGGCTCAGGTCTTAAGAAGGGGCCTACTGAGCATGCTCCGAAATGCATTACCATTCCCTTCACCTGCTACATCTGACTCTGCTCTCCAAGCTTCATTTTTGATTCACAGGCACATCCTGGACTCTACTTCCTGATCCTATAGGCATAGTTTGCTGCTGGACGGCTGAATGTCCCACCTGGATCTAATTACCACAGGATGAGTCTTTTTAACCATTTATCTTGTAAGTGCAAATTTTCCATTGTTTACTGAATAAATTGTCAATACTGCACTTAGAGGCGCCTTCCTCTCTTTTTCTTGTTACTGCATTAGAGCCTTGCTTCCACTCTAAGAAGAGCTGCCTCAGTGTTGCTGCCTCAGTGTTACTGCTCCCATCCATCCATCCCTGATATCCATCTGGCACCTTTATCTTACAGCTACAGAGGTTGGGCTCCAACAAGCACGCCCTATATAATATACATTTTCAGAATACAGTGCTGTCAAAAATCATACTGTTACAACACATAAGGCTCCCAAGCATGTCACTTAAATGACTGGTGTTTTTCCTAAGTCACCCTTGAAGTCTGTATAATGCCCCTCTAGCAGTTTCCAGATCCTTATGCCTCTAGCTTTTTTTTTTCAATAGCTTGCATATTAGTCTTAAAAATGGCTGAATAATGTTTCAAGATTTTTCCCATAGACATCAATGAGGGTTGATGCTAAGTTCAGGTTTTTCAGATTTCTACCAGGATTTTGCAAAGCCCCTGAACCTGGGAAGATTTGTTCTTTCCCGGTTAATACTCCTCTTGGATTTACAGCATATTGTTGTCTGTATCCCCATTCAGGAGATTCACTCTATCAATGTTTCCTGGTGATCGTTATCTCCAGGACTAATAATAGTGACAACTATATGAAAGATGATTTCCTTTATTTTGAAGATATTTTCTTTTTTGTATAAGTAACTATCTATGTAAACCCACATATGCCTCTTATAGACAGCCTAATTGCATTTAAGTCCTGATGAAAACACAGAAGCTAGGTGGAGTAGGACAATGGTCATTTAAAAATTACAAACCCACGCAAAACTAATATTTTAGTATAGAGAAGATGCAGGGAAGATAAATCTACTCTTGTCTTTTTTGTTTCTCTTAGAGACTCAAATGGCAAGATTTTCCCTTAATTAATGAATGAGAAGATCTTGCAAATGGATTCCTCAGAAAATCTAGAAAACTAGCATGTGCTTCATCTTGCTAAGGCTACGTTCACACTAGCCTTGTGTGCAGGCGGCAGAGAGGCGTTTGGTAAGCGTTTTTACCGCTTCCCAAACGCCTCTGCCAATTCTGCACATTACAGCACATGGTGCTGTTCTAACGGGAGCGTTTGCGTCGCGTTGCGTCGCGGCAAAACGGACGCCTCTGGACGAGTCAGGAGGCTTTGAAGCCTCCTATTCTCGTCTATGGTGCCGCTCCGCAAACGCCCGGCCTGCGTTTGCGGTGCGGTTGCGACGCGGTTGCGGGGCGTTTGCGGAGCGGTAACACCACTCAAACTGCATTATAGGCGTTTGTGGGGCGTTATTAACGCTCGGCAAACGCCTAGCAACCTCCGCTAAACCGCGCATGCGGCGTTTGCGGAGCGTTAATAACGCTCCGCAAACGCCGGACCAACACTTGCCAAACGCTATAGGGGCGTTTGGCAAGCGTTGGCAAAACAGCCTAGTGTGAACGAGCCCTAACAGCCATGAAGAGCTAAATTATCACTTTTGGTTGGAGTTGGCATTTAAGGATTTCTTATGTAGTAACCAGATATCTAATGTGACTGTTGGCTTGACTGAACCCTACATGGAAATGTTAAAAAACAGTAAAATCCTTGGGAAAACTGGCAGCATGTTTACCTAGTATTAGCACTTTTTTAACCTTTTATTAGGTGGAAAAATAATATAGATTAGAGGATGATATAAACAAAACAGGCTGATACTTATCTTGGATTTATAAATGGCAAGTTTGTTGCTACTGTGCCATTGGTACTTTTTCATATGCATATAGAAATATAAAGGTTCTCTCCTTATATAAAAAAGCTCAGTAAATACAAGGTTTCAGTATTTTGTTTTTTAATTGACTTTTGTTCGGAAGAAATATAAAATGTCTGATTTTACCTTCCCCTCTATATCTTAAATCTTATAACACAAGTCCAGGAAACATTATGCAATATTGCAGTGTACATCCCATGAAGCAAGAAATACAGCGCTCTATTGCACACTTCTTAAATTACTCATTTGAATGACTGGCTTGTTTACACACACTTAGTATAATAACTAATACACAGGGTGTCAGTAATTAAAGAAATATATTTAGGATGTTTATTTTATTCTCAGAGCGTATTCCCAATAAAAGACAAACAGAGTAGCAAGGGCAACTATTTCATGCTCAATAGAGAATTAATGGACAGTTTAAAATACTTTGTGCTGTAATTTGTATGATCTCCTAGATTGTAAGCTCTAAGGAGCAGGGCCCTCTATTTCCTTTTGAACCAAATTGTATTGTAGCTGTAATGTCTGCCTTCATTTTGTAACGTTTTTCATGAAAATTATATCATGTGTTGCTAGCATCAAGTTAACTTGTAGTTTTCTCGTTAAATGTTTATGAAAAATGGATAAATAGGTTAAGCATTGAAAAGGCTGGCTGGTAAGTGTTGCTGGGAAATCCTTTGTCTGTTTGCGATGTGCATTGCCCTTCCATGTGCACCTTACTGCTAAGGCTGGTTGTAGGTTGGGACAATTGCTATTATTTTGTGACATTGGCTAATTTGGATGCAGGGACGCACTGGATGCCTTTGCTGTAATTTTGCTATAGCTGGGCATCAAGTGCGTCCCTGTACCTTTAAGGAAGGATGGGCTCCTCCAGGCACACCTGCCCTTAACCTATGCATTGATATATGTGCTTCTACTATGGAGGCTCTGGAAATTTAAGAGTTAGGTCCACAGTATACAGAGGACCCTTGTTGTGGGACTGTGGCTTACTCATGTATTTGCAAATTTGTGCAAACAAAACCCTCTGTGCTTACCCTATCCATTGATATATGTGTTCCTACTATGGAGGCTCTGGAAATGTAAGAGTTAGTTCCACAGTATACAGAGAACCTTTGACTGTGGCTTATGCATGTATTTGCAAATGTGTGCAAACAAAACCCTCTGTTTTTAGCGCAAACTGTTAGACAAGGCCAAATTGGTTATTTTTCAGGCTGGCTGGTAAGTATTGCTGGTAAATCCTTTGTTTGGGATTGAAAAGGTTAAACGACACTTGCATTACAATTGCAATAACCACATTGTAAATGTTATGATTTTTTTGACATGCTAATATGTTATTTAATCAAAAGACCAATTGAAGGTATATTTTCTTTTCCACGATGCTTTATTATTTTAAATATGAACTATTCAACAGTTAAACAGGAAATTGACTAGGCAGTATTTGGTGGTTTGATGAAAGGAGATATTAGTATGATACTCCTTGCTCTGATGTAAAGATTAAAGCTGAATTCGCAGGCAAATGCAACAATGGAATACAAAAGGTTCTTTACCTTTCAAATGATTTGTATTTCTGTCCATTCAGTCCTGAGTTTTATACAGCTTTGTCACGTAACGCATCCTAGTAGATGACACCACTTACAGTTCAGGGATACAGTGATGTCATCTCTTTACCCACAGAGTTCTAACTGAACAATGAAAGAGCAGCAGCAGACTGATAAGGTTATCGTTCTTCTCACTCTCTCCTCCTATCATCATATTTCTTGTCAGCACATTTAAATGCAGCAAATTTGATGAGGGGTGAACAGCTAAGATTATTACTAGAGATGAGCGAATCGAACATGACGAAGTGGAATTCGTTCCGAAGATTTGGAAAAATTCTATTCGCGACGAATCCGAAGATTAGCAAACTTCGGATGCACGAATCGAATTTTCCCAAAAATGGCGGCGACATGTGTGGGGACGGAGAAAATGGACAGAGAAGATGGGGCGGGGATCTCTGGGAAGGCGCGCAGACAAGGCGCGCTGACCCATAATGCATTCATGACATGTGATCGCATTAGCCAATCAGCAGCCAGCCAGCACTGTGTAATGGTGGAGCTATAAATCGCGGCCATCTTAGAATTCTCCATTAGCCTCCGGTCATTCAAGAGAGACAGACCTGTGTGTATTAAGGGACAGAGTTAGGGCCACAGAGACTTTAGGGCCACAGAATCGTTACTCAGGGACACAGAATCGTTACTCAGGGACACAGAATCGTTACTTAGGGCCACAGCTATCAAAGAATCGAAAATTTAAAGTGACATACACCCTTTTTTTTTTTTGGTGGCTGTCGTGCACAGTTGGTGCTGCAGTTTGCCGATTGTGCAAAATAAACTGACTTTCTGCTTCACAACCACTATTGTACGTTCAAAGAGTTAAATCCATTTACACGCCGGCTGGCGGTAATATTTTTTGGGTTGATTAGTGCATTCCAGTGACAGAAACGTACATTTTCCAGCCAACGGCAAGCTGCAATTGACCGATTGTGTACAATAAACTGACTTTCTGCTTCACAACCACTATTGTACGTTCAAAGAGTTAGATCCATTTACACGCCGGGTGGCGGTAATATTTTTTGGGTGATTAGTGCATTCCAGTGACATAAACGTACAGTTTCCAGCGAACGGCAAGCTGCAATTGACCGATTGTGCTAAATAAACTGACTTTCTGCTTCACAACCACTATTGTACGTTCAAAGAGTTAAATCCATTTACACGCCGGCTGGCGGTAATATTTTTTGGGTGATTAGTGCATTCCAGTGACATAAACGTACAGTTTCCAGCCAACGGCAAGCTGCAATTGACCGATTGTGCTAAATAAACTGACTTTCTGCTTCACAACCACTATTGTACGTTCAAAGAGTTAAATCCATTTACACGCCGGCTGGCGGTAATATTTTTTGGGTGATTAGTGCATTCCAGTGACAGAAACGTACAGTTTCCAGCCAACGGCAAGCTGCAATTGACCGATTGTGTACAATAAACTGACTTTCTGCTTCACAACCACTATTGTACGTTCAAAGAGTTAAATCCATATACACGCCGGCTGGCGGTAATATTTTTTGGGTGATTAGTGCATTCCAGTGACATAAACGTACAGTTTACAGCCAACGGCAAGCTGCAATTGACCGATTGTGCTAAATAAACTGACTTTCTGCTTCACAACCACTATTGTACGTTCAAAGAGTTAAATCCGGTTTTATTTTTGGGGTGCTTATTGAATTAAAGAGTATGTCAGACAACACGCAGAGGAGTGGCAGAGGAGGCAATGTTTCAGGAGCGAGCAGACGTGGCAGCAGAGGAAGGGGTCGAGGCAGCACTAGTCGCAGCCAGAGGCCAGTGCTCCCGGTGTCATCCAGCGGTCGTGTCTCCACCGACAACCCTGCCGTCATCGATTGGTTGGCTCGGTCGTCTTCCTCTTCCCAGGTCACCTCTGACACCTACAGCCAACGGTCGGTGGGTACGTCAGACACAACCGTTAGTTGGCATGGCCCGGGAGCAAGCCCACTGAAATCACGTGTCCTCTACCTGCCCCTGTCCTTTGGTGTTCCCTCACCAAGCGAAGTATCGCATGCTGTGGGCTCAGCCCCACTGTACAGTGAGGAAGAGCTAACAGAGGGCGGTTAGGAACGGGGGGAGACATCCGCCTCTTCAGCAGCCAGGCGAAGAAGTAGTGGCGAGGAGAGTGGCTCGGTAGCCGGTCTAGAGACAGGTCTGTCTCCTGACCCACACGCAGCCGAGGGGGCTAGTAGTGAGGCGGAGACCCTAATTGATGATGATGAGGCTGATCGCACTTGGCAGCCTCGTCGTCATCAGGCTATTGCTTCCGCATCATCAGGAGAAGAGGGTGGCAGCTTGGCAGCGAGCAAAACAGTCGGTGGGTTGCCCAAGAGGCAGCAGGGTCGCAGCAGTGTCAGTGGAGCCAAACGGCCACGGAGTAGAGCACCAGCTCCACTGCAGCCTACCACCACGGCCAGTAGTGGTGCCGGTGTGCATGGAGGAAGTAGCAGTCAGCCAGTGAGGAGTAGCGGGGGAAAAGTTTCCTACTCGGCGGTGTGGCAATTTTTCGTCAAGCCGCCCGAGGAAGTAAACGTAGCCGTATGTCGACTATGTGGCCAGAAAGTCAAGCGTGGCCAGGGGGCCAAAAAGGCAGTGCCAGCCCTGCATTCACATGTAGAAGAGATGGTGGGCCAGTCTTTGAGCATGTCGGTCTCTGCCAAAGTGCACGGCAGCGCCGACGTGTGGAGCTGTAACTACGGTCAGGGACAGTACATGTCATTTACGGCCCACTGGGTGAACGTGGTGCCGGCACAGCCGCACCAGCAACTTGGGCAGGTCACGCCGCTTTTGCCTCCACGTTTGCACGTCCTTGGTCCAGCAAAGATGTCCGCCTCTACCACCTCTTCTTCCGCCGTGTCCTCAGCCGCCACCCCCGTGCCAAGTCCCATTACCCGACCGGCATATCACATGTGCAGGGCGCAACGGTGTCACGCTGTGCTGCACCTGGTATGCCTTGGCGAACGTAGTCACACAGGGGAGGAACTTCTGAGTGTAATGAACAGAGAAATCGACAGATGGCTGTCTCCGCGCAAACTGAAAATCGGAACCATGTTGACCGACAACGGAAAGAACATGGTGTCTGCTCTGCGTCAAGGAAGGTTGTGCCATGCGCCATGCATGGCTCACGTGTTCAATCTGGTTGTCAAGCGGTTCCTAAAATCCACCATCCCACTGCAAGACATCCTTAAAATGTCACATAAACTTTGCATGCATTTCAGCCATTCCTACACCGCAAAGCACACCCTCCTTGAGCTGCAGCGGCAGAACGGAATTCCACAGCATTGCCTGATCTGCGACGTTGCAACAAGGTGGAATTCAACCCTACATATGTTAGACCGCCTTTACGAACAGCGAAAGGCCATCACCGATTTCCTGATGTTACAAGCGGATAAAGGTACTCCCCTGTGTAACTTAGATGTCAGCCATTGGCAGCTCATGCGTGACACCTGCCGCTTGCTCAGGCCCTTTGAGGAGGCCACGCTATTCGTGAGTCGGCAGGACTATGGGATGAACGACGTCATTCCTCTGTTGCACGTCCTGGAACAAATGCTGTTAACAATGGCTGGTCAGGGTGCGGTAGACGTGGCGCACAGATCTCAACGCCACATGACCCCTGTGGGGGCAGGACAGGAAGAAGAGGAGGAGGTAGAGGAGGACATTGGTGCTCAGGAGTGAAATGGGTGGTTTTTCCACTCAGCAGACAGGAGTGGAGGAGCAGGAGCATCTGGTAGAGGAGGAGGAGGAGACAGAGGACCCAGACGCACCGTGGCAGTATGCTGTGGAGATGGAGGCAGGGAGTCCCTCGCATTCCTTGGCACGAATGGCCCATAGCATGCTCGGTTGCTTGCGTAGCGACAGCCGAATAATAACCATCAGACAGAGGGATGACTTTTGGCTTTCCACCTTGTTGGACCCTCGCTACCGTTCAAAAATGGTGGCCTTTTTCACACCTGCTGAGAGGGAGGCCAAAATAAAGTACTATAAAAACCACCTATGTAGTCAGTTGGTCTCTGCCTTTCTGCGCCAACGTCCATCCTCAGACACTGTGGGCCCTGTGCGCTCGCGTTCCGCTGCCATGGCAGCAGGGGAGGGGTGGGGTGGTAGGAGCAGTGGCAGCTCCACCAGCAGCGGCTGCCTCAGTCTGCAGTCGATGATGAGTAGCTTTCTTCACCAGCGCAGTGAGGAAACTACTAACCAGCCGCAGCAGCAGCAGCATCAGGTGGACCTGGAGCAGGACCTCAAACAACAGGCTTGGGCCTACTTGGACAGCACCCTGCCAACCGAGGTAGACAATCCCCTTGACTACTGGGCAACGAAACTTGACCTTTGGCCTCAAGTAGCTGAATTTGCCCTTGAAAGGCTGTCATGCCCGGCCAGTAGCGTGGCATCGGAGCACGTATTTAGTGCGGCAGGAGGTATTGTAACTCCGCGGAGGACACGACTGTCCACCCAAAGTGTGGAGAGACTCACGTTTGTGAAAATGAATCAGGCGTGGATTAGTCTGGATTTCAAACCACCAGTTCCTGACACAACTGACTAAATCCGCCATGAATCATGCCCCAAACATGTTATTAGGGACAAATGGAAGACCTCCACCTGATCCGTACATTTGTATATATATTTTATTGAGAGGCTGCTGGTCGGCCGACTCATGTTTTGCACATTTTTAATGACTTATACTCTGCAGGTCGGGCCCCTCATGAATTGGGGTTTTTAAATTATTTATACTTCGCTGGACGACCGTCACATGAATTGAACCTTTTTAATGACTTATACTCTGCTGGTCGGGCCCCTCATGAATTGGTGTTTTTAAATTATTTATACGTCGCTGGACGACTGTCACATGAATTTAAACTTTTTAATTATTTATAGTCGACCAGTTCCAGACCGATGGAATAGCAATTTTTTAAAATATTTATTTGACACGTGTTGTCCATCTCATCAATGAGGTGGACTGTTTATTTATTGGCCACGGTTTGGCCCCCTGCTGTTTCTTACATTGTTAACTTGTTGTATCGGTCACGGTTTGGCCACATGTTTGGTTGTCTTGTTAACCACTTCCTGTCCGGACACTTTTACCCCCTTCCTGTCCAGGCCAATTTTCAGCTTTCGGCGCTCTCACATTGTGAATGACAATTACTCAGGCATACAACACTGTATCTAAATGAAATTATTATCATTTTTTTCAAACAAATAGAGCTTTAATTTGGTGGTATTTAATCATCACTGGGGTTTTTATTTTTTGCTAGAAAAATGAAAAAAGGCTGAAAATTTTGAAAAAAAACATGTTTTTCTTAGTATTTGATACTAAATTTTGCAAATAAATATACTTTCTTCATAAATTTAGGCCAAAATCCATTGTGCTACATTTTGTTGGTAGACATAACCCAAATCAGTGTGTATTATTTAGTCTTTGTGAAAGTTATAGAGTCCACAGACCACGGTATATATATTTGATATATTTTAAAATGTATCAATCCTGATGCACGGACTACCTATATAATTTCTTGGGGCCCTAAAATGCCAGGACAGTACAAATACCCCCCAATGACCCCTTTTTGGAAAGTAGACAGTCTGAGGTATTTAATGAGAGGCATGGGGAGTTTTTTGAAGTTGTCATTTTTTGCCAATTTTTTAAGGAAATTATGAAAGTAAAAAAAATTCTTTTTTTTTTTCCCACAAAGTTGTCATTTAACAAGTTCTTTCTCTCACACGGCATAGGCATACTTGCAATTACACCCCAAAACACATTCTGCTACTCATCCTGAGTATGGCGATACCACATGTGTAAAACTTTTTCACAGCCTAACCACATAGAAGGGCCCCACATCCAATAAGCACCCTTAGGCGTTCTAGGGGCAAAAATTACACATCTAATTTCTTGACTGTCTATCACAGTTTTGGAGGTCCTGGAGCACCAGGACAATTGAATTACCCACAAAATGACCCCATTTTCAAAAGAAAACACCTCAAGGTATGTTTTAAGAGGCATGGGGAGTCCTCTGAAGACTTCATTTTTTGCCACATGTTTTTGGAAAATGTGAAAAGAAAATGAAAATGTATTTTTTTTTACGCAAAGGTGTCAATCTATGAGATATTTCTATTACACAGCATAGGCATACTTAAAATGATACCTCAAAACGCATTCTTTAACTCCTGCTGAATATGGCGATACCAAATGTGTGAGACTTTTTCACAGTCTGGCCACATAGAGGGGTTCCACATCCAATAAGCACCTGTTAGTGTTCTAAGGGCAAAAATTACACATCTAATTTCTTGACTACCTATTGCCGTTTTGGAGGTCCTGGAGCATCAGGGCAATGAAATTATCCACAAAATGACCCCATTTTGGAAAGCAAACACCCCAAGGTATGTTTTAAGAGGCATGCAGAGTCTTCTGAAGACTTCATTTTTTGCCACAAGTTTTTGGAAAATGCGAAAAGAAAATGAAAATGTATTTTTTTCTACACAAAGTTGTCAATCTATGAGATATTTCTAATACACTGAATAGGCATACTTAAAATTACACCCCAAAACACATTCTCTAACTCTTCCTGAATATGGTGATACCAAATGTGTGAGACTTTTTCACAGTCTGGCCACATAGAGGGGTTCCACATCCAATAAGCACCTGTTAGCGTTCTAAGGGCAAAAATCACACATCTAACTTCTTACCTACCTATTGCTGTTTTGGAGGTCCTGGAGCATCAGGACAATGAAATTATCCACAAAAAGACCCCATTTTGGAAAGCAAACACCCCAAGGTATGTTTTAAGATGCATGGGGAGTCTTCTGAAGACTTCATTTTTTGCCATATGTTTTTGGAAAATGTGAAAAGAAAATGAAAATATATTTTTTTTTATGCAAAGTTGTCAATCTATGAGATATTTCTATTACACAGCATAGGCATACTTAAAATTACACCTCAAAATGCATTCTTTAACTCCTGCTGAATATGGCGATACCAAATGTGTGAGACTTTTTCACAGTCTGGCCACATAGAAGGGTTCCACATCCAATAAGCACCTGTTAGCGTTCTAAGGGCAAAAATTACACATCTAATTTCTTGACTACCTATTGCCGTTTTGGAGGTCCTGGAGCATCAGGGCAATGGAATTATCCACAAAATGACCCCATTTTGGAAAGCAAACACCCCAAGGTATGTTTTAAGAGGCATGGGGAGTCTTCTGAAGACTTCATTTTTTGCCAAAAGTTTTTGGAATATGTTAAAAGAAAATTAAAATGTATTTTTTTCTATGCAAAGTTGTCAATATAGAAGATATTTCTAATACACTGCATAGGTATACTTAAAATTACACCCCAAAACACATTCTCTAACTCTTCCTGAGTATAACGATACCACACGTGCAAGACTTTTTCACAGCCTAACCAAATGGAGGGGCCCCACATGCAATAAGCACCGTTAGGCATACTAAGGGCAAAAATTACACATCTAATTTATTGACTACGTATCACAATTTTGGAGGTCCTGGAGCAGCAAAGTCTTCTGAAGACTTAATTTTTTACACAGATTTTTAGAAAATGTGAAAAAAAGTAGTTATTTTTTCTTTAATGCAATGTTACCAATAATAACATATTTCTAACACACTGCATAGGTATTCTTAGAATAACACTTTAAAACACATTCTGCTACTTTTCATGAGTATGGGGATACCACATGTGTAAGACATTTTCAGTGTTTGGACTGATTACTGGTCATTGCAACCTGTTTATCACAAAAATTAGCAAACATTATATATCAATAAAGCATAGTGTAGCTTCACCTACAGCCTGTTCCTAAAAGCTTAACCTATTAGTACGTGGCTGTCCACATAGCACTATGTTCATTCACCAAGAAGTTGAACAAAAGATAAACCAAAGAGTACCTGTTGTTTCAGTGCAGAGGGTGGGTGGCACCAGTGTCTTGCAGGAAGGTAGCCAGTGGGATGTGCAGATGGGTCAGTACCGGTGTCATGCATAGACGTGGTGAGCAAACAGGCAAAGTAGTGGTCCAGGAAGAAGACAGGAACATGGTCCATAAAAAGGCCACAGTCAATACAGACAGCAAGCAAAGACGTGGTAAAAGGATTGGTCCAGGCAGAAACATTAAGCTTAGGGCCTTGGTTAGGTAAGACTGGACAAAGGGGTAGAGGCTTCATCCCACCCAAATCTCTTCGAAGCCTCTGGTCTCCAGACCCTGATCCGGGAATTAAAAAACCCAAAGAAAACAAAAAAGTTTTCTCTGCTCGGAAACACTACTCTGGATCCCCTCACATACGTGAGACCCCTGTGTTGTCTTGAATCCCACTACTAAAGTGGGAGGGCAAAAGATCAGTCCAGGAGGCAGGCAGAGGCATGGTCGATTAACAGGCCGAGGTCAGTTCAGGCAGCAGGCAGAGGCATGGTCGATTAACAGGCTGAGGTCAGTTCAGGCAGCAGGCAGAGGCATGGTCGATTAACAGGCCGAGGTCAGTTCAGGCAGCAAGCAGAGGCATGGTCGATTAACAGGCTGAGGTCAGTTCAGGCAGCAGGCAGAGGCATGGTCCATTAACACACCGAGGTCAGTTCAGGCAGCAAGCAGAGGCATGGTCAATAAACAGGCCGAGGTCAGTTCAGATGGAAGGCAGGAAAATGAATTCAGGCAACAGGCAGAAACGTGGCAGGGAAATAGCAAACAGAGGACAAAGAAATATATCTTCACCGTACTTCACTAATAATGTAGTGCGGTATGGTAGATACGGAAGCACTCTTCTATACAGAGACCAGGCTTTGAGGGACACTGGGGACAGTAGTATCGGGTGTCAGATCGAATTCTATGTTTGGAGCATACCCGACATCTCTTTTGAGGATTGCGGTCTGTTTCGGTAGGGGGGACGATATTGGGGAAATGTCTTTCATGCAATCGGCTCACTGCATCAGACCGAATTTGTTCAGGTACGGGTCTTCCTTGATAGATAAGGGATGTGATAATCTCTTCCTGATATTGTAAGAAGGTGACAGGTCTTTGTGTGGACTTCTGGAAAACGATGTAGGAATTGTACAGGGCCATATGGAAAAGGTAGAAGGATACTTTTTTATACCAGTAGATTGATCTTCTGTTGGGTATGTAGGGCTGTAACATTTGATCATTTAAATCCACTCCCCCCATGAACAGGTTGTATTCGTGTATGCATTGGGGTTTTCGGATGGGACCGCGACTTCCTTGAATTTCCAATGAGCTGCTGTTATGGATAGATGAAAGGACATACACATCCCGTTTGTCTCGCCACTTAAGGGCCAGGATCTCTTCATTTCTCAAGCTAGCTGACTCCCCCCTGTTTAGCTTGGTGGCAACCAATTGTTGTGGAAATCCCTTCCGATTGGGTCGAGCTGTGCCACAGGCTACAGTGTCCTTGAGATAAAGGTGGCGGAAAAGGGGCAGGCTTGTGTAGAAATTGTCCACGTAAAGATGGTACCCCTGATTGAAGAGGGGGTATACCAGGTCCCAGACAATTTTTCCACTAATCCCCATATAGGCTGGGCATTCAGGGGGCTCTAGCTGACTGTCCTTTCCCTCGTAGATACGGAACTTGTGCACGTATCCTGTGGACCTTTCGCAGAGTTTGTTCATCTTCACCCCGTATCTGGCCCGTTTACTTGGAATGTACTGTTTTATGATCAGCCTCCCAGTGAAATGGATTAGGGATTCATCGACACAGATGTTTTTTTCAGGACAATATATTTCTGAAAATTTTTGGTTGAAATAATTGATTAGTGGACGAATTTTATAAAGTTTGTCGTACTCGGGGTGATCTCTGGGGGGGAACAGGGAATTATCGTTGAAATGTAGAAAGTGCAGAATTGTTTTATAGCGGGTCCTGGACATAGTGGCAGAAAAGAGCGGCATGTGTTGAATGGGATTTGTCGACCAATAAGCATGCAGTTCATTTTTTTTTGTTAGTCCCATATTAAATGTAAGGCCAAGAAAAACTTTAAATTCTTCAACTGTGAGGCATTTCCACTCAAATGTTCGAGCATAACAGGAGTTGGGATTTTGAGTGATTAATTGCTGGGCAAAAATATTGCATTGGTGCACAACTGAATTCAAAAACTCTTCAGTGAAAAATAAATGGAAATAATCAATGGCTGTAAAATTTTGGGTTTCTGCCTGAATGCCTGACTGGGCTATGAATGGGGGAATTATAGGTGCTCCTGATCCTGAAGGTAGCCACACAGGGTTTAAAAGAGCATCTGGGACAGCAGTATGGGCCCTAATCCTTGGTGGCGGATGTGACACCTGAATACTAGAACTTGCACTTACAGTGCTGGTAGTAGCCATATCAGAAGAACGTATTGAGCTGCTGGTGGTTGCTTGCTGCTCCTTGGAGTTCCTCATTCTTTTTGTTGGAACACCTTCTTCTGATTCAGAGAGTGAACCGCTGCTGTGTTCTGGTTCATATACAGAATCAGAGTTTGACAGTGAGAGTTCTCCGTCACTCTCATCTGTCATACTCAGAATTTGAAATGCCTCCTCGCTTGTATATGATCTTTTGGCCATATTTTTGACACTGATCAGGACCCACTGGTATGGCAGTGATCAGGATGGTGTTGCGGTGAGGGACAGATATCTGGCTGTAGTTGGTTCACACTAGTCACTGTTGGGCAAAAATCAGAGATACAGTGAGGTGGCTGGCAATGTTTTGTGAGTGTGTGTAAACTCTGTGCAAAGGCTGAAAATTACTCACAGTTAGCTGTACTGGATCTCTCTCCTCACAGACGATGGCAGTGAACAGGATCCACTGGTGTGGCAGAGATCAGGGACACTTTATGAACAGGTACACTGTAAGGTGATCAGGGACACTGATTGGGCCACTGTATGGTGATCAGGGACACTGCTGGGCCACTGCGGTGATCAGGGACACTGCTGGGCCACTTGTGTGGCGATCAGGGACACTGTGGCAATCAGGGACACTGTGGCGATCAGGGACACTGCTGGACCACTTGTGCGGTGACCATGGACACTGCTGGGCCACTGCGATGAGCAGGACACTGCTGGGCCACTTGTGTGGCGATCAGAAACACTGCTGGGCAACTGCGGTGATCAGGGACACTGCGGTGATCAGGGGCACTGCTGGACCACTTGTCCGGCGATCAGGGACACTGCTGGCCACTTGTGTGGTGATCAGGGACACTGCTGGGCCACTTGTGTGGTGATCTGGGCCACTGCGGCAATCAGGGACACTGCGGTGATCAGGGACACTGCTGGACCACTTGTGCAGCAATCGGGGACACTGCGGTGATCAGGGACACTGCTGGGACACTGCGGCGATCAGGGACACTGCTGGACCACTTCTGCGGCGATCAGGGCCACTGCTGGGCCACTGCGATGATCAGGACACTGCTGGGCCACTTGTGTGGCAATCAGAAACACTGCTGGACTACTGCGGTGATCAGGGACACTTCGGTGATCAGGGGCACTGCTGGACCACTTGTCCGGCGATCAGGGACACTGCTGGGCCACTTGTGTGGTGATCAGGAACACTGCTGGGCCAATGTGGGGATCAGGGACACTGCTGGGCCAATTGTGTGGTGATCAGGAACACTGCTGGGCCAATGCGGTGATCAGGGACACTGCTGGGCCACTTGTGTGGTGATCAGGAACACTACTGGGCCAATGCGGTGATCAGGGACACTGCTGGGCCACTTGTGTGGTGTTCAGGGACACTGCTGGGCCACTGCGGCAATCAGGGCCACTGCGGCGATCAGGGACACTGCTGGACCACTTGTGCGGCAATCAGGGACACTGCGGTGATCAGGGACACTGCTGGGCCACTGCGGTGATCAGGGACACTGCTGGACCACTTGTGCGGCAATCAGGGACAATGCTGGGTTACTTGTGCGGCAATCAGGGACACTGCTGGGCCACTTGTGTGGCGATCAGGGACACTGCTGGGCCACTGCGGCAATCAGGGACACTGCGGCAATCAGGGACACTGCTGGACCACTTGTGCGGCAATCAGGGACACTGTGGCGATCAGGAACACTGCTGGACCACTTGTGCGGCAATCAGGGACACTGCGGTGATCAGGGACACTGCTGGGCCACTGCGGCGATCAGGGACACTGCTGGACCACTTGTGTGGCAATCAGGGACACTGTGGTGATCAGGGACACTGCTGGGCCACTGCGGCAATCAGGGACACTTCTGGGCCACTTGTGTGGCAATCAGGGACACTGCTTGGCCACTGCGGCGATACTGCTGGGCCACTTGTGTGACAATCAGGGACACTGCTTGGCCACTGCGGCGATCAGGGACACTGCTTGGCCACTTGTGTGGCGATCAGGAACACTGTGATGATCAGGGACACTGTGGAGATCAGGAACACTGCTGGGCCACTATGTGGCGATCAGGGACACTGACAATCAGGGACACTGCTGGGCCACTTGTTGGGCGATCAGGGCCACTTGTGGGCGATCAGGGCCACTTGGGGCAATCAGGGCCACTTGGGGCAATCAGGGACACTTGTGGGGGCAATCAGGGACACTTGTGGGGGCAATCAGGGCCACTTATGGGCAAAGCCACTTGTTGGGGCAATCAGGGCCACTTGTGGGGGCAATCAGGGCCACTTGTGGGGGCAATCAGGGCCACTTATGGGCAAAGCCACTTGTTGGGGCAATCAGGGCCACTTATTGGGGTGATCAGGGCCACTGTAGGGGCGATCAGGGACACTTTAGGGGTGATCAGGGACACTTTAGGGGCGATCAGGTGTCTACTACCTCCTCTTGGCTGTTTCTCCTCTCACAGACAACTCCGTGAGAGGAGAAGGAGGCGGAAGCCGCACCATGCGGCTTTTGTTTACACTTATGCTGTGTCCTTATTGGACACAGCTGATCACATGGTATGGGACCGATTTCATTGGTCCCATACCATGTCACGTAATCTACCGAGTCCGTCGGACTCGGCGATCATCGGGCTCGCGGGTGCGCGCTCTAGGAGCCGCGCACGAGCCTCAGACACAAGGTGCCGTTTAGAGACGGCAACCCGCTCCTGTAGATGTCCCGTCCTGCCGTTTATAAACAGCGGCCGGACGGGAAGTGGTTAAGATTTTCTGTAATGTACACAGTTACGCTTGACTTGTCGACTTTCCACAATCTACTAAGGTATAGCATCGCATCAAAGTTTTTTTTTTTTTTTTTAGTCTAAACCATTTCTTATAATGTCAATTTGTAGGATACACCGCTGTAAGGCGACCTACTTTTTTGTCACTGTGTAGACATCTATTTATAGGCCGATGTTTGGCCAGAAAGATATATTTAGTAATAACCTAGCCGTTCAAGCCGCTCACTGAACACCTCGGGAATTGCTTTGTATATCTGTCGCCTTAGGGGCCGCTGTCTGGCGACATAATTTTTTGTCACTGTGTAGACATCTATTTATAGGCCGATGTTTGGCCACAAAAATATATTTAGTAATAACCTAGCCGTTCAGGCCGCTCCCTGAACACCTCGGGAATTGCTTTGTATATCTGTCGCCTTAGAGGCCGCTGTCTGAACAGCTCATGAATTGCTTTCTATATGTGTCGCCTTTGAGGCCGCTGGCTGGACAGCTGATGAATTGATTTGTATATATGTACTTATTGTCCGCTGTCCGGACAGCTCATGAATTACTTTTTGTATATAGCCTTCCAAACCACTCTCAGAATAAGTCATGATATTCATGCTGTGTATAGCCTTATAGGCCAATGGTCAATCAAGTCATGATTGTTATAGTGTGTATAGCCTTATAGGCCGCTGTCTTTACAACTTTATAATTCCATGCAGTATATAGCCCTATCGGCCACTTTCTGGCATCCAGTTGCTGTAGCCCCCATCACCACACTGTGCCACGGGCCCCTGTACCGCCTTCTCATACTGCTGCCACATCCATCCTCTGCCATGTGCGTCTTTGTCGTCTGCTCACGCTGCTGGGTTCCAGTTTTAAACCTAGGCCTGTGTATGGCTTCCGAATACTGCTGCCTCCACCGCCACCCTGCGCCATGTGCCTCTGTCGTCTGCTCACGCTGCTGACGGCTTCCGCTTTTTAACCTAGGCCTGTGTATGGCTTCCGAATACTGCTGCCTCCACCGCCACCCTGCGCCATGTGCCTCTGTCGTCTGCTCATGCTGCTGACGGCTTCCGCTTTTTAAACTAGTCCTGTGTATGTCTTCCGAATACTGCTGCCTCCACCGCCACCCTGCGCCATGTGCCACTTTCGGGTCTCTTCACACTGCTGCCAGGTCCATACTGGTTCATGGCCCCCTGTACCGGCTCCTCATGAACGTGGTTCAGCGGGTTTGCATCACTTAACGGCAAATCGTTGACAAATGCTGGGACGTTCAGTGTTGTGCGCATTAAGCCAGACACCAAAGGGCAGCACAGACCTGTTATTACTCGCTCAAGCATGGCTGAACAAAACCAGTCTCTACCACAAATTGGACCCAGACCTGCCCAGGGTCTCGTAACTAGATTGCACGGAGGAGTAGAGTCCGTTATCGGAATTAAATAGACAAAACGCCACACCAAAAAGAGTGGCCATTTCCAACACTTATTCCAGAAAGAGGAACAACCCGTTTCATATACGGCCCGTAGACGTTTCACGTCTGCCACATTCAGTCGATTTAAGACGCAAGCTCCACTTCCTGTGGTCTCTGACCGTCGATATACCTTTAAGTGTCAGCTTTGAAGCTATATTCCCTCCGGAGCACTGACACTGGTGCCCTTCCGTCAACATGCCTTTAAGTTTCAGTTTTCAACCATATTCCCCACAGAAGCCAAACTCTTGGGTATCCCAGAAGCTGCTCAGCGGGTCAGGGCAATAAAGCTCCCGGTTCGCAGGTTGTTCCGTCTTATGGATGGAAGTACGACGGTATATGATCTTCTTCGCACCCACGGCATTACCTCATAAAATTTCTGCATTGCATCTGCAATCACAACGCTGACTTCCCGGATCGCCACTCAGCCATTGGACTCTTGATAGTCGTCTCCCCACACTGCTGCTGGGGGGACTTTTTAACCTAGGCCTGTGTATGGCCTTCAATTGAAGCTGCTTCCGCTCCGCCACTCTGCCATTGGACTCTTGATAGTCGTCTCCCCACGCTGCTGCTGGGGGGACTTTTTAACATAGGCCTCTGTATGGCCTTTAATTGAAGCTGCTTACGCTCCGCCACTCTGCCATGGGCCTCTTGGGTATCCCAGAAGCTGCTCAGCGGGTCAGGGCAATAAAGCTCCCGGTTCGCAGGTTGTTCCGTCTTATGGATGGAAGTACGACGGTATATGATCTTCTTCGCACCCACGGCATTACTTTGTAGAATTTCTGCATTGCATCTGCAATCACAACGCTGACTTCCCTGATCGCCACTCAGCCATTGGACTCTTGATAGTCGTCTCCCCACACTGCTGCTGGGGGGACTTTTTAACCTAGGCCTGTGTATGGCCTTCAATTGAAGCTGCTTCTGCTTCACCACTCTGCCATTGGACTCTTGATAGTCGTCTCCCCACACTGCTGCTGGGGGGACTTTTTAACATAGGCCTCTGTATGGCCTTCAATTTAAGCTGCTTACGCTTCGCCACTCTGCCATGGGCCCCTGTACCGCCTCCTCTTGCTGCTGCCAGGTCCAGAGTGTGTCATGGGTCCCTGTACGGCCTCCCATTGCTGCTGACTTCATCGCCAGACTCTGCCATGTGCCACTTTCAGGTCTCCTTACACTGTTGGTGGGTTCCATTTTGTGATAGGGTGCTGTATGGCCTTCCATTGCTGCTGCATCCACCGCCACCCTGCGCCATGTGTCTCTGTCGTCTGCTCACGCTGCTGACGGCTTCCGCTTTTTAACCTAGGCCTGTGTATGGCTTCAGAATAATGCTGCCTACACCGCCACCCTGCGCCATGTGCCTCTGTCGTCTGCTCACGCTGCTGCCAGGTCCATACTGATTCATGGCCCCCTGTACCGGCTCCTCATAAACGTGGTTCAGCGGGTTTGCATCACTTAACGGCAAATTGTTGACAAACGCTGGGACGTTCAGTGTTGTGCGCATTAAGCCAGACACCAAAGGGCAGCACAGACCTGTTATTACTCGCTCAAGCATGGCTGAACAAAACCAGTCTCTACCACAAATTGGACCCAGACCTGCCCAGGATCTCGTAAGTAGATTGCACGGAGGAGTAGAGTTCGTTATTGGAATTAACTGTGAGGGACTTTTAAACCTAGGCCTGTGTATGGCCTTCAATTGAAGCTGCTTCTGCTCCGCCACTCTGCCATTGGACTCTTGATAGTCGTCTCCCCACGCTGCTGCTGGGGGGACTTTTTAACATAGGCCTCTGTATGGCCTTCAATTTTAGCTGCTTACGCTCCGCCACTCTGCCATGGGCCCCTGTACCGCCTCCTCATGCTGCTGCCAGGCCCGTAATCTGCCATGGGCCCCCGTACCGACTCCTCATGCTGCTGCCAGGCCCGTAATCTGTCATGGGCCCCTGTACCGCCTCCTCATGCTGCTGCCAGGTCCAGAGTGTGTCATGGGTCCCTGTACGGCCTCCCATTGCTGCTGTCTCCATCGCCACACTGTGGCTCCACACTCTGGTTTTGGCCCCGTGACTGCCCAAATGAGTGAAGTGTGCGGTGATTCTAAGATCGACGGCACTCATCTGCATGTCATACTGACTGACAGTATTATTTCTCTTCCACAGCAGACTCCAAGGGCATTTAAATTAAAGGTACAGTGTTCTGCACTAATATAAAGGCTCTCTGAAGCCTAGAAACACCCTTTTTATAAGTTAAATTCGCAGCGAATATATTCGGCTCGAAGCGAATTTATTCGGCGAATTCGGCGAATCAGCCGAACCGAATTTTTGAATAATTCGCTCATCTCTAATTATTACAGCACACCTTCCTCAGTGCATTCATCAGCCTTTTGATGGAGTTACCCTTTAACTACTATGGCCAAAATAGTGGCCCAGATTCCAAGTGAAATGTGAAAAGAAAGCATACTGAATAAACTGTTACTAAACAGACTAAAGAGATCTATATGGATATTTCTAACATATTTTGTAAAACTAGACTTTGATTAACAAAGACATACAAATAATTGATTTAATGTTTAGATAATATAATTTTTCAATTCCTTGTAGAACAAAACTTCCCAGACTTAAGACAAAAATTATCATCTGTGTTAGCCAAAAAGGTGTTATTTATATTAAACTTTCAATCATGTCATGAAGTTATAAATGTGTTTTACATTATATAGAACTATGTAACTTGATATGTTTGCTACTTACATTTAAATTTGCTTTATGCTATCTACCAACAATAGCTGAATAGATAGCTATGTAATAAAGGGAAATTACACCAGCAGATGTGCTGGCCTTTCCATTTACATGTATATCAGTGATGAAAAGCAGTCTGAACAGAACTGAACTGTCTGACAAATTCAGGTTCTTCTTTGTAAGCTTTCATTACAGTCAGGGGCTTACTAAGAAATTATTGGGCGCCATAGCCAATGTTCCATTTTTTAGCTTTATGTTGCTATTTTTATATTTCAGATAAACAGAAATTCATGAATAGGACAAAAGAATACTACATTTAAAATAAAAATGTGACTTTCATTAAAACAATAGTTTTTGGAAAACCAAGATAAAATGTTTGGTGACATTAAGAATAAATAATTGTTTGAGAGCTAAAGTAGGCTGACTGAACAAAGGGGACATCACCTCAGACTTAACAGAAAAACAATCACTGCAGACTTGGAAAAAATACTATTGGGTCAGAACCCTTTAATCGGTTTGCAAATATAGCAGTGCTGAAGTGTCACTGTGGTAGGAGGAAATATCTCAGTCTTGTTCACAGGACATGTTGCAGGAGACTGTTGGAGACTGTGAACATGCTATAGGAGTTGTTGGAGATTGGGGACATGCTTCAGCAGACAGTCATAGGCTGGAGACATATTACATGAGGCTACTAGAAATTGCTACTCTAATAAGGCAATACGGAACACATATTAGTGTCTGCAGGAGCCCCAGGGGGCACAAAAAGTGACCAAGGGCCACTGGTTGGGAAGCAAGGGTATATACTGTATAGTACAGATTCCTAGAGATTTCCAGTGCTATGGACAAACACGGATAAGCACGATCCAATGTATATATCAATAAAGACATACATGGTGCAATGTGTTTATCAATAATACATGCAAACATACATTAAATTGCCAAAAGTATTTATATGCCGGCCTTTACACGCACATGAACTTTAGTGGCATCCCAGTCTTAGTCCATAGGGTTCAATATTGACTTGGCCCATTCTTTGCAGCTATAACAGCGTCAACTCTTCTGGGAAGGCTGTCCACAAGGTTTAAGAGTGTGTCTATGGGAATGTTTGAGCATTCTTCCAGAAGTGCATTTGTGAGGTCAGGCACTGATGTTGGAGGAGGCCTGGCTCACAGTCTCCCCTCTAATTCATCTCAAAGGTGTTTTATCTGGTTGTGGTCAGGAATCTGTGCAGAACAGTCAAGTTCCTCCACCCTAAACTCACTCACCCATGTCTTTATGGACCTTGCTTTGTGCTCTGGTGCGCAGTCATGTTTGAACAGTAAGGGGCCATCCCCAAACTGTTCCCACAAAGTTGGGAGCATGAAATTGTCCAAAATGTCTTGGTATGCTGATGCCTTAAGAGTTACCTTCACTGGAACTAAGGAGCCAAGCTCAACCCCTGAAAAAGAACCCCACACCATAACCTGCCTCCACCAAACTTTACACTTGGCGCAATGCAGTCAGACAAGTACTGTTCTTCTGGCATACGCCAAAACCAAGACACATCCATATAATTGCCAGAGAGAGAAATGTGATTCCTCACTCCAGAAAACATGTCTCCACTGCTCTAGAGTCCAGTGGTGTCGTGCTTTACACTACTGCATCTGACACTGTGCATTGCACTTGGTGTAAGACTTAGATGCAGCTGCTCAGCCATGGAAACCTGTTCTATGAAGCTCTCCACGCACTGTTGTTGTACTAATCTGAAGGCCACACGAAGTTTGGAGGTCTTTCATATTGACAGTTGGCAACTTCTGTGCACTGTGCTCTTCAGAATGCGCTGACCCTGCTCTGTCATTTTACATGGCCTACCACTTCATGGCTAAGTTGCTGTTGTTCCCAGTTGCTTCACTTTGTTATAATACTGCTAACACCATGACTGTGGAATATTTAGTAGCAAGGAAATTTTACAGATGGACTTATTGCACACGTGGTAACCTATCACGGTACAACGCTTGAATTCACTGAGCTCCTGAGAGCAACCTATTCTTTCACAAATGTTTGTAGAAGCAGTCTGAATGCCTAGGTGCTTGATATTTTACACCTGTGGCCAAGGAGGTGATTGGAACACCTGAATCCAGTGATTTGGAGGGAGTCCCTATACTTTGGGCAAAATAGTATATGTTAAGAAGACTCGATAGAAAACAAAAACTTACCAAAGTACAGTTTCAGAAAATGGACCATGAAGATACAATTAGACAGGTTTGATGTCAAGTTTATTTCACATTGCAGTGCAAATTATGGTAAACATGACTGTTATGGTCTTGGAAACAGAATACATTATTAACTATGATTAGTAGAAATTGGATTGCTAATACATCTGCATTTGATTATATGAATGTATACCATGAATTAAACAAAATTACCAAACAATGGATCTTAATGTAAAGCAGACAAGGGCAAATAAGTATAGGATTTTTGCTCACATATACGATAAATTTCCTATCTGAAAGCATTATTCAAGCTGTCCAATATAAAGTCATAGTTTTAAATGTTAGACACAAAAATAATTATTCGTTTTGTAATACAGGGGTGCTTTTATGGTCTTTCTTTCCAAAGCTTCATTCACTTGACTGTCCTGCTATACTACAGTCTAAGGTTGGTATCGACAGCTGTCAGGATACCCAAAAAGTGACAGCATCTTATTGGACTGTTCACCTGACAATTTTCTGCTCGGCTCCTTTAATTTTTGTAGTTGAAGGATTTCAGGCATTAAGGTGCCAAAAGGGTCTCCCTAAAAGTTATTTTTGGCCAATTCATTAGAAAGCTCCCAGAATTTGCTCAGTACATGGTCAGCTTAAGGGTGACTATACATTTTCCTTATAAAAAGGGAACATTTACTGAACGTCACATACACTATGAGGTTTATTTACTAAAACGGAAGAGTGCAAAATCTGGTGCAAACACTGTGGCAGGTCATAGAAGTGTGGTCATGTGAGTGAGCACAGGCAGATGATCTCTTAACACTAGAGATAAGTGGATTTAACTTGAATTATGCTGATTCCTGCAGTATAGAAATCTATATGTACATTTGTGATGGTTTGCAACAAAACGTTTGCTCCATTTTTAATTGCTGGCAATCTTTGGCCAGTGGTGCCTTCTATGTCCTCTCATCTCTTCCTGTGCCTTCCTATATCTATTTAAAGCCAGTCAAGAGGAACTGTGCTATTGGGCACAGCACGTATACTGTATATAGGACGAGGAAAACATAGCAGTCATTATTTTCTAAGTCCACTAGAGCTGATTATTTCCTCTCAGTGCTGCTCTATGCTTTCATATTCAAAATCACAGTGCTCTTGCTTCCTAAAGCCATCATCTTTCATAAGAGTTGCAGATAGTACATTTGGTAATTGTCAGTGTTCATTATTAGTTCTAATTCTTATAACTAACAGGATTATTGCCACTTCTATTGTTACGGTCCAGCAGGTGTTAGGAAGAATAAGTTAAATGGTCTCCTAGTGGATGAAGGTCAGCGAAGGTCAGAGGGGGGGAAACCAAATTATAATTTAAGTTTTAAAGAGTTAGGAGACACAAAACTGATTCACTGTTAGGCTCCATGCACACTGGGCGTTTTAATAACGCTGGTAACGTTAGATATGTAAAGACATGTTAAAAACATGAGTTTTTCAGCATTTTTGTATTAGTGTTAGCGACTTTTTGCCGCGTTTTTTGCTTTTTTCCACGTTTGCGTTTTTTACCGTTTCTTAAAGTTTTTTTTACACCCAAAAAATGTCAAAAAAGTTCAAAAATACTAGTTTGCCATGATTCACCATGTTTTACCAAATTTTGCCGCATTTTCCAGCATTAGAGCATTTTTACAGCTAAAAAACTCCCCTAGAAACCTACTAGTTCTGTTTGTTTTTCCAGCCAAAAAACGCCCCTGCCAAAAAAATGTTGTTTACAGTCTATGTGTGCAATGACACATAGGATAACATGCTGGGAAGTCTACTGGCTGTAGCAAAAACATCAAAAGTCAAAAACAGCCGCTGTAAAAACGTCCAGTGTGCATAAGGACCTAGAGATAGGTCTTGGAATTGCCACTACTATGCTTTCAAAGTTTGCAATCCTTACAAAATGTGTGCCTAAATTCACCCAGTTCACTAATTTTTTAATCATGATACACTGCACATTCATGGAGCCATGGGCATACTCCAGACCCCCACTAAAAACAAAAAAGGAGTGGGAGCAAAAAGCTATCATAGTGACAGTCTATTTACGCTGCTAAAGAGAAAGGATAGGGAAAGCTGAAAAAATAGCATAGCTTCTTTAAAAAAGTAGGTTTTAAGTTCAGTGAGCTATATTTTAAGGTTTTAATCACTTTGGGGTGTTTAATCGTTTTTTTATTTAATGTTGATAGAAACATTTCTAGTGTTCAAGGAACAGTATTTACTTGTTGACGATCTGTTTTTTGAACTGCCTTCTATTAGCAACATGCGTGTGGTATCATTTTCAACCTCTCAATGCTTGTGATAAAAACTCAGCCTGTGCTCCTTTCCTCCAGTACATTTATGTAGAGTCTTCCTTAAAATTATATTAAAGGCTTAATTTAAAAAAATAAATAAATTACAAACATGTTTTGCACAGAGCAGCACTGATCCATAGCTCGATAAGAGACACTGAACAGGGCTCTGCCCCACCCCTGCTCCCTCCTCACTGGTTGTGAGCCAATGGCTCCTGCTGCTGTCTCTGAGTCAATGAGGAGGCAGAGAGGTGGCACACCAGCCTCTCTCGTACACATTGCTGGAATGGAATTGGGCTTGGGTAAGTATTAGAGTGGCTGTGGGGGGGAGTTGCATACTGAAGGTTTTTTTCCTTCATGTATTGAATGCATGAAGGTAAAAAAACCTTCATGCTTTACAATCACTTATAATTAAATTGACACGTTGGTGTCCAATTTTACACTGCTGCACTGAATAATTGTAAGAACAATCTGCCCATGCTCTTTGTCTTTGATACGTTTGAGCCTAGTCTTGGTCAATAACTGTCCTGCAGTTGCTCATTTTTACAGTGCAATATTGTCTATATCTATCAACTTTTGTTAAGACATTGGAATAAATCAGTCAGTGGCAGGATAATTTTGTATCAGTGAGAGCAGAGACAGCCTGAATGAACCACTGGACAATATCTATCCACCACTTAAAAAAGGCCTTTTACTGCAGCCTAAAAAGAGGATACTGATAAAATGCCTTTTTTAAAACTGAAATGCATAAAAGTGGGCTATGGCTGCTGTATGTAAGCCAAAGTTATTGCAAAAGATAAAATCAACTCCACAACTTCAGTACACTATCACTGAGTCTGCTCATGAAAGTTGTATTGTTCTGTACAACCATAAACAGATTTAAAGTGCACCTGTGCCTAGACAGGAAGGCTGCCAAGATCTCCAAAGAATAAAGGAAAGAATTCAATTGAATTTTGAAAATAAATGTATCCACAATCTTTACAGATGCAGAGATGAATGATGGCTTGCTTTAAAGTACTGTTACTGTTTACTCAAATATATGAATATGTTTTCAACCTAGATCTGGGCATAGGTTCACTTTGGGGAATTCCCAAAACCTGTAATTTAAATGCTACATATCCTCAATGGCCAGGATTAATTACTAACAGGATTTATGCTAAACTTTTCTAACAAAATTTACTGCTAAGCTTCACCAAATTTCAAACAGGTTTTGTTGAATTCATAGTCAAACCCAAGCAGATTCACTCAAAATGAGAGGTTTCACCACTTCCCATCCACGCTATATTCAATATACAGCCGCGTGGATGTTCTCTAGTTCTGGGAGGGAATCCCTGCACATCTTTCTATGTGCCCCCTGAAGCCTGCATTGGGAAATCTCTGTGACTGATGTATGCCTTGGACACAGTGCATCACAGATCAGGGTAAAGGGCCAATCACAGTGGCCCTTTACCACTTGATCGCTGTGTCCAATCACAAGCAGTCACAGATGTAAACACAACAGGTCTATGCCTGTTAACGACATAGAGTGAGTACAGACTTTTACAAAATTACATTAAAAAAAGTCTTTCTTTTTTCATTTATTTAGCAAAAAATTACAAAAAAACTCAGTGGTGTTTAAATACCACCAAACAAAAGCTTCATCTGTCTCAAAAAATGCTAAAAGTTTCATGAGGGTACATGACTGAGTAATTGTCATTCAAAGTGTGACAGCGCTGAAATCTGAAAGTTGGACTGAGCAGGAAGGGAGTAAAAAGTGTGCAATATTGAAGTGGTTAACAAATAAGCACTGGTTGACATTTTTTTTTTTAAACGTATTTGTGCATTGAAGTCAATTCTAGGAGCTAGACAATGTTTTGTGGACTTGTAGTCTGATTTTGTTGATGACTATTTGCTGAATAAGAAATGTGCAAACTATATATGCTGAAACAAACATAATTCAGTTTATTCATCCTAGAGTTATTTAGTATAGACTGTTTGCTAAGCAGTAAATGTGTGTCCTGACCATAGGTCGTTGGGTTAATCTTGTTTATGCTTGCTGGTTTGCTAAATGTGAAGATCTTACTTTACTGAAACCTTCAGAGCCCATGCCCGTCTATCAATTGAGGTATGTTACCTGAAAGCACAACACATGCCTTAAGTTGCAGTGGCTCCATTTTCATGGGTGCCCCAATGTACTTAGACAATGCACCTCCAAAATAAATACATTCCAGCACACCACAATGTACAGTAAATCTCTACCATATGTTGTGAAAAGATCATCAAATAAATAGTGCATGTCCGATTTTTCTTACTTCAGTCCATGTTAATAAGCAACATAATGTTTGTTACGGTAACATAGTGTGGTTGGGCCCTATATCAAATATGTGCGTTTTCCATATTCACTGTAGACAGAAATATGGAGCTATTTGAGGGTTTAAAAATATAGAGAACTTCAATGTAGTGCTGTGTCTCAGATACTCATACAACCACTGAGGCTGTGCTACAGTTACTGTATCATTGTACATGCCACTGTCAATATGATGTTAAGCTATTTGTTTAATGTTTTCAAAGTCTGTTCAGTGTTCATAATGTACACCTGTGTACATTTTATTTACAATAAAAAGGGAGACAATACAGTAATGATACAGTTCATTACAAGAGGGTTAGGAGGGCTCTGCTCCTTGGAGCTTACAATCTAAGAGGGAGAGGCTGGTGGTACAAAACGTAATAACTGTGGGGGATGAACTGATAGGAGAAATAGAAGATTCTGTTATTAACTGAAGGCAGGATAGGCTTCCCTGAAGAGATAGGTTTTCAGAGATCGTTGGATATATTGGGGTAGAGAGTTCCAGAGGATGGGAGAGGCTCTGGAGAAGTCCTGGAGATGAGCATGGGAGGAGGAGACAAGGGGGCTAGAGAGCAGGAGATTGTGGGAGGAGCGGAGAGGACAGTTTGGGTGATATTTGGAGACAAGATTGGTGATGTAGTTTGGGGCAGAGTTATAAATGGCTTTATATGTGATTGTTAATGTTATGAATTTTATTAATTGGGCAATGGGAAGCCAGTGGAGGGATTGGTAGAGATGGATGGCAGATATGGAATGGTTACTAAGGTGGGTGAGTCTAGTAGAAACATTCATGATAGACTGAAGAGAGAATAGCCTGCGATTAGGTAGGCCAATGAGGAGGGAGTTACAATAGTCAAGGCGAGCGATAACAAGGGAGTGAATAAGTTGCATAGTGGTTTCAGTGGTTAGGAAGGGCCGTATCTTGGAGATTTTGCAAAGGTGAAGTCTACAAGATTTAGACAGTGATTGGATTTGGGGCTGAAAGGACAGATGAGAGTCCAGGATTACACCTAGCACCCTGGTATGAGGGGAGGGACTGATGTTTGTATTATTGATCTTGATGGAGAAGTCAGGGGAGGGGGCACGGGCTGGAAGGAATAGTATGAGCTCCGTTTTAGAAAGATTTAGTTTGAGGAAATGGAGTGACATCCATGTTGATATGTCACTTAGTAGGTTAGTAATGCGAGAGGAGACTGAAGGGGTGAGGTGAGGAGTAGAAAAATAGATTTGTGTGTCATCAGCGTAAAGATGGTACTTCAAGCCGTGGGAGTTTATCAAGTGACCAAGGGAGGAGGTGTAGATATAGAAGAGAAGGGGTCCAAGGACAGAATCTTGAGGGACTCCTACAAGTGGAAAGGAGGAGACAGTTATATGTAATGCTGAAGGAGCGCTACGATAGGTAGGAGGAGAGGAGAACCAGGAGAGAGCAGAGTCTCGGATGCCAAGAGAGTGGAGTTTTTTTAGGACGGAGGGGATGGTCAACTGTATCAAAAGCCACAGAGAAGTCAAGTAGTAAGAATATGGAGTAGTGGCCATTGGTTTTAGCAGTTATTAAATTATTAGTTAGTTTTAGTAGGGCAGTTTCAGTGGAGTGTAGTGAGCGAAAGCCAGACTGTAAAGGGTCAATAAGGTTGCTGTCAGTGAGGTAGGAGCTCAGGCGATTATAGACTAAGCATTCTAAGAGTTTAGAGGTAAACAGAAGCAGGGAGATTGGTCTTAAGTGTTCAGATTGGTGGGGTCCAGTGAGGGCTATTTAAGTATGGGAGTGATCTGTGCGTGCTTTAGAGGGGAGGAAAAAGCACCAATAGAGAGGGAGAGATTGAAGATGTGAGTGAGGGAGGCTAGGATAGAAGAAGAGGGTGACCGCAGTAGCTTTGAGGGAACAGTATCCAGAGGGCAGGGGGTGAGAAAACTTTAGTGACCTCTTCAGTAGTAGCAAGGTCAAAAGAGGAAAGTGTTGAGGGAGGTTTAGTATAAGGTATGCTAAGTGGGATAGATGTCTGTATAGTGGAGATACCCCTACGAATTGCATCAATCTTGTTTTTGAAATGATTGACAATCTCATAAGCAGTGAGTGAGTTACTGGGTGAAGGTGGAGGTGGAGAAAGCAGAGATTTAAGAGTAGAGAAGAGACGATGAGGACTGAATGACAAGGTATGAATAAGAGTTACAAAGTTGGCTTGTTTGGCATCATGGACGGAGGAATTGTATTTTAAGAAAGCAGATTTATATAGGGTGAATGCTTGCTGGGATTTGGTTTTAGATCAATAATTCTATACACTTCTTCCACTCCACACTCCAAGCCATCAGTACTGTACAATTCAGTATAATAACATTGAACTCAGAATGTCAAGCAATCTATTCCATTCTCTCTCCACTCTCAGAGCCTCTTATAGGCCAAGTCCCAAACGGTGCTTTCTATTTCTAGGCCACAAACCTACATAGTGTAAGTCAGGGATAACCTTTTCCTATACTCCTATATGAATAGGGCTCCACCCAGACCAGCTTTAAAGGATTACAGACTCCACCCACCTACACCCAGGGGACAATGAATGTAAGTTGTCGGCAATTGAAACTGTTTAATTTTTTTTTTGGTAAATGTTGGTTTTGCTGTAGTACATCCTACAACAAGAAAAAAAAATTGCATAGAGTCCCCCCCCAAAATGCATACCATAACAAAACATAAGGTCCCACAAGAAATCCATACCAGACCCTTATCCAAGCATGTGGACCTTCCCCTCCTGTACCATACTAAGCCACATGCCCTCAACATGGGGGGTGTCTTGGGGGGAGAGCTACTGGCAAAGCCATTTGTTCTATGTTGATGAGGACAAAGGCCTCTTCCACATAATCCTTGCCCAGTGGTTGTGGGGGTCTGATGGCAGAGGGCTTATCAGAATCTGGAAGCCCCTTTCAACAATAAGGTGCAAGCAAGCAGATACCAGTCTCTCCTCTCCCCCATTGCTGCCAAGACACACCCCACTTGTTTGCTTGTCACCCACTGAATGGAAAGTCCAGTGGATGACAGTTGTTATATACAAAGGGGGTGGGTTCTTCCAGTGATGTCATTGACCACATATGGACACAGTGATCTCACTTCTTTGCTTACATGGCCCAGGATTCCTTACCATGTAAGTGAAAGGGACTGGAAAGGACACCTGCCAGAGTCCTTAACGCCCAATGATAGCGGGAAGCTGTCACGTATAGTAGCAGCAGTAAAAAAAGCTCCCTGCCCTCTTGTATATGCACACCAAAATGCACATACAGGAAATATGTGTACATAAACAATGATTATGCAACACGTTGGGTATTGTCATTCACACCAGAATGAAGGAATAATTAGAGAGCTATGTATGGCAATTTATAGTTAAGTCTAAGCCACCGGTCACACCGCGATTTAAAACTGTGTGATTTGTGTGTGATTTCAGTGTGATTTCAGGTGCCATTTCTGAAGACTTTATTGCAACTTGTGAAGATTTTTAACAATTTCTTGCGATTTGTATTGCTAATTGCATTATATTGTATGTATGTGAAATCCCAATAAACTGCAGAAAAAGTAATGTAAGAACTACTTTAGAAATCACGCTGCAACAAATTGCACGTTAAGACACTGACATTCACATTCATTAGATGGGATTTCAGGTGCAATTTCAATTTGCAAATCGCACCTGAAATCGCGCCGGTATGACAATTTTGGGTATCATAATTTTCACCATGTTGCAAGTGTAGTTTTGAATATTGACATATTTGGTATCTACTTGGTCTACCTGACTCTGTCTCATCTTTTATATTTTATAGAAAATGTAGGGGTTGTATTGTGTTTGTGTGAACTAAGTTTAATCTAAATGCATTTGTTATTAAAAAAAAAGTATAGATTTGATAAACAGTTGAGCTAATATTGTGTTACATAAAAAAAATTGCAACTATCTTGTTTTTATTCTATGGGTCCTCCGGTTTAAGAAAATATATATTGTATTGGGGTTTACAACTAAATGTCATGTAAAAATGTGCAGTTTAACATGTGTCAAATATGCACAAAATGGCTTAGGCAGCAAACGGGTTAAAAAAAGCAACTGGCCTCTGTAGCTGCTGGTGTAAAGGAGCAATTCATCCCCAAAGATAACATAGACTTTGATATCAGGTTGCAGTTGTTTCTGACCTATTTAAAGCACCTGCTTTGTTACTATGTTAGACAATTAGCAGATTGACAAGTCCCTGCTTTTAGAGGAAAAGGGGAGATAAACTGTAATTTCAGTGCCTCTCATTTTAATTTGGAGATTCATTTCTTCACACTGCCTATAACTACAAAGATAATGAGGGCTCATTTTAATGCTCATTTACTTCTTGTTAAGAATATGTAATGTTTGAATGTTCCTACCCTGGCTACTAGTGATGGGCCTAAAACCCCCCTGTTCAGTTGATCATTCTAACAAAGGTTCGACCACGAACTGCGAATCTGGACATTTCACTAATCAGTATCTTACCGCATCCAAGTATGTGTTAAGATACCGTACAGCATTTAAAAAAAAATCCAATAAAATATTGCATGAGTTATTTTAGTAGTGAAAATATTCTTTAATGTTTCAGCTGTCAACGGGAATCTGTGTTGACAGCTGAATGTAAAAAGAATTGCAGAAAATTAAAAAATTAGCAAAAGAAAGGCATAGCCCCCCCCCCTCCACATGCATACCAAGCCAAATTTTGGCGTGGGGGGTCCCCACCAACATCCATACCAGACCCTTATCCGAGCATGCAGCCCGGCAGGTGGCAGGTGGCAGGTCAGGAAAGGGAGGGGGACGAGCAAGTGCCCCCTCTCCGGAACCATACCAGGCCACATGCCCTCAACATGGGGAGTGATTTGGGACGGGGGGGCCCTTAATGCACCTTGTCCCCATATTGATGGGGACAAGGGCCTCCCAGCCACATCAATGGTTGGTGGTTGTGGGGGTCTGCGGGTAGGGGTCTTATCGGAATCTGGAAGCCTAATTTATCAAGGGGCCCCCCAGATCCCAGCCCTCCCCCATGTGAGTGAGTATGGGGTACATGGTACCCCTACTCATTCAACTCATTCACAAAAAAAAGTGTACTGTAAGAAATGACAGAAGACAGTCTTTGACAAGTCCTTTATTAAAAACAAAAATAAAAAAAGTTCCCCCAAAGTAAATCTAACTTCAATCACAATGCCCGCCACTGTCGCTAACCGAAAAAAAGAAAAACACTCTGCTCTGGATGCTGGATTCTGCCGTCTGACAGCTGAGCCGCCCTGACAGTTCTTAAATATCTAAGGGCCGGGGCAACCCAATCACATCAACCGGGTGACCCTCGCCCCCTTGTGGCATCATCATGCGCCTTGATTGGCCAAAGCATTGCACCTGACCTGTGGTCAGGTGCATTGCTTTGGCAAATCACAATGCACTGTCAGAGCGCAGTGCATTGTGGGGCATTGTTTTCAGAACACATGTTTGGCCGATGTTTGAGTCAAACTTACGTTTGACTGGAACATTAAGCCCAACATTACTGGCCACAGGTTCGCTTATGGAAGGTACTGCCCCTGCATTGCAAGACTTAATTGCTCATTTATGTTTAGAGGAAAAAAGAAAAGCAGTTTTATTACGTGATCCTCCACTCTTGCAGGTCCCTCCAGTTTGTAAGACTGCACACTGGCAGCCTCTTCAGCCCGATGCTCTATCCATCGCAGTCCTCTGCAGTCATCCAGTCCAATGCGAACACATAGAAACAGCCCACCTCTTGAGCATAGGGACTGCCTGCTGCTGTGGAAGGGGAGATTTCAGGGCTCCAGGTATGACCAGAGGTGTGTGGAATGACACAGGGAAACGCAGGCTTCAGGTATAGTGTAAACCAGACAATTTATTGAAGACTAAACAACACAAACGCAGTGCAAGGTAAACATAACACAGTGCAAACAACCCACACCCAACAGATAACCATATATATACAATCTAACGTAGTCGGGCAGGCTGGGTCGGTAGCAAACGGGCAAACAGGGTACCAGGAGCGAGAGGAAGAGTGGTCAGGAATAGCCGAGGTCAGGACAGGCGGAGTTCGTTCAGAGTCAGGATCAAAGCAGAGTCAGGATCAGGCAGGAAGCAGACAGGATGCAGGTACAGGGGCTCATGGGAAACATACACCAAGGCACTGACTGCAGGCCTGGCCACTCCTTAAATACACCTCCTGCAATCAGCCTCAGGTGATGACTTGATTGCAGGAGTGAGCTTCTGGCTGCTGAGAGCACCCGCTGGCCAGCCCTGATACTGCAGCCCACACGGCAGGTGAGTCCCACCACCAGTGGTGAGTCCATTCCTGACAGGTGGAATAAGATAAAAACGCCTTTTCCCAGTCCCCTAGACCTAAACAAGCATTTTAACCTTGCAGTGCAGGACCTTCCCCTGTTGTATGGGATGATTTTGATGTTCTCTTTAGTTTGGCATTAGTATTAAAGAAATAGCATGGAACACCAAGCACCAGACAACTTTACAAATGTAACTGCATATGAAGGATGAATAAGATACAAATTGGGAAGCAACCCATGAGATACAATTATCTTAACCTCCCTGGCGGTATTCCCGAGTGTAGCTCGGGGTAGAGTTTTAGTACCAAAAGCGGTAACCCCGAGCTACACTCGGGCTTATCATGCGGCGCTGCATAGGGAGTCCCTGCAGCACTTACCTTGTCCTTCGCTCCCATGATGTGTCCCCTGAAGCGTCCCCGGCCATCTCCTCCGGCCGATGCCGGCATCCGGCTTCCGTGTTCCGGTCCCCGTGACGTCGGGACGTACGGGCAGCGGGAAATTTGAAAATTTAAAAAAAAATGTCATTTTTTTCAAAACACATTTTTCACAGTAAAACATTGCTGTTTCAACCCATTTCACATACATATTGTCCCTAGTGCTTTGTCCTGTGCCCTGCCTACATTTTGTCTGTCTTTCTGCCTGGAAACTTAGAAAAATCCATGCCGTCCAAAAAGTGTCCCTTTAGGTCAAAAGCGGTTTTAGACCAGCTAGAGAACAGCGATAGTAAATCAGAACCACTTGCAGAATTGAGTGATAATGATTCGTGGGGAAATTCGTCATCAGACACTGAAAACGATTTTGCGACTTTGCTCAGCAATGTACGAACTTGGCGCTCTATTTCAAATTTCAGTGTTTTCGGTTTGATTATATTATTGAATTAAATGTATTATTATTATAATATTATTTTTTATGATTATTTATTAAATTATAATTTATGATTTCATGTTTCATATTTTATCATACCCGGGATGTTTACTAGACTCTTGTTCGGACAGCTTTCAGTGAGTTATTCCTAAAAATTACAGCCTACAATAAAAAAACGACATATTTCCATGCAAAATAATGGTACCGCTTTCAGCACCAAAAATCTGAAATAATCATACCGCCAGGGAGGTTAATAGCTGCCTTCTTTTTTTAAATTTAATTCATGAGGCCAATTATCTGTAGAGCACCTCACAAATAAACAACAACTGGTTACAAACTATGGAAAAAATATGATTATCAAACAAAAAAATTTTTTTTTTTTCACTAGCAAAACAGATAAGAGCGGGAGTTACAGATAATGTTTTCCCCCCAGACAAAATTCACGAAAGCTAATCACAGACACATAAGGGAGGGAAGAATATGATGGTGTATATGTCAGGTACCTTTTTGTGGACAGATTTCTTCCCAACATCCAACCACCATGGTGTGTCGCTGACAAGCTTTAGCAGTGCTGAGGCATTAAGCAGGTGAATTGTGCTGTGTACAGCAACTTGGTTACATTGCATATTGTATGCTTTGTGAAATCCTTCATTGTCTTTTCAGTTCTATACAAAAGACACTAATTACTGTGATTGTCAACAGTTGATGATTTAGAGCTTTGTGATATATATGAGAAACAGCTGTAATTCTTATTTCAGCCAAAACTGGCTTCGGATGAGCTGGATTTCTGTCTGGAAGACTTCTCCATATAGAACATTTCCAAACAGAAGTTCTAATATTCAACAAAATAAGCACTCTTTCTAATTTGATGGTTTGGAAGTAGGCCATTTTCAAAACCAACAAGTAATGTCCTATTTCCAATGAGACATTCTTTAAGAATAATTCCATCAGGATTTCAACTTGGATTATGCTCATTGCTCAAAATACCATGCAAGTGAGCTATTAAAGAAACAAGAAATGGATATAAAAAAAACAGCTATTTCTTATAATGCATCGACAATATTGCTGAGATTAGCTTGACAATTGTGTTTAAATTTGTCCCTCTTTAAATATTATCTCAGCATCCTCATGGTTTTCTTGTGTTAGGCAGTCATCAGTGTATGCCTTTTCTGAATGGTAAATGTGCACATGATCTATGGTCATGTGATCACCATTAGTAAATTATGAAGATAACCGGTATGTGACTTTAAAGCAATATTAAACCAAAAACTGTAATATATTAAACTTTACTAATCCTTGGATGTGATGGCCGCATTATTTTCCTTTTTTAGGATTTTTTTCCCCTCTGTTTTCACCTGGTGACCTGGTCAATAACACACCTGGATTAGAGTGCTCTCACTGTGGATGAAAGAGCGCAGGGGGCACCTTTGGACAGCAGCATTGTTAATTTGAGGAGAGTGATAGATGCACTAGCAGATTTAACACATTCTAGCCAAACTCCAGCTAAAACGTTTTAAGCAGGTACATCAAACGGTGTGTTTCCTTTTGGGATATAAATTTTACATAAATAAAAGCCAATCAATGAAAGTACCCCTAGTGTTAAATGGTTTGCCTCATCTCAGTAACTGATACATTCTGCTGGAGAGCTTGTTCTTTTGAAATACAATAGTCTTACTGGCTGGATCACCAGATGAAAAGTAGAAGAAAGAAAACCTAAAAAACAAAATGAATGCAGAATTCTAAAAATTGATAGGACTGCAATATAATAAATGTTTGCTTTTAGGTTTAATCACGTTTTACTACAATTTAGAGAAAATAGTGTCAGAACATAAACTGTGGAAAAAATTCAACCTGAAAGTTATATTGAAAACAAGGTTTGTAATCTTCGCTAAGCTAGAGTCATTGAACTTAAAGCAGAACTTCACCCAAAAGGGTAGTTCCAATCTTCATCCTCCTCCCCCTCTCCTCTGACATGTTTGGTACAGGTTTGTTTTTTGTTTTTTTGTGGGGGAGCCTGAGCCTAGTTTTGACAGGAACCTCCCACTTCTGCTTGGATCACCTAGTTCTTCTTCCACCCTCTCTGCCCGCATCCTTCTGGGACATGTCAGGTCCCAGATAGCTGCAGGACCATTCTCAAAGCACCGCTGGCGCATCCACAGTGGGCAGCCGGCTGTGAAGCCGCAAGCAGTCCACAGTTAAAATGCTGGCACTGGGTCTGCAGACTGATGAAGAGACCAGCTCAATTGAGCATGGCGCTGGATCTTTGGACAGGTCAATGTCTATTTATTAAAAATTAGCACCTACAGTTTTATTTAGCTGCAAATGTTTAGTTTTTGCAAGATGACTGAAGAAACACTAGAAGGATAAGCGATCTGTGGGTCTTAAAGCCTCTCAGATTTCATTGGTGGTGCAGAAGTGATGTCCTAGTATTACAAATAGCATGTTCCTGTCTGTACTGATCACAACAAATTAAAGGATAAGTTCACTTTTTTACAAAAAAGAAAAACAAAAAAATATAATTTTTTTGCAGGTGAAAAAATGTGCATTTATTATTTTTTGTTTCTGATGCCTCTAAAGCATCATATCATATCAGCAGATTGCTGGTGCCATGCAGGTCTCCTGCAGATCTGTCAGCATATCAGCTTGCCCATATGGGATGTACAGGCATGCAGATATACCGACAGAAAGAATTAATGAACTATCATGGAGCCCTACAGCGCCGTGGTTGTTCATTCATAACTACAAGCTAACAGCCGCAAAGGCTGTTGGTACTTTTAGTTCATTCATTCACAGAACACTGTGAATGAATGAGACGATCTAACTGGGGGATCTCCGCAAAACCATGTTTTTTGAAAAATTGTGACAGCTATCTGGGAAGAGAAGATCCCCCTCTAGTTGTTACAACCGGGAGCGGGAAGAAGCGGGGGCCGGTCCATTCATAACATGTTACATGTTACACCTGAATATGAGTGTACCATGTTACAAAAGGTGAACTTATCCTTTACATAAAATTTGTTGAAATAGTGGTGAAAATTGTAGTGGCCAAACTCCTTTAGATTATGTGTCAAGAAATCTGGTTGGTTCATAATCGCAACTACAGAAATTCTAGCTTTTATGAAAAAATTCATGCTGTAAAAACTGAATTTATGTGTATCAGTGAAAAGGGCATCATCCAAAATAATACCACCAGCATAAAATAGCCCCACTATTCAAAAGTCCCAACCATAGCCCATTCTCACATAGCTTTTCCTGTGCTATTTTATTTATAGCCCAAGTCCAGCTTTTTTTTTTAACTGTTTTTTCGCACTGTTACATGCAACATTGAGGCCTCTATGCTGCCAATACACCGAATCATGGGAAGGAGAGTTAAAGGAAGATTGCGGATGTGCTTGAATAATAAGATAAAAGGAGTTGTGTGGGAGTGGAGGGATCTAGTTTAGCTAGCTGTTTTATTTATGTTAGGCCCTATATGTATGACAATTATTGTCATTATTGTTTTTAAAGTAGAACTCAGCTCTCAAAATGTTCCACTTAATTATTTTTACCATTTTCTCTCTAAACACATTCAACAGACTGTATGAATTTCTTGAATGTCAGCACTTGAATGTCATAGTTTTATTGTGGTGACTATGGAGGAACCTGGCATCACACTATGCATTGGCATGGCTCCTTTTAGTCCAAATCAAGAGCACACAGGAAAGGGGCATAACACTGCAGCAGTAAGTGTAAGAAAGCATTGTCAACCTAGGACACTGTGGGGTTGATTTACTAACACTGGAGAGTGCAAAAATCTGGTGCAGCTGTGCACGGCTATCAGAGGATCAGCCGCAGAAGAACGGGTACATCTGCCAACCCTCGGTATGCCCACGTAATCTGTGCAAAAATGCATGCAACCGTAGGGTACAAGTGCGCGGGCACACACTGGTACAAATGTGCATGCCCATGCAATTGTGCACGCATATGCGCCATGGCGCGTGCAAAGCATGACAGTTGCTAGCACCCACTGGTCTATTAAAAGTCATCACACTGGTGCACAAATTGCTAGATGATTGTCAGCCCCCTGTTACTTAGTGCATCTGTATTGTTTGCTGTTGGATTCCCCTTGCAGACTCGGGTTGCCCTTGGACCTGGTTCTTCTCCTGGGTCTGACACCTGCTCGTCTTACGGATTCTTCTTCTGCCTGCTTCCTGTGTATGACCCGGCTTGCTCTACCGACTCCATGTATGACTTTGGCTTAAACCTCTGACCTCGCTACTGTATGATCTTTGGTGTTTGACCCTCGGCCTGCCTCTGACTTTGCTTCTGGCTCCTGCACCTGATTGATCACCTGTGCATGACCTCTAGCCTGGCTCCTACCTTGCTTCCTGCCATCTGCTTAGTTCTGCCTGCTACGTCTGGAGAACATCTGTCCACTGCCAAGTTCTGCCTGCCATGTCTGGAGAACTTCAGCTCTGCAGTCACTTCTGCTGATCTTGTCATTCCCAGGTGATCATCATCTCAACCCACTGGCAAACGTGCTTCTCTGGGCCGAGCACCTCCTGTTCCTACCTTCAGAGTTGATCCGCACTTAGCCGCAAGGGGAGCCCTCTCAGCATTCTGGCCTTTGACCAGGTAGGTGACAATGGTAGCCAATCAACTTCTAGTTTTGGCTTGTTCAATTAAGCATTGACGGAAGATTTTGCACTCTACACAAACCCCTGTGTGTTTGTACACACACCTTGCTTGTATAAATTATTTGAAAAGACACCTTTTTTCCCTCTACAAGAATATGTGCAACATATTTGGTTTGAGTGTCAAGGTTTAGATACACTTTAAATAGGTATCCCAAATGCTTAACAAGGTTGTAAACCCCCTTACATTATCTTGAATATTTTCTAAGCAATTTCCAATTCATAAGGACATTCACAAACCATTTTATCACTTGCCAGGGATGGATTTCCTTTGTGTGCCTTCCAGGTGACATTGGTTGTTGCGTGCCTGTGCTTACAGATCTCTATAACAGTGCAGTACAGTACATTTTAAATAATGCAGATACTGTCATTTATATAAGGGAATAGCAACAACATTTTGTTGGGACCCTCCAGCAATTTCTGTTTCTGTCCCTTAATATCCCTGCTCATCATGGTGGCTTCTACTTCACCCTTTATAAAAGTTCCCTTTATATTTTTGGTGAGCAAAAAGGCGATAATTTATACATTAGTGACCAATGAAAAATGCTGCCTTCATATTGGTGGCCAGTCCAGAAATACCCTCTTTACATACTGTATAGGTGATCAGTGCAAAACTGTATTTTAGTGCAATGGCTGTAAAGTGGAGTTCATTTTTATATGTAGTCACATCCCCTCAGGGCGTGTGGTGCTCAGTAGCCCTGTCCCTTTCCTTTATAATATGGGAGGAGGGACTGTTCTTCATCCATGTGCAGAGAAAACAACATGGAGCAAATATAGAATGAAAGAAATTCCCTCTCTTGGGGAAAGGGTTGCCTAGAGATTGAAAGGAGATGTACAGAGAACTTTTATGATTAAATGAGCACCAAAATAGCCACTCCTGATTAGAGTTAGTAGGAAATTTGCACCTTATTGAAGACCAATTTTGGATGTCATGTTCAACTGCTTTGGGACTTTGATAGATAGTCTGTAATCTAATATATCTAAACCATTTAGGTACTGTTCAGTAAGGTTCAAAATGTTATTCTAGGTCAGGAGCAGGTGGTGGTCTGGAGATAGTGGTCTTGGCAGTGGAGTGGTCAGAGAAGGCCTCTGTTGCACTGTGTAGCAGGCCAAAATGCGGCCCTCTTCTGCGTACCAGGAGTAGGTTAGGGACTAGGCCTAAGACCACCAGGAAATGGAAGGCCTGCTCTTGTGTACTAAAATAGTGCAGTTTCCAACCATGCCTATAGGTTTCTAATCATGCCTACAGGATAGCAAGGACTTTACTGCTTATCCCTAGCAAGCTAACTGGGAGACTGAACTGGAAACTGGCTTAACAACCCCAGTGTCACCATGCTACACATGATGGAATTCTTTACTGTAAGAGGCTGGCAGGAAGTATCTGGCCAATAGACCAACTGCAGGTGGGGGATGCTACATGCTGATCAGTTGAAAAATTACCCACTTCATACATTGTTAGCCAGTGTAAAAATAATCTTATCATACTCTGGTGGGCAGTGCAAACATGCCCCTTCATACGATGGAAGTCAGTGCAAAAATGCTCTCTATAATTTGGTAGTCAGGGCAAAAGTGCTCTGTTCCTTTAATCATTAACAATGCAGAAATGCTCCCTTTATACTGGTGGTCAGTGCAAAAATCTCCACTTTATACATTAGTGTTAAATACAAAAATTTTCCATTAACCGCTTGCCTACCGGCACTTTTAACCCCTTCCTGTCCAGGCCAATTTTCAGCGTTGTTGCACTTTGAATGACAATTGCACGGTGTTCTGTCTCTCCAATCTAAACATTGATAGTGTGATCTCTGTAACTTACAGGTGTGATGAAATAGCGATAACTTCAACCTCAGTTGGATGCCACAGTCAGTGACTCAATCGATAAGACATCTTGTAGATCTTGTGAAGTTTATTCCATAAATTGAGAGAATCTTACAACAATGAAATTCCATAGGTCAAAAGATCATAATGTTTCCTGCTCCATGATATGAGGCTAGAGCTGCAATGCATTTCTGGGAAAGGGGGAGGGATATCTATACAGCATTAACTAAACCAAAGGAAAGGGAAGAGCAGAAACAAAATATAGAAACTCTTAAAGGCATATGACAGTCAATATGACAGTCATGTGAAACATGACACGCGGCCATGCAACACTGTACCCATATACAATTTTTATCATTTTTTTTCACACAAATAAAGCTTTCTTTTGGTGGTATTTAATCACAACTGGATGTTTAATTTTTTGCTAAAGAAATGAAAAAAGACCAATAATTTTGAGAAATTATTTTTCCTAATTTCTATGATAAAATTTTGCATTTAGGTAATTTTTCTCCTTCACTTATGTGCATTGAGGAGGATGCACTGATAGGCAGCCTTGAAGGGCACTTATAGGCAGCACTGATGAGGCACTGGTAGGCATTGATGAGGAGGCACTGATGCTGCTGCACTGATATGCCGCACTGATTGGCACTGAAAGGCGGCAGTGATGGGCACTAATAGCTAACACTGAATGACACTGACTGGTGGCACTGGCTGGTGGCACTGACTGGCAGCATTGAATAATGGCACTGACTGGGGGCACTAATGGGCACAGATTGGCAGCACTGTTGGGAACTTATGGGCAGCACTGTTGGGCACTGATTGGCAGCACTGTTGGGCAGCACTATTGGGCACAGATTGGCAGAACTTCTAGGTACTTATGGGAAGTACTGTTGGGCAGTGAAGGGCACTTTTGGGGCTGCACTTGTAATCAGGGCATGGATAACCAGTGTCCTGATTATCAGTGCACAGGTCTGCTTTGAAAGTTTCCCGTTCCCGACAGTACTTTCCTCACGCTGTGACAGGCGAGTGTATTTACATAGTAGTCAGCTGTGATTGGACACAGCTGATCATGTGGTAAAAGGCAACTGTGATTGACCCTTTACCATGTGATGTGATCAGCTCTGTCCAAAGGACACTGCAATCACAGACAGCGCTGGGTGTGCGCCACTAGGGGCGCATGGGGAGGCTGTTGGATTTTTAGACACATATAATACTGCTTCTAGTGTCTTGAGGCGATTATGAATGAAAGAGCCATTGAAATAAAAAATGAAGTGTGATTTTATTCTATCACACAATGGTGTCAAATAACAATGTAAAGCGTATTATGAACAGTTCCATGTAGATAAAACTATTGTAAAACTGACAAGCGAAAGTTCAAAGAAAAAGTCACCATTATCTGTCATGGCTGTCCTGGCCATGTGCGATGCTCCATGTCCTTGTCCTTAATGCTGTCCTTCTAGACTTTGTAAAGAAGCCGGAAGTAGATGGAGATGATGATCTGGTCTTGCAGCACCTGTTCCAGCATCTCAGACGTGTGTATGCTAGAGTGTCATGTTAGTGTGTGAGTGAGTGTGTGTTCCCCTGTCTCTGTGTCTCATGCACTTTTAAGAGGCAAATGTACGTCATACTTCGTGATCTTAATACCTTCTATGGAAAGTATTACTGCTTAGCAAAGCCAATTCATATAAGGTAAAGATGTCAAACATATGATGTTTGATGGACAGGAACATATGTATGCTGATGTACCAATGATGTAACCCTCAGCTATATATAAAGAATAATTATAGCTTAAGAACATATCAATGTATAATCACTAAACTATATATGTATCAATGTTAGAAACGTATACTAAATACACACAGATTATTATTAAAATACGTACTGTAATAGTAAATCACTTCTAATAACCTTGACATAACTACCAAATACTTTTAACCAACTATCTCTAAATATAGTCTACTCAACTTTCAACTGGTATATACTATTTCAGATTAACTTGTATATCTTTTGGTCTCAGCTATAATTGAAGAATAGTAAATACTACCATTTGTCAAAGACCACTTACACATATTAATATTAATTATGACTAATCATAAAAACCAAATATTTTGCAAGCTTGCCATCAATATAAATGCCGAATCATAATTTTAGATTTAACATTTCCCCCTTATTATGATTAGTCTAAAATTAATGCCAAATCAATGCACACTTCATTCATGTCCCATACACACCGTCTTATACCAAATGATCGTATATATTCTTCATAACTGGACCAATCAAAAAATAACTTTCCTTCAGAACTCTATACCTTATCTTTAGTTTCTCTTCCTAAAAATTCTTAATCATAATGTTAATTGATATATGATAATATAGTAATAATAATAATAATAAAAATAAAAATAATAATTAATGTATTATATTTCCATATTTGTATAATATTTTAAGGTTCCGGAAATATACTTTCCATTCTAAAATGTGTCATACGTTTATATTGCTCCTATAAGAGTAATATGTTTCTTGTATCTTTTAACAAAAGATATTCTAATAACTGGAATAACTCTATGAAGTTTTAACCAAAAAATATTCCGTATATGAATATGTAAAAAATAAAAAATAATAATAATAATAATAATATCCCAATATGGATGTAAGTATCGGAATAAAAGGATCATTACAATGTATATGTGACCTATAACAATATTTTCAATAATAAATTGTTTTCATGCAATGTCTATAAAATATCTTCGTTAAGTTCTGTAAAGTAGAAACATCTTTGTTGAACGCAATAAATCAGTCACAAGTGTGAAGTATTAAGCTCTTGTTCAATCTTCTTCCATATGAAGAACTCTTCTTTAACGTTCAAATTCCTTCACGTTGGCTTGTAGGAGATTGTTACGCTTCATATTTGATTTTAGATGTCATTTCTGTAAAGAAATGCAGTATCATTACTTTGGCACAAACATTGCATTATTCTTGCACCTATTTCAACAAATATGAAAGATTATGGAACAATCAGTGTATGAGTTTGAAACACATATTGTGAAGTATCATTACTTCCTATTTCCTTTTACAGAAAACTTCTATATATCAATCAAAATACTGTCCTAATCCTGTCTAAGATTACCTAAACTAGAATACAAAAGTAGTGTGTTATTTAGGTATGACAGGACGCAATATTTCATCATAGGTCATGACCGCAAAACCCTGTTTTATTAAACAAAGAAAGGTTTTGTATCACCCCAGAGATGACAAAGGTTTATGCCTTTGTTCTCATCCCTATAACTTTAGAAATATGCGTAACTGTTTTCTGTGCTGATGTCATTACTCTAGTGTTAGAGTGTTCTTCATTACTGCATGTGTTGCTGTGAATGTGAGGTAGAGACTTGTCTGATGCAGCTGTACCTATCACAATGTGTTTGGCTAACAGTGCTCTTATCCACTGAGGATACTTTTCACGGCATTCTCTGAATGTATCTTCCTCAAGAATTCTTCTTAGTGAACTGTCAGGAGACTGTAATATGATACTATGTGACTTTACTGTGCTTTGTGAAGCTTTGATTGCATAAAAGAAACTCAACAGTTGTTGTGCCTCTGATGTCAAAGTTCTTTCCAATAGTGATAAATTTCTGGAGAAGTAACTAATTAGTCTCTCATTACCTTCTTTTAATTGAGACAAAGTTACTGAAATTGCATTATCAGATACATGAGTTTTCACAACAAAAGGAGCATTGGAACAAACCTCAATTGTACCTAATGCTGGCGCATTCTGCAAATCCTTTTTCAACACTTTTAAAGCATTATTCTCATTTGGACCCCATTGGTCAACTAAGTTATTTTTACTCTTCAAAAGATGATGTAATGGCTTAACTTTCTCTGCGAAACCATGTATAAACTCTTTGCAATGATTTATGTTTTTCAAAAATTGTTGCAATGCTTTATGTGTTGTAGGAACTGGAATGGCAGTGATAGCTCTGACTGTTTCCTGCAATAATTGTCTCTTTCCTTGACTGATCTGCATGTGAAAGCATTTCACCTGACTTTTCATCAGCTGAACTCTTTCCGGGTTTAATTTAAGACCTGCATCCTGTAACAACATAAATAGCTCAGACAAAAGAGTAATATGTTCGTTAACATTCTGCGTACTTAGCATAATTGTATTTACATGCTGAAAAATGCATTCTGGCCTTGAAAATTGTGATAGAATTTTTTCTATGGACTCATGGACTATACCATCACTGATGTCTAAACCAGCTACTAATCGAGTGAATGCATAGGTCTCTTTCTGAAACTTAAAAGCTAACTTGTATTGACAACTTTTAGCTATGGGGATCGAAAAATGACTGTTATCGATTTCCAAAACAGAAAACACTTTGGATTCGGCCTTTAAATGTAACTTGATATTAGAATGATCAGGAACAACTGCTTTGTTATTTGTAATATGTTTATTCAGTGTCCTGAAATCAACTGACAAGGAATATGAATTGTCAGCATTTTTGATAGGCCAAATACAGTTATTTACCACTGATTGTGTTTTCTTTACAATGCCAAGTTGTACAAACTCTTGAATAATGGCAGAAAGTGGTCCTATTGATTCTCGTGGTAATTCATATTGAGTAAATGGTATGGGATCTTTACCCTCAATATTCAATTCTGTATCTTTCAATGTTCCTATGTCATTTTTAAATTTTGACCACAAACTTGGAAAACGTTGTACCAATTCTTTTAAAGCATAATTACCATCAATATCAGGCCATTTTTGTGCTGTAGACATTTTAGAGTTGAAACCAACATCACTGTATATAGAAGGATCCATTAACATTGATTTGGGCCTAGAAGGGTTCTTCCAAATAACTTTCGTCATAATATCAATAATCCACTTTTGCTTATTGATAAAATCAATGCCAAGAATATTCTCGGTGGCATTACTATACCAAATATCAATGTTAGTTTTCACTAGCCCAGGTATTTCAAATGTTACATTAGGCACCTGTCTAGCAGTGGAATGACCTGTATTATTAAAACCTTTTATTTTACACATGGGTGAATTTGGTTTCACAGGTACGTTTTCTCTGGTCAGATTAATCTCAGATCCGCTGTCAATTAGGAATCTGATCTTTTTACCATTTAGTAATCCGTCTATAAAAGGCCTTCCATTGTCATCCAATACAATTGGAGCGACAAATTCTAACGATATCGGGGATGAATGTGGACGTGATTCTATTTTTGGAACTGGTAATAAACCATTTCTGTCAGTGACAGCCCTTCTCACCCTGTTGTCAGAACAGTTGTTTCTAGTCAAAGTGTGGATTTGTTTAACTGATGAGGCATAAGGCAGTTCAGTTAAATTTTTATCATTACACAACACAGCAGGTTGTACAAAAGCTGCTTTTTCACTGTTTATTTCCAGTTTCTTTATTTGTGAGTTAAATATAAACTTCCAACAATGGCGCCTGATATGACCTTGTTTATGACAGTGAAAACATGTGGTATCCTCATTATGACTCGCTTGCTTGCATCTGTCGTTGTCATTCTTACTGGGACCTGTAGTTCCTGGCATAACTGTAATCTGAATGTTTTTGTCACTTTGAAGCGCAGCCACCTCATAAGTGATATTGCTATTTTGCAATTTTCTTCGAATTTTGTCAATGAAACTTACTATGTCATTTAAATTTTGTTTTTCCTCTGCTATGACAATGGTTACTGGGTCTAAATACGTGAATTTCTTTACAAAAGCTTTGATCATAGCTGAGTCTTTCTCATTTTCTACTCCAAATATAATTTTATATGCTTTGGAAAACTTGCTTTTAAATTCAAAAGGGTCTTCGTCAGCAGTAGTCTGCAGTAAGTCGAGCATTTCTACAGAAGGTACGTCTTCACCTGTTGAACATAACAGCAATTGTCGCAGTCTGTCTGTCGCGTCATTATGTTTTTTCTGATCTTTATCGTTAACAACAGAATTTTTAATTCGAGACATAAATTTAATTGGGAGCCACATCGGAAACAAATAATTTATGTCATGATCTGAAATCTGATGGCATTTAACATGCATTTCATATACTTCCATGTTGCTATAGATATCTTTATCTGGATCATAAGCAGGAATGTCTTTTAAAACTTTCATTAATTGATTATGTATTTGCAACTTAAGTTTTGCAGTTTTACATAACAATTCTTTATGTTTAATTTGTGTTTCGTCATCAGAGTCAATATCCGAACTTTCAGAGATAGCGGACAGGCGTGGCTCTGGTGTTGAATCACTCTGTTTGTCATCTGTGTTTATCATGGCAACCTGTTTACTGTCATTCTGCAGTCTTAACAAAAGATTTGTCTTTAAGGCAATTTGTTCCTCAAGATTCTCTACGTAATTACAGAAAATGTCACAATTTGGACAACTAGGAGCATCTTGAGACAAATTTTCGTGCTGTACAGTGCTACATTCTGTCTGTTTTAATGTACAAGCTTTTTTAACAGATAAATCAACATTCAAAATCATTTTGTTGAATATTCTTACTAAATTTAAGATGTTAGATATCTTTTTACGTTGTCTGTGCACAGTAAATCTAGATTTATCTATCTGAATATTGGCCTGTAAACATTCATTATACATATAGTGCCATAGCTGACTGTCTTCAGGATATAAAGAAACATCTTTAAATTCTAACTTACTTTCATTTACTAAGTCATCAATAAATTCCATAATTGTTACTCACCGTAATCAGAAGAGTTTCTCGTTTGACCCGGCTCAGTCACTGGAATTCTCGTCCAAGTCTGTATAATCGCCTGTTCTGCTAGGTACTTTTCACCGTGTTTTTCCCAAAACTTGACAATCACAGAATCGTGCGTTTTTCCCCCTTAACAAGGTATGGGAAAAACCGTAGAAAAAACGTTCGGCGGTGGCTGGCTCACCAAAATGTTGGATTTTTAGACACATATAATACTGCTTCTAGTGTCTTGAGGCGATTATGAATGAAAGAGCCATTGAAATAAAAAATGAAGTGTGATTTTATTCTATCACACAATGGTGTCAAATAACAATGTAAAGCGTATTATGAACAGTTCCATGTAGATAAAACTATTGTAAAACTGACAAGCGAAAGTTCAAAGAAAAAGTCACCATTATCTGTCATGGCTGTCCTGGCCATGTGCGATGCTCCATGTCCTTGTCCTTAATGCTGTCCTTCTAGACTTTGTAAAGAAGCCGGAAGTAGATGGAGATGATGATCTGGTCTTGCAGCACCTGTTCCAGCATCTCAGACGTGTGTATGCTAGAGTGTCATGTTAGTGTGTGAGTGAGTGTGTGTTCCCCTGTCTCTGTGTCTCATGCACTTTTAAGAGGCAAATGTACGTCATACTTCGTGATCTTAATACCTTCTATGGAAAGTATTACTGCTTAGCAAAGCCAATTCATATAAGGTAAAGATGTCAAACATATGATGTTTGATGGACAGGAACATATGTATGCTGATGTACCAATGATGTAACCCTCAGCTATATATAAAGAATAATTATAGCTTAAGAACATATCAATGTATAATCACTAAACTATATATGTATCAATGTTAGAAACGTATACTAAATACACACAGATTATTATTAAAATACGTACTGTAATAGTAAATCACTTCTAATAACCTTGACATAACTACCAAATACTTTTAACCAACTATCTCTAAATATAGTCTACTCAACTTTCAACTGGTATATACTATTTCAGCTTAACTTGTATATCTTTTGGTCTCAGCTATAATTGAAGAATAGTAAATACTACCATTTGTCAAAGACCACTTACACATATTAATATTAATTATGACTAATCATAAAAACCAAATATTTTGCAAGCTTGCCATCAATATAAATGCCGAATCATAATTTAGATTTAACAGAGGCCTTCATATGATGCCTTCCCAGAACTGGACGACCGCGTTGTAACCATAATTTGGCTACAGTCGGTAGTAAAGTGGTTAATTACCTTAGCAGTCAATGGAAAATGCCTTCTTCATACATTGGTAGTCAGTACAAAAATGACCCACTTGACATTGATGCTTAGTGCCTGCTGCATTGACAGGATCTATGCTGGCAGAAAAGGAGTCTGCCTTTAAACAGCGGATCAGAGACACTCTTTATGCAGCAGGCAGACTCTGGCCTGTGCTACTTCATTACAGATCCTGGAGTGATTATTGCTAGCTCAATACCCCTTATATGGTTCTATTGTTGCTATGACTGCTTAGATTGGTAACCATGTTATTGAAAATAGGTCTTGTGTGTCTGCTTTGTTCAGAAATGGGGCAGGGCACATCAACCAAAATTTAGTTAGTGGAAACGATAGCATAGCACAGAAATATATTTTAATAGTAAAATTATTTATGAAGGCTAGCTTACCTAGTTTCCAAAATATTTTGCTGAACTTCAGGGATGATTTCAGCATCTCCTTTACATTAGAGTAAATTTTGGATTCATTTGATAGCACTGTTAATCAAAGCTCTACTATATGGCAATAAATAATAGACATTAGTGGGCCCTGCTTTCAGAAAAGTGTTTTAAAGAACCACTTATTCCCACAGGGATTTTATTTCACTACGACAGAAGGGAAACATTTGAATAACAGACAAAACTTGTTTCCTTTGTAAATTCTGCTGTCTATAGTGCAAAAACCTAATCTCTTCTTATAAATAAGGAACACATGGACTGGACAGGCCTATTTGTTTATTACAAGGCCGCTTAAAGCTGAACTCTGCGCACAACCTTGCTCAATAGCCACAAATAATATAAATCCATTTGGATGCACCTAATACCTTTACACACCAAAGTATTACCTGTAAAAGTAGCAGTGATATCATAATTGTGCTGCACATGCCTTTGCAGTGAGCAGAGCTTTGGGAGGGACCCATTGGGCCACCCATTACAAGCTGCCTGCAGAAAACTACAGGGGGGTGAATGTAAGATAAGTCACCCTTCATACAGACAAAAGGATAAAGAGCAGAAGTGACTAGGGATGAGCGTGTGTTTGTATGGAACCAGATTCAGGTCCAAATCTAGAAGCCAGCTGTCATTCCTGGTCCAACAAGCTGTGGGTAGCAGATTCCCAGCACCACAGCTAAAGTTACAAAGGGGAGGGGACGCATGTGATAACATTGACCTACTTTTGGTCACATGGCCAATGGATAGGAATGCTTGTTTCATAATTGACCTAATATGGCCATATGGTCATATTTGGTCAGTGTCATAGTGAAGCCCATAGTGAATGAAAATTTTTACTTTGACTGTAGTAGAAGCTTTTTGCTCTTTTGTTGGGAAATCCTGGTCAGAGTTTCCTGGGCCTGTATCAGGTGAAGTGGTTGGTCCCCACCAAAATATTCCCTTGTCAAGCAAAGAAAATCAATGCACACCAACTCCACTGGACCTTGGCTTTATTTATTGCCCATTGGGGCTGCCCTGATGATTAAGGTCTTCTGCTGTAAACACAGTTAACACTGGCGGCAATAGCTCTTTCATGCAAGGAGAGTAGAGCCAATTTCTGACTAGATTGAAAGTCCTCTTCGATCCTAGATGGCTGTGTTCCTCATGCAGCAAATTCAACTCTCTAGGAATCAACTTGGCTTCCTCTAGAGATTTATTTAAAAGATGCTTCAGCCAGTGACTTTCAATAACCTCCAAAGTTAGATTGCAAAGGGAGTCTTCTGCTTGATCTGAGCTTAAATCCTTTTTTAATCTGAGTGGGCAGACCTTCAACCTTCGCCTGGTTCAGGTTTCAAAACAGCTTAGGGAAATGTATGGTAATAACTCAAATGCCTTGGCTTCTGTTGCTGCATGGACTTGATGCTCAACTCCCTGCCACAGGATTTGGATTTTCTTTGGCATCAGTCAAGTCCTTCCTTCTTCTGGAGCTTCAGCATTGTGTGGCTTTCAAAATAGAACATCAGTGTTTATGTTCCCAGTTCCCAGTCGATGTTTCAGACTAAAATTAAATATAGCCAAAGCTGCTAACTATCAATGCCCTGTAGAATCTAGCTTGGCAGTTGTAAGGATGTAGGTGAGCAGGTTTATGTCCATTGTGACTTCAAACTCATACAAGTTATAGTTCAGGTTGTCTGTAACAGCTCATTTCAAAACCAGAAACTTCAGCTTTGGGTGGATGAGGCCCCAACTTACATAGGCAACAGATCTAAGATCCACATGGCGTTCATAAGGTTGAGCAAGGACAGCATAGGTGGTAAAATCTCTTCCCTTCCTCTTGGTAGGTGTGCCTAAACAGGTAAATTAGCTCATCTGTAGATCTGTAGAAGTATCTCTAGACATTCAAACTTGGCTTGTCCATTTCAGAGTCTGGGTAATGTCTGAAGCTGGTGCTCACTAGCTCTCTACTATTCTCTGTCTCTTAACAGTATTGAACCCCTCCCGCTCCTCCATGGCCTGTGCCACTGAATTGGAAATTTCAAAGCCCTCTTTACCTGAAGGGACAGGGGTCTTCCATGAATAAAACCACAACTTTCTGGACCCATAATTAGGGGTGGAGAAGATATGTTTTCACATAACTCTTTACCAGTTTCCTATTGTAAAGAAAAAAGTGAATATCCCTGGGGGTTGTGACTGTCAGAGACTACCCTTGAGTTAAGTGTCATCTCAATGAAGCTCTCTGGGCTGATTGCCAATGAGCTGAATTAGCTGCCCTTTAGTGTCACCTGACACCTCTTGATTCATACCCCAGAGCAGACCACACTTATGCAGGCCATAGACGGGGAGAAAAACGGCAGATTTTTCTTTTAAAAAACGAAAAATCGGTCGTTCAAGCGGCCGACGTTACCATCAATGGTAAAAAAAATCGGCCGATTTTCATCCTGTCTACAGCCGGCAAAAAGTGTACCTGCAGAGAGCTCCGCTATTTCTTTGACAGTTCTTTGACAGTTCCTTGACATTTACAGAGGTTGCAACAATGTATCTATTTGTTTCCATTTAGGATACAGATGTTTTTATTCAGAAACAAATAGATACAATGTTGCAACCGCTGTAAATGTCAAGGAACTGTCAAAGAAATAGCAGAGCTCTCTGCAGGGACACTTTTTGCCGTACTGGAATTCCTCTAATTTTTCTTCTTCTCCTGCTTCATCATCATCCTCTTCTTCTTCATCATCATCATCCTCTTCTTCTTCTTTTTCTTCATCATCATCATCATCATCATACTCTTCTTCTTCTTCGTCATCATCATCCTCTTCTTCTTATTATTCTTCTTCTACTTCTTCTTCCTCTTCATCATCATCATCCTCTTCTTCTTCTTCTTCTTCTTCTTCTACTTCTTCCTCTTCGTCATCATCATCCTCTTCTTCTTCTTCTACTTCTTCTTCCTCTTCATCATCATCATCCTCTTCTTCTTCTTCTTCTTCTTCCTCTTCATCATCATCATCCTCTTCTTCTTCTTCATCGTCATCATCTTCTTCTTCTTCTTCTACTACTACTACTACTTCTTCTTCCTCTTCATCATCATCATCCTCTTCTTCTTCTTCTTCTACTTCTTCCTCTTCATCATCATCATCCTCTTCTTCTTCTTCTTCTTCTACTTCTTCCTCTTCATCATCATCATCCTCTTCTTCTTCTTCTTCTTCTACTTCTTCCTCTTCGTCATCATCATCCTCTTCTTCTTCTTCTTCTACTTCTTCTTCCTCTTCATCATCATCATCCTCTTCTTCTTCTTCTTCCTCTTCATCATCATCATCCTCTTCTTCTTCTTCTTCTTCTTCTTCTTCTTCTTCTTCTTCATCGTCATCATTTTCTTCTTCTTCTTCTACTACTACTACTACTTCTTCCTCCTCTTCATCATCATCATCCTCTTCTTCTTCTACTTCTTCCTCTTCATCATCATCATCCTCTTCTTCTTCTTCTTCTTCTTCTTCTTCTTCTACTTCTTCCTCTTCATCATCATCATCCTCTTCTTCTTCTTCTTCTACTTTTTCTTCCTCTTCATCATCATCATCCTCTTCTTCTTCTTCTTCTACTTCTTCTTCCTCATCATCATCATCATCATCATCCTCTTCTTCTTCTTCTTCTACTTCTACTACTACTACTTCTTCCTCATCATCATCATCATCCTCTTCTTCTACCACTTCTTCTTCCTCTTCTTCTTCATCATCATCCTCTTCTTCTTCTTCTTCTTCTTCTTCTACTACTTCTTCTTCCTCTTCATCATCATCATTTTCTTCTTCTTCTTCTACTTCTTCTTCCTCTTCATCATCATCATCCTCTTCTTCTTCTACTTCTTCTTCCTCTTCATCATCATCATCCTCTTCTTCTACTTCTTCTTCTACTACTTCTTCTTCCTCTTCATCATCATCATCCTCTTCTTCTTCTTCTACTACTTATTCTTCCTCGTCTTCATCATCATCCTCTTCTTCTTCTACTACTTCTTCTTCCTCTTCATCATCATCCTCTTCTTCTTCTACTTCTTCTTCCTCTTCATCATCATCATCCTCTTCTTCTTCTACTTCTTCTACTTCTACTACTTCTTCTTCCTCTTCATCATCATCATCCTCTTCTTCTTCTACTTCTTCTTCCTCTTCATCATCATCATCCTCTTCGTCTTCTTCTACTACTTCTTCTTCCTCTTCATCATCATCATCCTCTTCTTCTTCTACTTCTTCTTCCTCTTCTTCATCATCATCCTCTTCTTCTTCTTCTACTTCTTCTTCCTCTTCATCATCATCATCCTCTTCTTCTACTTCTTCTTCCTCTTCATCATCCTCTTCTTCTTCCTCTTCTTCTTTTTCTTCTTTTTGTCTTTCTCTTGCAGGTCACTGCTCATGCGCAGATTTTTTATCAAACTTTCCCGATTAAAAAAAACAGCCAAAATACCGAAAAACGGCCGATTTTCGACCCATCTATGGCCTGCATTAGCCCCAGTTGATCTGTTCTTCACACAACCAGGCAGTGGTGACTAGGTCCATCCTACTGGTTCGTACTTCATGGCACAGTCATTACTCTTGCAAAGAGGGTTAGAAGAATCCTGTGAGTTGCCTCTGTGTGCAGCAATAACCCCCAATGGAGCTGCTGGAAATGGTGGGTTCTCTTATCATTTATACAGTGATAACCTGCCTGTACCTGTACTTGACAATACACTGACACACCAATGGTAATATATGGGCTTCATTAAAATTAACATTAGGAACTGAAGAAAAGAGGTGATTAACCACTTGCCCTCCAGAGGATTTACCCCCTTCCTGAGCAGGCCATTTTTTGCGATACGGCACTGTTTTACTTTAACTGACAATTGCGCGGTCATGCAATGCTGCACATAAATAAAATGTATGTCCTTTTTTCCCACAAATAGAGCTTTCTTTCAGTGCTATTTGATCACCTGTGCTTTTTTATTTTTTGCACTATAAACAAAAAAGACCAACAATTTTGAAAAAAAAACAAAACAATATTTTTGACTGTTTGCTATAAAACATGTCCAGTACAAAAAATTAAAAAATCAAAAATTATTTAAAAATGTATTTTTAAATTTAAAAATTAAAAAAAAAATTATAGCATCTACAAATGGTGGTATACCTACTGGAATTTTCATTTTTTTATACTAGTAATAGTGGTAATCAGCAACTTATAGCGGGACTGCAGTGGGCATTCTGACACAGGGTGGGAACTGACTAACTGCCACTGACATCCCAATGACACTAATACAGTGATCAGTGCTAATAAAAAGCACTGACACTGTATTAATGACACTGGGCAGGAAGGGGTTAACATCTGGGGCAATCAAAGGGTTAACTGTGTGCTGTGTGCTGTTTTTACATGATGTGCTGTGTGTGTTTTACTAGGGAGACATTCTGCTTTGTATTTCTCTGCTGTGCAGAAAAATACAAAGCAGAATGTCCTTGCTGGCAGGAGAGAGAGCTCTGTTGTTTACACACAGGTATCTTCCCTGTCAGCTTTGCCCAACGATCGCCAGGTGGCAGCGGGGAATCTATGGCCAGGACCCGGTGATGGACATCTGTAGCCACCAATGGCAGCATGGGCGCATGCACCCCCTGGCCGGAATTGAAAATCACGTGTATATATATATATATCCCCAAAAATAAGACCTACCCTGAAAATTAGACCTAGTACTATTTTTCGGAATTGCTGCAGTAAAAGACCTACCCTGAAAATAAGACCTAGTTGTGATCAGATGTTCCACGACCTCTGGCACTGGCCCTGTGCACACCAATATCTACAGGTGAAACTTGAAAAATTTGAATATTGTGCAAAAGTTAATTTATTTCAGTAATGCAACTTAAAAGGTGAAACTAATATATGGGATAGACTCATTACATGCAAAGCAAGATAGTTCAAGCTGTGATTTGTCATAATTGTGATGATTATGGCTTACAGCTCATGAAAACCCCAAATCCACAATCTCAGAAAATTAGAATATTACATGCAATCAATAAAACAAGGATTGTACATAGAACAATATCAGACCTCTGAAAAGTATAAGCATGCATATGTACTCAGTACTTGGTTTGGGCCCCTTTTGCAGCAATTACTGCCTCAATGCGGCGTGGCATGGAAGCTATCAGCCTGTGGCACTGCTGAGGTGTTATGGAAGACCTGGATGCTTCAATAGCGGCCTTCAGCTCTTCTGCATTGTTCGGTCTCATGTTTGCTGGCCAATCAAGCACAGTAATCCCACGGTCATTGAACCAGGTTTTGGTGCTTTTGGCAGTGTGGGCAAGTGCCAAATTCTGCTGGAAAATTAAGTCAGCATCCCCATAAAGCTTGTCTATGGAAGGAAGCATGAAGTGCTCCAAAATCTCCTAGTAGACGGCTGCGTTGACCCTGGACGTAATGAAGCACAGTGAACCAACACCAGCAGATGACATGGCTCCCCAAATCAACACAGACTGTGGAAACTTCACACTGGACTTCAAGCATCTTGCAGTGTGTGCCTCTCCATTCTTCCTCCATACTCTGGGTCCTTGGTTTCCAAATGAGATGCAAACGTTGCTCTCATCAGAAAAGAGGACTTTGGACCACTGAGCAACAGACCAGGTCTGTTTTTCTTTAGCCCAGGTAAGGCGCTTCTGACGTTGTTTGTTGTTCAGGAGCGGCTTGACAAGAGGAATACGACATTTAAAGCCTATGTCCAGAATCCGTCTGTGTGTGGTGGCTCTTGATGCACTGACTCCAGCCTCAGTCCACTCCTTGTGAAAGTCCCCAACACTTTTGAATTGCCTTTTCTTGACAACTCTCTCAAGGCTGCGGTCATCCCTGCTGCTTATGCACCTTTTTCTTCTACACTTTTCCCTTCCACATAACTTTCTATTAATGTGCTTTGATACAGCACTTTGGGAACATCCAACTTCTTTTGCAATTACCTTTTGAGGCTTTCCCTCCTTATGGAGGGTGTCAATGATGGTTTTCTGCACAACTGTCAGGTCAGCAGTCTTTCCCATGATTGTGATTCCTACTCAATGAGACTGAGAGACCATTTAGAGGCTCAGGAACACTTTGCAGGTGTTATGGCTTAATTAGCTGATTAGAGTGGGACACTTTGAGCCTAGAATATTGCACCTTTTCACAATATTCTAATTTTCTGAGATTGTGGATTTGGGGTTTTCATGAGCTGTAAGCCATAATCATCACAATTATGACAAATCATGGCTTGAACTATCTTGCTTTGCATGTAATGAGTCTATCTCATATATTAGTTTCACCTTTTAAGTTGCATCACTGAAATAAATGAACTTTTGAACGATATTCTAATTTTTCGAGTTTCACCTGTATTGTCTCCTATAAACACAGAAGCGTGGCTTTTGTGTTTGCAAGTGACAAGTCCCTCTTGTAAGTGACAGCACCATCTGCTCCCACAGAACCCCCCTACCTCTGTACTCACTGTGGCACAGGGAAGGAACAGATATCTGAGGGCGCAGTGTGTTTAGGGGTGGGGTGTGGCGGGGCTGGGGTGGGGCATCTCATCCTGCAGCCTAATGCATGAAAGCCAGTGCCCCAGGGGTGATCACTGTCCAGTGAGGAAGAGGCGGAGCAGTGAGTGCGCTTGGTGCACTGTGTGGGAAGATAGGACCCGAAACGGGAGTTATTATAGATAAGGGCTGCTTGCTGACAGCTGTGTTTTGCAAAGCTAGCTGACCATATGAGGCCAGTGGAGGGGGAGGGGTGGAATGTGCAAAGGTGAGCTGCAGTCAGGTGTTGCAGAGGTAAATTGACAGGTGAGTTCCAGACATGGTGCATAGGTGAGCTGCGGCTGGGGGTGCACAGGTGAGCTGAGTTTCAACCCATCTCTGGTCCCCCCAGCCACAGCTCAGCTCTGCACCCCCTGTCCATACCTGGACATTAAAAAAATAAGACCTACCCCGAAAATTAGACCTAGTGTGTTTTTTGAGCCCAAAAAAATATAAGACAGTGTCTTATTTTTGGGGAAACACGGTATATACATGATGAAGGTGTTTGCAATTCATACATGTAAGAGGGTATCTTCACAATGTGTCCCAACTAGCCACAGTGAAAGGGTGCAGAAGTCTCCTTTAGGTCCTGTAAGTTCCACCACAGGCAACAGTATCCCCAGTAGATATAATCAAAGTTCAACACAATAATAGGGGGCCTTTCTTATATTTGACAAATGTCTTCCTGGATGCAGTCTGTTTCCTGAATGCAGTCCCTGCAGGCTGGATGAAGGCAGAGGAGTAGGCTGCACTGTCTTGGCTGGATAATGGCAGACAAGAGGTTGATTGCTCTGACTCTGTAGGCCCCTAGGCTCTGTTGCTGTCTCTTCAAGTCCAGCCAAGCCTCTTTATTATGTCAACATGTCTACACTGGCACACGCCACCTTCTACTGTACTGCACTCCCACTTGGATCCTGTCCCATGTCCTGGTGTGTCTCACTTTGTCCTCTACCTCACTTCCTATCTCTCTAGGCAGCTCACCTCTGACCATAGAGAAAGCCAGTCAGGATGCTCATCTTTTCTCTTTTGTCAATCAAATGGTAGAAAGGATAAGGCCCCAAAATGGAACCAGTATGTAGTCAGCAGCGGCACCCATTCAATAAAAAGTTGCTTCCATTTGGATTCTTCAAGAAGGTCTGTATTTATTGATCAAAAAAACATGTTAAAGCACAATCAATGAGTTTTGTGGCTCTTTAAGGGCCACTTCATCAGAAAAAGGCGTACAGTATATTTTAATGGGTGCCCATTTCTTCAGCTCAGAGTATACCCCTTTTCTTTGCTCATCTTAAGCACCACCTGACTCATCTGTCAATCGAAAGGCTGGGTTAGAGAGGCAACCTGCAGTGGTGGTGTTGATGCTCTATCTGCATGGCTCTTGCACCATAAAGGGGATGCTATCCAGGACTGCAAAAAAAAAAAAAATCAATTCTATAGCCAAATATGCACTGCTAGAATATGTTGTCTCTAAGGTTAACCTTGAAAATTGTGCTGCTCCATGACACCACATTGAGTTTTAAGGCAACCTCCAAAGAATTTAGTAGTGTTTGCAACAAAGTTCTTGAACGTTAAGCAAAAGTCACAAAGTTTACGAACCAAAGCTAGGCAGATTGTTCATCCCTAGTATCAGCGGATTCATTTCTGTTTGTTCCAAAGCCTATGATCAGAGACATGTAAATAAGGGTCATCCTTAGTAGTGAGGTACCAAAACTAAACAAGAACTTTAGCCTTTAAGTGGACCTAAACTATATCAATAATTTTACTCCAAGTTATCAGATCTGCTGTGTTAGAAAGTGGCTCAGATGTCCAAAGAAAAGGGCTAGAATAATATTAGATTGTTCCATTAACAAGATCCACCATGTCAGCATGTAGCTGCTAGCCTTTTCCAAGTGTGGCTACAGTGCTCCTTCCTCCACTTCACAGTATAGAAACCGTGCCCACATGCATCTCTACAACTTTGCACTTTAGTGTTGACACATTATTCCCACATTCCACGTGCACCCTACTCTTACTGTTTCATGTGACTCACAGAATCCACTACAAGTGCCACAATGTCTTCCTGTCTCTTCCACAATGTTGCTACAGCATCAGCACCTTCTACATCATTATCAGTGTCCCCCAACCCTGCCCACCATGTTGCCGCAGTGCATCCCAAGCCCACTCCATAGAATTGCAACATCATATCTTATTTTTTCCTTGAGATACCCAGATAATTGAGTTGCAATACAACACTGAAAAACAAATAAAAAGTAATACATGTGAAACTTCTAAATAAAAAAATCCAAATTAAACATAACCTTTATTTTACAATACAACTAAAGTTTTCCCATCAGATATTAGACAAAGTTCTTGCTTTTGGAATAGAAATATTAGTAATCACGTATTCTCACATGGTTTATGATTTCAAAGCTATGGATAATTTGTGTCTCGTGCTATGACCCAGAAATGACCTCACATCAATATTTAAATTCTTTTATGTAAAATTGTAACATGATATTTTTGCCTTTTTGAAGATAATACCTAGTTGTAATTACTTTGGTATTTATGAAACGATCTTATCAAATTATAGCAATGAACTAAAGAATGAACTGCTTGCCACTAATTTCAGTTTTCATGAAACAGAATCCATTTTTCATCTGACAGACCCTTTGTAAATGTTACCTCTGTACTTAGGGTAAAGATAAATAACAGGTGGTAGGATCCATTTATCTAGCATAGCCACGTTAGACTTTAGACTCTAAAGTTTAAAGCAGTGGTTTCCAAACTGCGGCCTGGGGGCCGGATGAGGCCCTTTACTTGCTGTATCCAGCCCTTGGGGCATTATTTCCCCCACCATCAGCAACAGTGGGTCATAGTTCCCGCCACTGTCACTAATAATGGGGCATTATTCCTCCCACTAACACCAATGATGGGGCACATTCCTTCCACTGACACCAATGATAGGGAACTATTCCTCCCACTGACACCAATGATGGGGCACTATTCCTCTCACTGATGCTAATGATAAGGCCCTATTCCTCCCACTGACACCAATGATAGGGCACTATTTGTTCCACTGACACGAGGGCACAATGCTAGCTTCTGATGTAAGGGGGTACGCCATTGGATTCTGATGCAAGGGCGCACTCCACTGAATTCTGATGTAAGGGGGCAATCCACTGGATTCTGATGTAAGAGAGCACTCTGCTGGATTCTGATGTACGGGAGCACAATGCTGGATTCTGATGTAAGGGGGCACAATGCTGAATTCTGATGGGGGGGGGCATTTTGCCAGACTATGATGTAGGGGGGCACTCCAGTGGATTCTGATGTCAGGGAGCAGTCTGCTGGATTCTGATGTAAGAGGGCATTCTGAAATACTTTGATGTAGGGGGACACAATGCTGGATTCTGATTTAAGGGGGCACTCCGGTGGTTTCTGATGTAAGAGGGCATTCTGCCAGATTCTGATGTAAGGGGGCACTCTGCAAGACTCTGAAGTAAGGGGGTACTCTGCTGGATTCTGATATAAGGGGGCACTCAGCAGGATTCTGGTGTAAGGTGGGACTCTGCAGATTCTGATGGTAGATGGAACTTTGGAGACACGGATGTAAGGGGGACCCTGATGTATAGGGGGAATGCTGGGGGACTTTAATGTAAGGGAGGACTCTGATATGAATGTGGCACTTATCCTGACTATTGCTCTCCATATGCTGTTTTGTTTTTTACTTGCTCCTGAGCCCTGTATTCTACACGTAATGCTGTACATAGACCTGACCAAGGCATTCCTTGTCTCAGCAATTGCTTATTTAAATTAAGTTCTTTTTTAGTGTTGATTCACACATGTGCTGTGTTGATTGAATCTCAGGTTTCACAGCCAATTGACACAGTAGTTGTCCAGCGGTTCAGGTCAGGTTTACATCAGGTTCAGGACAAGTTTAGACCAGGTTCAGGTCAGGATTTTATCCTTTTTATATATGTGCAGTTTAGAAATGGTTCCTTTAGAAGTCAATAGCCTGTAATCCAAACCTGAACCAGACCACACTGCTCAAAAATTGGACATGAGTCTTTTTCAATCCGTACTGAATCCGCACGGAATCTGCACTGTCAATGCATTGGACATATGTGAACAGGCACCATAGGAAGCAATGTTATTTCACATGACATGCAGATTGGATGTGTTTCAAACTGCATCCAATCTGCATATACTGTATATGAACCGACAGTTTACATAGGCACAGTAAGGTAGCCCATATAAATTAGTCATTTTTTTAAATTTAATTAACCAGCAAGTTGAAAGCAAAAAAATTATCCAATTCCCTTAACACATTCAAGGTGGATGGGGGGGGGGGGATTATGCTGAGGTATTGTGTTCTGACAGTGGGGAGACTTCCCTGCCATCAGAATACACTGATCACTTCTGCCGGCCACAGCTGGTGGTGCTGATTGAGCAAAAATGTTCGTAAAGGCTGGTTGTACAGGAGCTGATTGGTAGATCAACTTCTGTACAACCATCCTGCCTATACATTGATCAAAATGTGGCTGATGCCTATAACAAAAATATCCTTTTTTGTGTTCATAAAACATATGTAATGGAAATGTTTAATTTATGATCCTTTGTTCTGAGGTTTATTTGTGCTTGTGAAAGTCTCAGTTGTTACACAGTAATTAGTATTTTGTGGGTACAAGGACTGTGGTATATTTATGCGTTGTATACAACAGGCACAGATTTTATTAAATCCACCTTTACTGTAAGTCCTCCTACTGGCCCGCTGTAGAACTTTTCTGTTCTTTCCCAAAGTGCTCCATAGCTTTCATAATCCTTGTCTTGCTTACATTTTGTTATGCTGTTTTGACTTTTTAATAGTATAGCCAGGCAGATTATTTGTTATAAATATTGTTAATATTGTCGCTGATACATATTGCTTATACTGTTTAAAGGCTAAGTTTTCCTTTAGGAACATATTATATGCCCTCTGCCCTGCTCAACCCCTGTACACTACCATACTGATTCCCATGTGTTCTCCTGTTGACTTCACAATTTCCACTCCCATGACATTTTTACTGTACCCCCCCACATCAGACCGGCTAGATCCAGCCCTGCTTACAGGTATTTCTTACCCCTCAAAGAGACCACAAAACTGACAATGACTTCATATTTATTTCTCCCAGGAAGGCAGTTGTCAAGCCATACAAAACTCTAGTTCGGCCACCTCTTGATTATGCCATCCAGTTCTGGTCAGCAGTCCTAAGCAGGGATGTGCTGGAACTGGAGAAAGTCCAGAGAAGGGCAACAAAACTAATAGGAGGGCTGGTGGATCTCAGTTATGAGGAATTACTTCAGCCATTAAACTTATTCTCTCTGGAGAAGAGACACTTAAGAGGGGATATGCTAGCAATATACAAATATCTTAATGGTGATTCTAGCATAGGGAGCAGGGGCGGACTGACCATTTGGAAACTCGGGCACTAGTCAGTAGTGGGTCCGATGAGATGCCCATGGTACCTTTTTCATAGGCTTTTTTGAGTTTGGGCAAGGACACGGGGGCCCCATGATCCCCTATTGCCCGGGGGCCCCATGAGTTGTCAGTCCGCACCTGATAGGGAGTAAACTATTCAGTCTCAGGCTCCTCAAGTAGACATGTGGCCACTCAATGAAGTTGGACAAAAATCAATTTAACCTTAAGGGGTTTTTACCGTTAGAGAGATAAGGATGTGGAACAACCATCCACAATTGGTGGTTTCAGCAGGAAATATTGCAAATTTAAAAAAAACGTTTAGATAGGCATCTCATGGGAAGATGCACACATACGTTGAACTGGATGAACTAATGTCTTTATTCAACTTTATCAACTATGTAACTATATGTAGGGTTAATATGTACTCTCTGCACTTAGGTGTTGACCAAAGGATGAGGCAATCATGTGCATTCTGGAGCCTGTGCAGTGACCTTCATGTTTTTTACCTCAGAGGAATCTTTGGAATAATTCAAGGTCTCAGGAAAACCCTACTAAAAATTATTATATTTACAACTTGTAGAAAAAAAAAATTGGTTTGGCAGCAAAAGGGTTTAAAGGTTTGTCAGCTCTTTATACCTATAGTTTATGTAAAATAATGTGCCATACTTCTTTCTGCTACTCTCAAATGCAAAATTTTAACATTCTGACTTGAACGTGATAATGACAACATTTTTCAAATATATATTGGCCAACATTTTAAAAACATTTATTTCTATAATAGCATTTAGAACTGGACAATACCTACCAGTCTGCTGAGGTAAAAGACTATTATTTCCACTAATGCGTCCATTTGTTTTTGACCACAGCAGAATTTATAATCTGAAAAAGAACAAAATAATCCACCTAAATTAAACACAGATATTCAGAAATTCTGCATTTAATCATTTACATAAGATTGTTACCATATGAATAAAAGTCCTCCAAGAATTGTCTTAGGATCACAAGAAAGCTTCTGGAACGTGGTCATCATTATTTTTCTTATACAGTAGATGATGCAGTTTATTTGTGTGAAAATTATTTTTGCAATGTGAAAAGCTTTTCTACTAAACACTATAATACAAAACAAGGAATAAACAGAGCAGTGTCTGTATTTTCTGGAATGATTTTCAGTCATAATAATCATTTTAGAGGCTAGGTTTTAAAGCCAAGAATCTACCCGACCTGGAAAAGCAAGCTGTACTTATATACCAATTTGCTGTACTTCTGTTTACTTCAAATTTGATAAACGTGAGGTGGTTTTTGGCTTAACAAATGATTTTAAGTAAGTTTAACCACAAGAAATTGTATAATCTAAAAAGAAAATATCCTTTTTTCTAGATACAAATAATGTGTTGGGCCACTTGTACTCTTTAACCCAGACTTCATCTACTTCCTAACTATGCAGATTTAAATGAACATCTTAACCACTTGAGCTCCAGAGGATTTACCCCCCTTAATGACCAGGCCTATTTTTGCTACTCGGCGCTGCACTAATTCAACTGATAATTGCGCGGTCATGCAATGCTGAACCCAAACGAAATTTACGTCCTTTTTTTCACACAAATAGAGCTTTCTTTCGGTGTAATTTGATCACCTGTGTGCTTTTTATTTTTCACGCTATAAACAAAAAAAGGCCACAAATTTTGAAGAAAAACAATATTTTTTACTTTCAGCGATAAAAAATATATAGTAAACTCAAAGTTGGTTATAAATTTAGGCCAAAATGTATTCTGCTACATGTTTTTGGTAAAAAAAATCCCAAAAAGTGTATATTGATTGCTTTGTGTGAAAGTTATAGCGTCTACAAACTATGGTATAAATACTGCAATTTACGCCATTTTTCTGCTATACAGTGCTGCGCTAGTTTAACGGACAATTGCGCGGTCATGCAATACATTTACATCCTCTTTTTCCCCACAAATTGAGCTTTCTTTCGGTGGTATTTGATCGCCTGTGCGTTTTTTTTTTTTGCGCTATAAAAAAAAGGCTGACAATTTTGAGGAAAAAAAACAATATTTTGGACTTTTTGCTATAAAACATGTCCAGTAAAAAAAAAATGCAAAAATCAAATTTAGTCATAAATTTATGCCAAAATGCATTCTGCGACATGTCTTTGCTAAAAAAAAACCCAATACGTGTAAATTAATTGGTTTACGTGAAAGTTATAGCGTTTACAAATGGCGGGAAAGATACTGGGATTTTTAGGTTTTTTTTTATACTAATAATGGCGGCGAACAGCAAATTATGGCGGCGATCAGGGACTTATGGCAACGACCAGTGACTTATGGCGGGACTGCGGCGGACATTCTGACATTGGGGGGTACTGACTTGGGGTCACTGACATCCCCAAAAACACTAATACAGTGATCAGTGCAAAAAAAAACCCCACTGACACTGTACTAATGGCAATGGGGAGGAAGAGGTTAACTTTATTTTGCAGGAAAGGGTTATAGGAGTGAGGGGAGTGTTTTACTAGGGGGCGGGGGTGTGTACTGAACGGGACAAGGCTGATCGAGAAAGAGAAACTCCTCTTTCTCGATCAGCTCATGCTCGAGCTGACAGGGAAGTGACAGACAGCACAGCTACTGCAGCTGTGCTGTCTGTCACCGTTTGCCGCAGATCGCCGGGAGATAGCCGCTAAGGAGCAGCTGTGACCTGGCGACTCACATCTGTGGCGGTGATCGGCGGGACAGATAGGGGGCGCGCGTGAGGCGCACCGCCGCCCTATTTGTTTACAAAACACACGTTTTAAAACGTGGTTTTGCCTGGGAGTGCCACCCTGCCTCCGTATATGTACAGTGGCTGGGCGGCATGCGGTTAAAGAATATATAAACTTATTTTTTACAGTGGGGGAATGTAGCGATGTGGACAACAGAAAAATGTGGGAGGTTTTTATTCATTAAGTAAATCATTTTGTTTCATCATATACATTACGTTAAAATGATTCATTTTCATATCGATTCATTATTTTGGGAGAGTATATATTCGTTGTTCTGAATTGAATCGATATTTTCAGAAGTTTTGTTATTCTTTTGCTTTTCTGGAAGATTGGCTATATTTGTTATGCTATTAAGTTGAGCTAATTTCACATTTCCCAGCCGACTGTGTTTGTTGGGCCATACACATACAAATTAAATGAATGGTCTCTCAAGTTCAACCCCAATGCAAAAAGAATCTTATTGGAATATTCACGCTACGCTCACTAGAATAAAAACTAATGGATCAATTTGGATCATTCTTTGTGTCATTACGTTATTTTAGATACTTAAAAAATAACAGAAGGCCCAAACTATTGCATAATGTCATCCGAATGAAACTCATGAATATAAATGAATTTGTTGTTTTTGTTATAATTGATTTTGGATTCATTGATTCATAACAAAACAAACCACACATGTCTAGAATGTAGGGCAAAAATAGAGGGGAGAACTTCCAATGTAGGGCACCTACACCAGTGATAATTTTCTTGAATAGGGTTTTCCTTCTTTTGCAGAGGTTTCCTCTGATATCTTGTATGCAGGAAGTAACAGGAATTCTCCCCAGTGGGATACTGACATCGAAAAACCAGATGGGGGTTTATTCAATAAATACTCTGTACAAAAAAGGCATTGACTTTAGATATACTAAGTGACTTTTTCACATACAAAAAATGCAGAATGAATGATCTCCCAGCAAACAAGAAAATAAATTCTTACTTTTCTTACTGCTTGCATCCATACACTATTCTAGCAAATAGAAATTAGCCCTGAAAGTCTCTACAGAAACCTACAATTCCAGCAGTGCCAATCTTCTTTGCCCCCTGCTGTACTTAATGGTTGCTCCTGCTGACCTCTACATCACCATTGTGACAAAGGGGTCTATGGAAGAAACTAAAAAGCACAGCAGGAAGTAGGGGAGGTCAGTATTTCTTCTTTCCTTGAAACCATTTCACCTATAAATTATTTTTGCCAGAGGGATGCTTTAAATCAAATATTTGCTATAAATACACTAATCAAAATGGATAAATTATATATATATATATATATATATATACCAAAAACATTTTATATATATTTAATTTTAAAATACATACCAATGTTCATTTACCTCCGTGTAGCTATTCATTAAAGTAGAATGTTCAATGCTGTCACTGAGCCGCAGGATTTTTAAGGCTTTATATCATCACAGACAAGCTTATCTTAGATGTACATGAGGCATGACTCAGTGTACACAAATTTTAAGAACTGTCCCTGCTCTACTTAAAGTCACATGATAGAAAACATGAAGTCCAGTAAAGTAACCTGCGATATGATATCTTAGGATTTCTGGTAAGTGACACTTCAAAAAAAAACAAAACACTATACTAAAATTTCAGCTATAACATGGTTGTGTCATGGTTTTCATGTATTATTGAGACTACAAATTCAAACATGGCATTTTTTTCAATAGGTTACAGAAGCATCCCATTTTTATCCTGGATGTAAGAGAGATATACAATACACCTTGCAGTACTCCCTGAAGCATGTTGATGTAACTAATCACTCAAATTTCACATAAACATTAATAAGTTAATGCAGTTTCAAGAGTTGTAATCAATTTGTTTTTAACTCTGCAGCTTTCACTAAAATAATACTGTAGCTTTACCCCCCAGGAGCTGCTAAGATTTAACTGGTTCCATCCCAAAGATTGGAGCAGAGACAGCCAGGCACACAACCTTAATAATGTAATAAATCCTCCTGCGCTGCTATGCCTACTAGGATTAGTGAGAAAGCAGCTTACATCCAATCCTCACCTCTAGATGGAAAAAGTGAATAGAACTAATATGATAGTGATGTAGCGCTGTATTGACTGTTATAACCCTTAGGTTAGGTAAAACACTGCTTTTATAATATAGATGTCAATATGCTGTCAACCAAGAATGTACTGTGACACTTATAGGTGATACATGCAATATAAAACAAACATATATATATCCAAGTGATCATATTATCATTATCGTGCCACACAGTGATTCCCTACACAGGGATATGCGTCACCTTAAATAGGTGATCTATATAAGTAGTAGAACAGTCCACAATATCCGGTGTTTAACTTGTGTATCAATAGCCCACACAAATAAAAGACAAGCTGCATGCTCCTGTGCCAGTGCAGGTAGTGAGTGATGCTCCTATATGGCAGGCATGCCCGCTCACCTTCCCCAGGCGACCCACAGGGGCCAAAAACCTTATGAATCACCCAGGATCCTACACGAGTATGGAGGAATAGTGGAAGGTGGAGGAAAGTTCATTGAAGGTGGTGGAGCCAATCCTTGTGTGGAGAAATCGTGTAGGATCCTGGGTGATTCATAAGGCATGCCCGCTCACCTTCCCCCTGCGACCCACAGGGGCCAAAAAGCCTTATGGATCACCCAGGATCCTACACGATTTCTCCACACAAGGATTGGCTCTACCACCTTCAATGAACTTTCCTCCACCTTCCACTATTCCTCCATACTCGTGTAGGATCCTGGGTGATCCATAAGGCTTTTTGGTCCCTGTGGGTCGCCTGGGGAAGGTGAGCGGGCATGCCTGCCATATAGGAACATCACTCACTACCTGCACTGGCACAGGAACATGCAGCTTGTCTTTTATTTGTGTGGGCTATTGTTACACAAGTTAAACACCGGATATTGTGGACTGTTCTACTACTTATATAGATCACCTATTTAAGGTGACACATATCCCTGTGTAGGGAATCACTGTGTAGCACGATAATGATAATATGATCACTTGGATATATATATGTTTGTTTTATATTGCATGTATCACCTATAAGTGTCACAGTACATTCTTGGTTGACAGCATATTGACATCTATATTGTAAAAGCAGTGTTTTACCTAACCTAAGGGTTATAACAGTCAATACAGTGCTACATCACTATCATATTAGTTCCAGGCACACAGCCTATTTCTCTCTCTCTGGTTCAATAAATAGTCTTTTATGTGTTTTATTGTTGGAGGAACTTGGGTAAGGTGAAGGGTGGCATGGGATAAACTCAAGAACACTGAATAACTAGAGGATACCTCTTCTGTAATCAGTTTTTGTGCAAAGGTGCAATAAAGGCTGCTGGAGGTCTTGCAAAAGGCCATTTCAGAAAGAACAGATAATTAGAACCTTCTAAATAAAGGACTAAGCTGCACACACTAGGGCCCTGAGTTCAGATCTATGCTCAAAATACCAGAGGACCACTGGTTGCTTCCTTCCAATATCTACCAGGCACTCTTCAGTGATTGAGAATTAAGGCTCACAATGCCACAGGACAACTATACACCCCCTTCCTGGCTCTACTGGACTCTCTTAACCAAGCTCTCCACAGCAGGCTCCTAGATGAAACAATTTAAATAGGCCCCCCAGGTAAGCCATAGCTGGGACCTCGTTGAACACACTGCATTGCTCCAGCCATCCGCTCATAGGGACAGAGCCCCCACAGGCTAAGAACGCCTCCAGCAGGACTGGACCCGGAGACCCCCCATCTTCAGGTCTCCTCCCAAGGGATTGGCTGAACCTCCATAGATATTCAGACTGCCTGTCTGCCTTTCCACCCACTGTGATTCTAGAACTCTCTAGAATGCAGAAGAAAATAATCCCACCAGCAGCATGTGAAGCACTGAAGAGGCCAAAGCAATCAACAACTGCTTCACTGAGTACAGAGGAGCCAAACTAAATTTATCTAACATCCTGGTACCCTAACTAGGAGGGTGCTACAATACCTTGCAATACTGACAAGAAGGTCCTCGTTCAGGTGCATTGTACTTTCTGTTACGAGGTGACAATGCTTTACCGCCAAACCAGATTGCTCTCCTACATTGTCACGCACTCGCATGAGCTTCCATTGGAGTCTACAGGTAAGCATGCTAATGCTCTTGACATACGTGCCATCAACCACTGGATAGCATGTATGTAAATATGAAGTAGCAGTAAAGATGCTGGAGAAGAGCAGCAGTACTGGGATGCAAAAAGGGTGCAAATTATATTTTCTAAAAAGAAAAAAACATTGTAATTGTTTGTGAAACAATTCTCAAACTAAATGTCATGAAGAAAGGTTTGCATATGCGTTAAAGGAAATATTTTAGGCTTTGTATATGTAAGAATAATAATAATTGGTTTCCATATTTGACTTGTTTTTTAAGGTACGAGCTCTAAGGTTGACATCTTCAACACTCCTCTACTACATAAATCTACTCACTTTCTATCCAGCACTGCAGTACCCTACAGATATTTTCGGCTCGTAGGCTTCTGGGTACTGTTCTTCTGCCATTTTCACTGGCTAGGTTGAGATGAAGTCACTTCTGCGCATGTGCGGGAGTTCATTCATCTCATGCCGAGGGAGTGCAAACAAGTAAAGAATTTTAATGCAGAAGAGACATAGAATGAGTGAAAGCTATAGTTTATGCTGCAAGTGCAAAGCAAAACATCACGGTATGTAAACATCCCTGTCCACTGCCTTTGCAGTTTTGACCCTTCCCATCTGCAAGTCTAAATAAGCCCTTACAGATCCATCTCTCATACAGTGAAGGATAGTGTCTCTCACGCTACACCTTCCTCTCCCCTCATCCATTTATTAAGTGCATTCTTTTTACAAAATATAAGGCATTCTGTGAATGGACAAAGGGTGGATAAATGTTAGAACTAATCCATCATAATGAAAATAACAGAAAATCGGAAAAAACATACCCAAAAATAACAAATTAGTATTAGTAATCTTTCCAACCAAAAATTATATCAATGTTAACATTTTGAAATGAGCAAGTTTTATGCACATCATAAACTTGTTTACTGAGGCCATAGACTGGATGAACCATTGGCCCTGAATCTGATATTTTAGTCATTCTATGTATGCCAAAGAACAATGTTTATTGCAGCTCTAAAATTTGATGTAGATACAATAAAGTAATAAACTGCTCAATCTAAACCAGAATTGTATACCTCTTTGCCATCCTATGCATCTCCATATGTGTACATACAGTAAATCATTCACCTTAATCTGCTTTAAAAATGTCAGCGGACAGACAGGAGGTTAAATATTGATATATTGGCAAGTACAACCGGTTTAAAACATCAAACTTCTTTGCGTTGTGTAGAGCCTAGACAACCATATGGATATAATCATATTACTCAGGAGTTTATAAACCAGAGTGGTTCATCTTGGAAGCAAGAACAAGGATTGTCATGCAGTTTTCTCAAACATTCCCAGGGACAGACTATATAGGTAAACAGTTAAAGACGCTAGCTGTTTGTTCTTTCTTTTATCCAAAATCAAGTTGCAAAAGGTAATTTATGAAGGCGTAAAGTGAAATGAAAATGTACCCAGTTTGATCTTGCGTGAACCTAAATCTTCAATGATAATGGAATTTGCTGGGATACAAACAACCCAACCTTGGAGATGAGGTCAGGCTCCAAACTCATCTCCAACCCAGACACTGAACTCGTGCTTTTTTGTTGTCAGATGAGCTGTGGGCCTGTCATTCCCTGACCCTCAGCTCATGGAACCCAACATGAATTGTGACAATGTGAACCTTTCAGAGGAGTGAAAAAGGTATAAAAAAGCATTCTGATGTCATAGTCAAATGTCATAAAAAAGGGAAAGTGTGTGAAGCTTTTAGCACCCATATGTTTTAAATTTTTAAATGCAGTGTTTACCTTAAAATATTTTTTTAAGTTCCATTAACATTTTCACTTGCTAGTTTTGTTAGTAAATTAAGGGCAGAGATTTGTAAATGAGCAACTAGAGGCAAGTTGGATTAGCTGCTAGTGTACGTAAACAACAATAATAAAGTTGTCTTATTTACTTTTTATTCTTCTATTAAATATAAAACTGAAATCTGTTTGATAAGTACAGAAAATACCTGTTGATTTTGCCAATTATCCTGTCAGCTGATAACCTCCTGAGCTCTTTGCCTGTGCTGCACAGTTATCAGTTATGTTGTTCTGAGGACTACAGGACCCCACTAATTTATGTTATAAACAAGAAAACATGGACTGATTTGGGCTAGAGACCATGCTGGACTGGTTAAAATGGTTATTGATAAGTATTTGGTGGTGGTGCTGATCTCTCTTTGGATGTTTGGGCTGCTACATTACTGGTACGGCGGGTCTGTCACATCAGTATAAACAATGCTTGAATGAGAAGGAAGGAGTTCCAGGTGTCCAAAATGACTCAACTCTTGGTAGAAGAATACAAACATTTATGAACGTATGAGAACATACAGATTAGCCAATGCAATTTGAGGATATTGCTTCTTCCTACTGCAGGGCTGCTGATACATAACAAATGCGACCTTGTGTAATGCAGAGGCAAAAAAAAAAGTATTTTTTGCCTCTGTATTACAAAAGCTGGCATTTATCATTACAAAAAATTCTGGTACTACCACAGAGTTCATCCATCTCTGTTAGAACATACCAGCAGCTCTAAAGAAGGGGGAGACATGTTTCCCCAAATGCATTGGCTCAATCTGTACATTCTCACGCTTTCAAAAAGCGTTTGTATTCTCCCACCAAGATGTCACGTACCTGAGGGTGGAACCTGAGATGTAGAGGAGGGCCTCCCTTGCGACTCTGGCTCAGGGGCCCTGGTAAGGTGACAGGGAGCACCGGAGCACAGAGAGGGATGAGTGCCTGGTGGGAATCCGGGTACGGATGTGTATCTGGAAACGCAGGAGCGGCTGGAGGAAGGCACACTGGCAAAGGTGCAGGGTAGTCAGGCAGCTGGTGCTCTGGCAGATGTGTAGGTGCAGGATAAGCCGGTAGGAGGCAGGATCAGAGTAGGCAAAGTCAGGCGGTCCAGTTTAGCAACAAATGGGCAAGATCAGGCAAAATCGGCAGGCAGAAGAATAGTCGTGGGCAGGCAGAGGTCGAGGCAGTTCTAGCGAGGTCAATTGACAGGTCAGGATCAGCAAGGCAAAACAAATAGCCGAGTATACTGGAGCACAGAATAGAGACCAAACGGCAATCTGGCAGAGTCTCATCTAAGTGTAAATAGCCCGCCCACCGCCAAAGTGACACCGCGCATGCACGAACGGAGCTGTCCGGATCCCCGAGACGGTGCACATCCGTGCGCCATCCCTGAGACAAGAGTTGTATTATTTTGGACACCTGAGTGTGTCTTCCTTCTCATACAAGATGACAGGGGGAATTCCCAGTAACCCTATACTTACCGGTCACTTTATTAAGTACACCTTGCTAGTACCAGGTTGGACCCCCTTTTGCCTTCAGAACTGCCTTAATTCTTCATGTCATAGATTCAACAAGGCATTGGAAACATTCCTCAGAGATTTTGGTTCATATTGACATGAGCTACTGTTGCTTTTCTTTCATCTTGAACCAGTCTGCCCATTCACCTCTGACCTATGACATCAACAAGGCATTTTTGTCCACACAACTGCAGCTCACTAGATATTTTCTCTTTTTTTGACCATTCTCTATATACCCTAGAGATGGTTGTGCGTGAAAATCCTAGTAGATCGGCAGTTTTTTAAATACTCAGACCAGCCCATCTGGCACCAACAACCATGTCACCTTCAAAGTCCTCTTTCTTCCCCATTTTGCTGCTTGGTTTGAACTTTACCACGTCTAGATGCCTAAATGCATTGAGCTGCTGCCATGTGATTGGCTGATAAGCAATTTGTGTTATCAAGCAATTGAATAGGTGTACCTAATAAAGTGGCCGGTGAGTGTATGTTTCTTTTGTCCTGATACAGTACATGTGAGTGAGCATTTTCATCCTTGACCTGGAAAGGCGGTACTGACAGGATCACCAGGTGAAAATAAAGGAGGAAAAAAAGCTTTACAAAAGAAAATGAATGCAACAATTACACCTAAGGGTAAGATGAAATATATTACACTTTTGGTTTTTGGGTTTAGATACAATTCAACAGCTGTTGAGATCCAATACCATTTATGTGAACCGCAAAAAAATAATATTTTATTAATATTATTGGCTGAATTCATAAGTTCTTTTTTCAGCACTGTTTTCCTTTATATTGGATTTTGGAAAGAACATATCAATAGCTTAAAGGTTGGATAGAAGGTTTAATACAGTATAGCCTTTTTCATAGTTGTATAGCATGTTATATATGTCTATACATTAGACCTAAAAGAACAACACGTTAGGAGGAAAGCAATGTATTTATCTTGACAAACTGATCTCTTTTTTTATGTCATCCCAAAGACCATACATTTCCAATGAAATATAGGAGGAGCAAGATAATGCTGTTAAGCCGGCCATAGATGGTTCAGCAGGGACCTGCCGAGATTTGAACCATCTATTGGCAGGCTGATTGCACCTAATTTGGTTGCTGTACAATTTAGGTACAACCCGCCTGTCAGATATTCCATGCAATTATTGCCAGTGGCTATAGCTGCTAGCAATAATCACTATATCTCCTGGCAGTGATTGACTCCCCCCACTGGGAGAGCACAATAGCTCTGCTGGAGGGTTTCCTCCATCAACACTGACTGTGTTGATGCTGGAATGGAGTGATTGTCTTTCCTGCAACCACAGGAACCAAAGAAAACTGCATCCTCTATGGCCAGCTTTATTTGTCTTTCTGAGTTGGGTGCACAACACATTGACATTCACAAGCCATGGTGGAACATGTTTGTAGAGAAGATCAATCGTCTGAGTGGTTATAGCAAAAGATACAGCGATTGAAATGTTACAACACAGTGTAAAGTGTTAGTAAAGTAGGTGAACAGTTTGGAACAGATCCAGAGCCACCAGCCAGAGACTTTACATTCACAGATAATGATGAAATAAACTATATATATTTTGGCGGCACAGTGGCTAAATGGTTAGCACTTCCACCTGGTAGTACTAGGGTCATTGGTTCAAATCCCAACCACAGCACCACCTGCCCGGAGTTTGCATGTTCTCCCTGTGCCTGCATGGGTTTACTCCAGGTACTCTGGTTTCCTCCCACACTCCAAAGACATGCTGGTAGGTGAATTGGATCCTGTCTAAATTGGCCCTAGTATGTGTATGTATGAATGTGAGTTAGGGACCTTAGATTGTACACCCCTCGAGGGTTAGAGACTGAAGTGAATGTACAATAGATATGTAAAGTGCTGCGTAAATTGACGGCACCATATAAGTACCTGAAATAAATAAATATATTTAAAACAAACTCCCCAAAAGTACAAGAGAAATTAATAATTCAAAGTCTTGATCTTACTCTGATGGAAGTGATTGATATTACATAAGCCATGAAACAGTTCAGCAAAGGAAAACAAATAAAATGGATAGCATAGCATAAAAATACACAACACACATCAGAACTGTCCTGCAAATAATAAGATGTGTGTTTTCTTGCACTGAGGTTCATTGTGACAGTGCGACAATGTGGTGCAGTACAGGTGAGTTGTGAAGGTGCTTTGTGGGGAAAATTAAAATAAATAGCGCCGCACCACACCAACATACGCATGGTGGCTACAGAGTGTTGCAAGCATGCATGTATTTTACTATGCATTACTGCAATGTTTATGTGTAAATGGACCGTATTATTTTTTTAACAAAGGAACAGCAATGGGTGTTAAGCTTTTTTTTACTTTAGGTCTGCTTAAAGCTAGAGCTGCACATGATTTTCAGCAGCTTAACTACCACTTAAATCACTAGCACATTTTCCATAAAAAAGTCAGAACAAATGGATTCCAGTAGAGCATGCTACAGAAGTATCAAGCAATAGATCAATCTTGCATGATAGCGCAACGCTTCAATCATGAGCAATTGGTGGCTGCAATTGATACTACAAGCTTACTCCAGGGAGCCATTTGTTCCATCAGCAAAAAGGAGGCCAGAAAAGAAAATCAACCACACTATGGCAACAGACTGGCTGAGTGGATGGGTGTTAAAAACAATCATGTGTTGCCCATTTCTGTGTCAGATTTCCACCTATGACAGTCACAAAAAAAGAGAGGAGAACATACAAACTCCTATTAGATGATATCTGATTTCAGTGCTTGGAGTCATCAGTGTAACCCCTCAACCTTTACTCTTCCCATATGGTTTCTTTGCATCTTTAAATGCTGGAAAAAGAAAGGCTGGGCATAGAAGAAAGATGAGCTAGGATAGGACATCTAATAAGAAAAAAATACATTTATTCTTTCTACTAGTTTTTGTATAGAAATGTTTTATATAGAAATCTTTTTGTATAGAAATAAAATAGACCGTCTCCCCCCAAAAAACACAGTTTCATTTTTTGTTTTAACGCCCATAGCCCCTTCAGCTTTCTCCCTATTCCTAATGCTTACTATCACTGTATCACTTATTATGCCTAAAGAGCATATGTAAACTCAAAAACAACAATGTTACCAGTCTTTAGAAAGGGTGTCTGCATTCATATTTTTTTAGACTTCTTTTACATTGTTACCAGATGATCCTAAAAATAACATACTTGCTGTCCCAGGGTGGATATGCTCATGCTCTACTGTATCTAAGGTGGGAGCAGGGGCGGACTGACAACTCATGGGGCCCCCGGGCAATAGGGGATCATGGGGCCCCTGTGTCCTTGCCAAAACTCAAAAATGCCTATGAAAAAGGTACCAGGGGCATCTTATTGGGCCCTCTACTGACCCCGGGCCCTCGGGCAGTGCCCTAGTTTCCAAATGTCAATCCACCCCTGGGTGGGAGCCATGTTTGTTGCCAAAGTTGGACCTTAAACGGGTCTTCTCTCTTTATTTTCAATAAATGCATGGTGAGTGTTTTATAGGAAGATAGAAGATAACTTAGTTTGTGCTTTCAGTATAGCTCACAGAAACTAGAACACTGATTTTCTGGCAAGATTAACAGATATTGCTGAAAATGTTCTTAACCAGAAAATGAAAACAAATGCAGCCACCAAACAAAATCATTGGTAAGCTGCAAATTGTTACATTTTGATCTTGGGGTTTGATATCCTTTAACTTAGTTAATAACTACAGCTAAACTATTATCTCAACTGTCAGGGCAATGCTTATTTATTTGGCTGATACTTTTCAGTAGATTAGTTCCTGTCTTGGTTAAAGCTGAGATGAAGGCAAGATTACTTTCATTTAAATATATTTTTAAATACATTGTAGATAGAAAGGGGGAAATGTAGGCCCCCTTCGCATGTGCAGGTCGTTTAATCAGTTCAGTCGTATTCTTTCAAAGATAAAACTGTTGAAGTTTACATCAGTTTACCATCAATTTTTACATCAGTTTTTTTTTACTTGCACTACCAATGCAAAAACGAATGAAAAAATGCACAAAAATAGAGCTTTGATCCTTTTCAAAAAGGATGCTGGCTGATATAAATGGATGTAAATGGATGATCATCCATTTACATCCGTTTTTCTATAGAAATGCATTAATGTTTATTTTTTATCCGTCAACAGATGGATGAAAAAATTAACAAACAGTCCACACGTGTAAAAGGGGCCCTACTAAAGCGGGTGCAAACAAAAGCTGGTGCAGCTTTCCATAGTAACCAATCAGCTTCTAACTTCAGTTAAGTTTTGACAATAGAACCTGGAAGCTGATTGGTTGCTATGCACAGCTGCACCAGATTCTGAGTGCACCAGTTTTAGTAAATCTCACTGAAAGTATATAAATCCCCGTTGTGTGCACCAATTGTCTTTGCAAACCCAGATATTACCTTGTAAATGTAGCAGTGACATCATCACTGTGTTGACCTTAGCCTGTGTAGAGAGCAGAGCTGTGAGAGGGTCCACCCATTACAGGTTGCCTGTAGAAAACTACAGGAGGGGGTGGAGACAAGACTAGTCACCCTGCACAAGAAGAGAGAACAGCAGTGACAGGTCTTTATTAAAGGAAGCTCTGCACAAAAGCAAAGTGAAGAATTAGTTTCTCACTGGATCACTGCATCTGTAAGAAACACTCAAAACAGACCAATATTCAAATAAGATGCACATGGCTCTTGTATTTAGACAATTGTTGTTTAGCCTGAAGTTCAGCTTTAAAAGAGGATTAGTTTGTTGGAGTGGCAAAATACCACCTAAAATCATGTCCAATCTAATTCTCAGTATGATATATAGAAAAATATAACATTTCTTAAGTGTTGTAATAACTGGCAAGAATCATCTGCCTTAGAGGATTCATAAAAATGTTCATTTAACAATCATATGTGTGGTCCACTTACTCCCTAGTTATGTTTAGTCTGGGAGGTAGAAATGAACAAAAGCTGCCAGCAGGCCAATACTTAAGGTTGTCAAATACAGCATATAAATGTTTCTCACAATGGCTGCACCAAGAAGGTTTACATTGAACTCTTCCTAGGAGTTAGGCGTATGCTTTATGCAGTCAGTAAAAACATTGTCAACTCATTTGACCCTACTGTAGTCTACATATGTGCAGCATATACAAACATTATATCTGTTGATAGAGTTTAATTGAAACGAAAGAAAGAGAGGGAGAGAGAGAGAGAGAGAGAGAGAGAGAGGGGGGGGGAGAAAGAAAGAAAGAAAGAAAGAAAGAAAGAAAGAAAGAAAGAAAGAAAGAAAGAAAGAAAGAAAGAAAGAAAGACGGTTCATATCTGATTTATTTCACCGACCAGAAAAGTAATATTTCAGTGTAATTTCTCCTTTACCAGAACACTACACTTTGTATTTTCACATTTCAAGCCCCATGCAGGGAAAGCAACAGGTTAGCTTTCTTGTCCTCCTTCCCAACACATACTGTATTTACAATTCTCTGCTACTGCTGTTCTGTTCCACTGGGAACAAAGAGAAATTTTGGTACTTTGGGGTATAGAGGAACATGTAACTCACTTACCTTCTTCTTGTAAGAGTGGCTCTGTGATTAGCTGGATGTTGGTGCCAAAGCACATGTCCTTGCCCTGCTCTTGTCCTTTTGCTGGAACACTATCCCATCTGCTGAGAACAAATCCCCTGTCATATTGTGCCCACTCCATGTCTGATGCCTCCACACAACATTCCTGAACATCCCCAAGGAAGGCATGTCCACACATGAGTAAGGCTGTTGCACTTTATTAATGGGACTCAGGAAAGGGCATAACAGTCACATCACATTGGCATAAATTCCAGAGTTACTTGACAATACATAGTCAATTACATTTAGTGGATGATTCACAGCAGTCACTCTCCTGGGTAGGAGTCTACTTCTCCCCACGCTCCAGCACTGTCCAGGGCCTCCATGTGCTGGCTGGCTACATCTGTACTGGTGTGGGTGATTAGCTCCCATGCCTCAAATGCACAAGGGTTCCTCCCATCCTGACTTATAACTGTGCCCTGATTCACCCATGACATCACTACAGGAGCGCTCTAACTAAAAGGGGCCTAGCACCTGATGACACTGTACTCAAACATTATTCTGGTACAAATCCACCTAGTGACAGACTAGCTAGCTGCACCTACCTACACTCACTTATGTGACAATGCTAATGCTTGGTGGTTAGCCCACCTCTGTCATATGGAGATAAGGAGATAGTTGTGTGTAAAACCCATCCAGAACAACCCAGAGCTTATACAGGGCTTTACTCTCTCTCTCTCCAAAGTGTTAAATGGAGTAATGGAGGAACAAATGAAAAATTAGCATGTGGTGCTGGGGAAGAGGACATAAAAGTGAGCTTGCAGGAGCTGTGGAGCTGGGCCTCAGAGAAGACTTCTTATGGGGGACTGCACCACACAGGAGGTGGGTATTGCAATCAGAGCTGATTTTTTCATTTTTACATCAGCTGGTCCTCAGGTCTTTTTTTTTTTAAGGGTTGGGGTTGGCTTCTCTGTCACTGAGGTTTCCAACATTCCAGGATGAATAAGTTATTGTCCTTGAACCCCCTAAGTTTGGCCTCTGTATAATATTTCTTTTGCTTTGTCTTCACAATTTCATTCTGAAAATTGTAGGAAATGTGCCCACAGAGCAGTATTAAAGTGAGGGAAGGCTTCCTTTTTACTTCTGTCATTGGTTGACTTCAACGGACTTTGATAGTATCACCCCAAAGCTAGAGTTCGAAAATGGCATCAATTCCCCCACATAATACAAAATCATATTAAGAAATGTCTTTATGTTTTCAGAGTACCGGTTTAACAATACAAATACATTCTTTTAATTAGGTATTTAATTTATTATATAAAAAAGCAGTCCCCCAAACTATGGCTTGTGTTGTGGTTACTGCATCCTGGTTGCTGCAAATCAGCCATGCAATGAGAAGGCCTACATGCAGAGCTTTCTCATTGAAAGCCATGGGGAGGGATCCACTAATTGCAGAGTGGCAATAAGTTCTGGAAACTGGAAGGCAGAACATTTCAGCACCTGGAAAATCTTTACACAATCCTCTGCCCAATGATGCCTGTACAGTCCCAACCATGACAACACCATGAGGAGATGTGTGGGAGTTTTTGACTGCAAGGTAAGTACTACTGTACACCAATGCTGGGGCACCATTTCACCATCTGAACACCAAAAATTGGGCACTGTTTTCATTATACTGATCACTGCTCCCCAAAGCTTGAGCACTATTTCTCCCAATGAATACTTCTAATGGGGCATTTTCCCGCTGACCACTGACACCAATGATGGGACACTATTACTGCAAGGGACCACTGACACCAATGATGGGACACTATTACTAGAGATGAGCGAATCGAACCAGGCGAACCGGAATTCGAGTCGAATTTCAGGAAATATTCGATTCGCGTCAAATCCGAAATTTTGCCTACTTCGGGTGCGCGAATCGAACATTTCCCGATCAGCCGGCAAAAGTGTCCCTGCAGTGAGCTCCGCTATTTCTGACAGTTCTCTGACAGAAGGAACACATGTTTAGCGGTTGAAACATTGTATCTATTAGTTTCCATTTAGGATACAGATGTTTCAACCGCTGTACATGTGAAGAAGCTGTCAGAGAACTGTCAGAAATAGAGGAACTCTGCACATACACTTTTTGCCGGCTTGGAATTATTCTTCTTTTCATCCTACTTCTTCTTCTTCTTCTTCTTCATCCTCATCCTCATCCTCTTCTTCTGAGGATGAGGATGAGGATGAAGAAGAAGAAGAAGTAGGATGAAAAGAAGAATAATTCCAAGCCGGCAAAAAGTGTATGTGCAGAGTTCCTCTATTCTGCAGATACACTTAGAGGAGCTCTGCAGATACACTTAGAGGAGCTCTGCACATACACTTTTTGCCGGCTTGGAATTAATCTTATTTTCATCCTACTTCTTCTTCTTCTTCTTCATCCTCATCCTCATCCTCAGAAGAAGAAGAAGAGGATGAGGATGAAGAAGAAGTAGGATGAAAATAAGAATAATTCCAAGCCGGCAAAAAGTGTATGTGCAGAGTTCCTCTATTCTGCAGATACACTTAGAGGAGCTCTGCACATACACTTAGAGGAGCTCTGCACATACACTTTTTGCCGGCTTGGAATTAATCTTATTTTCATCCTACTTCTTCTTCTTCTTCTTCATCCTCATCCTCATCCTCAGAAGAAGAAGAGGATGAGGATGAAGAAGAAGAAGAAGAAGAAGAAGTAGGATGAAAATAAGAATAATTCCAAGCCGGCAAAAAGTGTATGTGCAGAGCTCCTCTAAGTGTATCTGCAGAGCTCCTCTAAGTGTATCTGCAGAATAGAGGAACTCTGCACATACACTTTTTGCCGGCTTGGAATTATTCTTATTTTCATCCTACTTCTTCTTCTTCATCCTCATCCTCTTCTTCTTCTGAGGATGAGGATGAAGAAGAAGAAGAAGAAGAAGTAGGATGAAAATAAGATTAATTCCAAGCCGGCAAAAAGTGTATGTGCAGAGCTCCTCTAAGTGTATCTGCAGAATAGAGGAACTCTGCACATACACTTTTTGCCGGAAACCGCTGTATGGAGGGAATGTCCCATAACTGTCAGAAATAGACTATTTCTGACAGTTCTGGGACATTCACTCCATACAGCGGTTTCAACCGCTGTATGGAGGGAATGTCATAGAACTGTCAGAAATAGACTATTTATGACAGTTCTGGGACATTCACTCCATACAGCGGTTGAAACATTGTATCTATTTTTTTCCATAAATGACATTCTGCAAATACACTTAGAGGAGCGCTGCAGATACACCTTTTGCCGGCTTGGAATTAATCTTATTTTCATCCTACTTCTTCTTCATCCTCATCCTCATAAGAAGAAGAAGAAGTAGGATGAAAATAAGAATAATTCCAAGCCGGCAAAAAGTGTATCTGCAGCGCTCCTCTAAGTGTATCTGCAGAATGTCATTTATGGAAAAGAATAGATACAATGTTTCAACCGCTGTATGGAGTGAATGTCCCAGAACTGTCAGAAATAGACTATTTATGACAGTTCTGGGACATTCACTCCATACAGCGGTTTCAACCGCTGTATGGAGGGAATGTCATAGAACTGTCAGAAATAGACTATTAATGACAGTTCTGGGACTGTCCTTCCATACAGCGGTTGAAACATTGTATCTATTTGTTTCCATAAATGACATTCTGCAGATACACTTAGAGGAGCGCTGCAGATACACTTTTTGCCTACTTCTTCTTCTTCTTCTTCATCCTCATCCTCTTCTTCTTCTTATAAGGATGAGGATGAAGAAGAAGAAGAAGAAGTAGGATGAAAATAAGATTAATTCCAAGCCGGCAAAATGTGTATCTGCAGCGCTCCTCTAAGTGTATTTGCAGAATGTCATTTATGGAAAAAAATAGATACAATGTTTCAACCGCTGTATGGAAGGAATGTCATAGAACTGTCAGAAATAGACTATTTCTAACAGTTCTGGGATTTTCCTTCCATACAGCGGTTGAAACATTGTATCTATTTGTTTCCATAAATGGATCCATTTATGGAAACAAATAGATACAATGTTTCAACCGCTGTATGGAAGGAATGTCCCATAACTGTCAGAAATAGACTATTTCTGACAGTTCTGGGACATTCACTCCATACAGCGGTTGAAACCGCTGTATGGAGGGAATGTCATAGAACTGTCAGAAATAGACTATTTCTAACAGTTCTGTGACATTCCTTCCATACAGCGGTTGAAACATTGTATCTATTTGTTTCCATAAATGGATCCATTTATGGAAACAAATAGATACAATGTTTCAACCGCTGTATGGAAGGAATGTCCCATAACTGTCAGAAATAGAGTATTTCTGACAGTTCTGGGACATTCACTCCATACAGCGGTTTCAACCGCTGTATGGAGGGAATGTCATAGAACTGTCAGAAATAGACTATTTATGACAGTTCTGGGACATTCACTCCATACAGTGGTTGAAACATTGTATCTATTTTTTTCCATAAATGACATTCTGCAAATACACTTAGAGGAGCGCTGCAGATACACTTTTTGCCGGCTTGGAATTAATCTTATTTTCATCCTACTTCTTCTTCTTCATCCTCATCCTCATAAGAAGAAGAAGAAGAAGTAGGATGAAAATAAGAATAATTCCAAGCCGGCAAAAAGTGTATCTGCAGCGCTCCTCTAAGTGTATATGCAGAATGTCATTTATGGAAAAAAATAGATACAATGTTTCAACCGCTGTATGGAGTGAATGTCCCAGAACTGTCAGAAATAGACTATTTATGACAGTTCTGGGACATTCACTCCATACAGCGGTTTCAACCGCTGTATGGAGGGAATGTCATAGAACTGTCAGAAATAGACTATTAATGACAGTTCTGGGACTGTCCTTCCATACAGCGGTTGAAACATTGTATCTATTTGTTTCCATAAATGGATCCATTTATGGAAACAAATAGATACAATGTTTCAACCGCTGTATGGAAGGAATGTCCCAGAACTTTCATAAATAGTCTATTTCTGACAGTTCTATGACATTCCCTCCATACAGCAGTTTCAACCGCTGTATGGAGTGAATGTCCCAGAACTGTCATAAATAGTCTATTTCTGACAGTTCTGGGACATTCACTCCATACAGCGGTTGAAACATTGTATCTATTTTTTTCCATAAATGACATTCTGCATATACACTTAGAGGAGCGCTGCAGATACACTTTTTGCCGGCTTGGAATTATTCTTATTTTCATCCTACTTCTTCTTCTTCTTCTTATGAGGATGAGGATGAAGAAGAAGAAGTAGGATGAAAATAAGATTTATTCCAAGCCGGCAAAAAGTGTATCTGCAGCGCTCCTCTAAGTGTATTTGCAGAATGTCATTTATGGAAAAAAATAGATACAATGTTTCAACCACTGTATGGAGTGAATGTCCCAGAACTGTCATAAATAGTCTATTTCTGACAGTTCTATGACATTCCCTCCATACAGCGGTTGAAACCGCTGTATGGAGTGAATGTCCCAGAACTGTCAGAAATACTCTATTTCTGACAGTTATGGGACATTCCTTCCATACAGCGGTTGAAACATTGTATCTATTTGTTTCCATAAATGGATCCATTTATGGAAACAAATAGATACAATGTTTCAACCGCTGTATGGAAGGAATGTCCCAGAACTGTTAGAAATAGTCTATTTCTGACAGTTCTATGACATTCCCTCCATACAGCGGTTGAAACCGCTGTATGGAGTGAATGTCCCAGAACTGTCAGAAATAGTCTATTTCTGACAGTTCTGGGACATTCCCTCCATACAGCGGTTGAAACCGCTGTATGGAGTGAATGTCCCAGAACTGTCAGAAATAGACAGAAACTGTCACAGAACTGTCCTTCTTCTCATCCTTCTCCTTCTTCTCATCCTTCTCCTTCTTCTCATCCTTCTTCTCATCCTTCTTCTCATCCTTCTCCTTCTTCTCATCCTTCTCCTTCTTCTCATCCTTCTCCTTCTCCTTCTTCTCATCCTTCTCCTTCTCCATCTTCTCATCCTTCTCCTTTTCCTTCTTCTCATCCTTCTCCTTCTGCTTCTCCTTCTCCTTCTTCTCATCCTTCTCCTTCTTCTCATCCTTCTCCTTCTTCTCATCCTTCTCCTTCTCTTTCTTCTCATCCTTCTCCTTCTTCTCATCCTTCTCCTTCTTCTCATCCTTCTCCTTCTTCTCATCCTTCTCCTTCTCCTTCTTCTCATCCTTCTCCTTCTTCTCATCCTTCTCCTTCTTCTCATCCTTCTCCTTCTCCTCATCCTTCTCCTTCTTCTCATCCTTCTCCTTCTTCTCATCCTTCTCCTTCTCCATCTTCTCATCCTTCTCCTTCTTCTCATCCTTCTCCTTCTGCTTCTCCTTCTCCTTCTGCTCCTTCTTCTCATCCTTCTCCTTCTTCGCATCCTTCTCCTTCTTCTCATCCTTCTCCTTCTTCTCATCCTTCTCCTTCTCCTTCTTCTCATCCTTCTCCTTCTTCTCATCCTTCTCCTTCTCCTTCTTCTCATCCTTCTCCTTCTTCTCATCCTTCTCCTTCTCCTCATCCTTCTCCTTCTCCTTCTTCTCATCCTTCTCCTTCTTCTCATCCTTCTCCTTCTCCATCTTCTCATCCTTCTCCTTCTTCTCATCCTTCTCCTTCTTCTCATCCTTCTCCTTCTCCTCATCCTTCTCCTTCTCCTTCTTCTCATCCTTCTCCTTCTCCTTCTTCTCATCCTTCTCCTTCTTCTCATCCTTCTCCTTCTCCATCTTCTCATCCTTCTCCTTCTCCTTCTTCTCATCCTTCTCCTTCTTCTCATCCTTCTCCTTCTTCTCATCCTTCTCCTTCTCCTCATCCTTCTCCTTCTTCTCATCCTTCTCCTTCTTCTCATCCTTCTCCTTCTCCTTCTTCTCATCCTTCTCCTTCTCCTTCTTCTCATCCTTCTCCTTCTCCATCTTCTCATCCTTCTCCTTCTTCTCATCCTTCTCCTTCTCCTTCTCCTTCTTCTCATCCTTCTCCTTCTTCTCATCCTTCTCCTTCTCCTTCCTGATCTCCAAGGGCATTTAAATTAAAGGTACAGTGTTCTGCACTAATTTAAAGGCTCTCTGAAGCCTAGAAACCCTTTTTATAAGCCATCTTCGTAGCGAAGAAATTCGCATCGAATCGAATTTCATACTGGAATTCGCCGAATCAGCCGAATCGAATTTTTCAATACTTCGCTCATCTCTAACTATTACTCCAAGGGACCACTGATATCAGTGGTGGGGCACCATTACTCCACTTGACCACTGACAATTGGACATTTATTCTGCGTTCCCCTGAAGTGTAATTTTGGTAGCCCATTCAGACTATTGCCATTATATGCAGTGTTATATAGGAAAAACAATTATTGGGGGAGGGGGGTGACACCATGTTTTACTGCACCAGGTGACACCAACCCTAGTGACGCCACTGAATCTAAAAAAGAAAACTGCTTAGATACTTTGATATTGTGATTAGAAGAAGAAAGGATACTACTTAAAATATTATTGTGCAGTCAAAATCATCTGGTATATGACCGCAGTTCTGAAGAATGCTTATAGATAAATTATGTTTTTAGTGACACATGGTTATAAGATGCAGACAGGATTGCTAGATCATCATTACCAGCATTTTTTACAGCAATTGTTCTGTTTTCCAGTATTATTTATTATTTTATTGCCACACCTATAACATATTTAATCTGATTTTAATAGCTAGCTTCTTAAAAATGGATACTCAAGAGGATAAATGAAGATTTAATGATTTGTTAGCTAGACTGCAAATTTGTATGACTAGTTTCCATTAAAACAGTACACTCCCCGGCCACTTTATTAGGTACACATGTTCAATTGCTTGGTAACACAAATTGCTAATCAGCCAATCATATGGCAGCAACTCAATGCATTTAGGCATGAAGACGACTTGCTGAAGTTCAAACCAAGCACCAGAATGGAGAAGAAAGGGGATTTAATTGACTTTGAACATGGCATGGTTGTTGGTGCCAGATCTGGCTGGTCTGAGTATTTAAAAAATTGCTGATCTACTGGGATTTTCATTCACAACCATTTCTAGGGTTTACAGAGAATGGTCCGAAAAAGAGAAAATATCAAGTGAGCGGCAGTTGTGTGGCCGAAAATGCCTTGTTGATGTCAGAGGCCAGAGGAAAATGGGCAGACTGGTTGCTGCAACATTCAGATGGTAGGGTCAGAATTTGGTACAAACAACGTGAAAACATGGATCCATCCTGCCTTGTATCAACAGTTCAAGCTGGTGGTGGTGTAATGGTGCGGGTGAAATGTTTTTGGCACTAGCAAGGTGTACCTAATAAAGTGGCTGATGAGTGTATATGCAGCTATTTTAAATGGCAATTACAGACAGCAATTAAAGTGAACGTTTTTAATAGAGTGGGATAGGTTTACCCCTGTCTCGTTTTTACTGCTACTGTTACACAGATTTCCACTCCCTTCCTGTCAGAAAGCACCACCTTGTCACCTTTAGTTTGATTTTCATAAAAATGCCTGAAGTCAAATTCATTAATTTTTTTTTAAAATAAAAAACACCCTCAAAAGCTTTTGGCAGAATGTTTGTAAAACATGCACCTCTTGCAGAAGGTGAGAACATTGTTATTCTGGGCTCAGAGAGAGAGGATTGTTTCAAAACACAAATTCAGAGTAATTAAAAAATATAAAGATAAGCACCCTCTACAAAGGCAGCTAAAAAAGTATCCTCCTTTGTTCAAGACACCAGGGATTTGCTCAGGGCAATTATTGATTTTACGATGATGGATCAACAAATCCTAGTAAATATTAACTTGGTGTCTTTAGATACCTTCATCCCACGTAGCACCAGATTATTTCTATTTATGTAAAAAAAAAACATTTAGGTCTAATTTAGGATCCAGCACATTCTTGAAAACACCAGATAAGATCTTTTATCAAATGCCTGTCTAAAAAAGTAGTGTATCAGGTCTCATGTCCATGCACAAATGACTATATTGGGAAAAGCAAACAACAACTAAAGGTCTATATCCACTTGACCTCTGGAAGATTTACCCACCCCCTCCCCTTTCATGACCAGGCCATTTTTTGCTATATGGCACTGCATTATTTTAACTGACAATTGTGCGGTCATGCAACACTGTACATAAATTAAATTTATTTAATTTTTCGCCCACAAAATTAGCTTTCATTTGGTGGTATTTGATCACCACTGGGTTTTTTAGTTTTTGCACTATATAAAAAAAAAACAACAATTTTGAAAAAAAAAAAATTTTTTTTACTTTCTGCTATAAAACACATCCAATAAAAAATGTTAAAAAATGTAATTTCTTCATAAACTTAGGCCAATATGTATTCTGCTACATATTTTTGGAAAAACAAAATCCCAATAAGCGTATATTGATTGGTTTGTGCAAAAGTTTTTCAAACTATGGTATATATACTGGATTTATATATACTAATAATGGCAGCAATCAGTGACTTATAGTGGCACTGCGATATTGCAGACACTAACTGACACTTTGCGGGAACCAGTGACAATAATACAGTGATCAGTGCTAAAAAAAAATACACTGTCACTGTACTAATGACAGGGGCTGGGAAGGGGTTAAACATCTAGGGTGATCAAAGGGTTAACTGTCCAACCAGTGATTTTGTGTTTCCTATGTGGTGTTTTTACTAGGTAATGTGCTGGATTTTATTCCCTGCTTTTCAAGGAAACAAAATCCAGCACATCACTGTTGAAAGGATACAACTCTGCCTTGTTTACATGGGCAGAGCTGTGTTCTGTCTCTCTCCTTGCCAATTAGTGTGTGCTGGCACGCGCTGATCGGCTTTGGCAGCTATAAAACTGGGAAGGCTGTCCACAAGGTTTAAGAGTGTGTCTATGGGAATGTTTGACCATTCTTCCAGAAGTGCATTTGTGAGGTCAAGCACTGATGTCAAGAAGGCCTGGCTTGCCCTCTCCATTCTAATTTATCTCAAAGGTGTTCTATCAGGTTGAGGTCAGGACTCTGTGCAGGCCAGTCAAGTTCTTCCATCCCAAACTTATTCATCCATGTGTTTATGGACCTTGCCTTGTGCACCGGGGCGCAGTCATGTTGGAACAGGAAGGAGCCATCCCCAAACTGTTCCCACAAAGTTGAGAGTATGAAATTGTCCAAAATGTCTTGGTATGCTGACATCTTCCCTTCGCTGGAGCTATGGAGCCAAGCCCAACCCCTGAAAAACAACCCCACACCATAATCCCCCCTCCACCAAACATTACACTTGGCACAATGCAGTCAGACAAGTACTGTTCCCCTGGCAACTGCCAAACTAAGAGACATCCATTGGATTGCCAGCCAGAGAAGCATGATTTGTCACTCCAGGGAACATGTCTCCACTGCTCTAGAGTTCAGTGTGCTTTACACCACTGCATCTGACGCTTTGCATTGCACTTGGTGATGTAAGGCTTGGAAACCCATTCCATGAAGCTCTCTATGTGCTGTTGTTGTGCTATTCTGAAGGCCACATAAAGTTAGCTATTGACTCTGCAGACAGTTGGCAACTTCTGAGCACTGTGCCACTTCAGCATGTGGTGACCCCGCTCTATCATTTTACATGGTCTACCACTTCGTGGCTGAGTTGCTGTTGTTCCCAGTTGCTTCCACTTTGTTATAACACCACTAACAGTTGACTGTGGAATATTTAGTAGCAAGGAAACTTCACGGATGGACTTATTGCACAAGTGGCAACCTATCACGGTACCACGCTTGAATTCACTGAGCTCCTGAGAGCGACCCATTCTTTCACAAATGTTTGTAGAAGTAGTCTGCATGCCTGGGTGCTTGATTTTATACATCTGTGGCCATGGAGGTGATTGGAACACCTGAATCCAATGATTTTAAGGGGTGTCCCTATACTTTTGGCAATATAGTGTATCTTGCCACTGCTTCCAATGTAGTCACCAATGAGCACTGATTGGCACTGATAGGGTGCACTGATGGGTACTGATAAGCTGCACTGATGGGCACTGCATGGGCTGCACTGGTCATCAGGACACCATCTTTCTGCTATAGCACGGTATTAAAGTGCTTAAAAGCCAGGCAGCATGTTACCAAATCAGAAGGCAAGATGCAGAGTCTGAAACACAGGTTAAGGTTACAACAGGCAGACAAGAATCCAGAGACAGGTTAAAGGCAAGCTGAATCATACCCAGGAAGGCAGAAGCTGCAGGGCAGATCACAGGTTACTCAGGAAATAGTGAAGGCCACTCAGCAATCTGTCCATGTCACACTCCAGCTTACTGTATATAGGTCCTTTGGTGCCAACATTGGTCTTGTACTGGAATGCACTGAACCAGTCTTGCAGTGGACAAGATGGTTACCCTAGGGTTTTTCTCTTTGCTGCAATGTGGTTACACCATTTTTTATTTTTGTTTAAACTGCTTTAGTGCTCCATAAACTATGGGCTGCTCAGTATATGACACTGAAGTAGTCTGTCTGTTATGGAAGCAATATTTATCTGTAAATGATTGTCATTGGAAACATACAAGAGTTTATGGAGTAAAATGAAACTCTAGGAGAAACAGAAACTAACATAAAAGGAAATGCTAGTCGGGACTGCGCTACATTAACTAGCAATTGTACGGTCATGCAATACTATACTATGCTGATCAGTGGATCTTAGCCATAAATCATTGGCCAGGACCTGCTGTTTGGATTGTGCTGTAGCAAATCACAGCACAGATGGGGAGGGGGGTGCCCCCTTCCTGGAAATGCCAGATCACATACATGTATATGATCTGGTGCAGGAAAGCTGCTGGCCTGCAGTATATCTGCACGGGCCTGTCGGCAAGCGGTCTGAGAGTCAGAATTTACAAGGATTTTTTTTAAACATGTGTATGATCATTTTTGATGCTAAAATAATCGCAAAATATATTTAGTTGAAGTTGCATGATCCATTGGAACACCTTCACTATTGCCACAGTTTTCTGAAACCCATCAAGGAGTGTATCACCAGAGGTCCGTCTTTCTGATGAGCATCCACTTTACTGCCCTGGCTATAAGGTGTATAAATGGAAGCAAACTGTTTAAATTCATGAAGCAAAAACCTATCGTGCATCAGTGCTTACAATCTATCAGCTCACGTAAAGAGAACAGTTATTTTCCCATTAAACATTAATGTACTGTCGTTTTCCTGCCTGTTTTCTTTAACTGCAGTTTCATTAAATGGATGGCCCATAATTATAAATTTGTTTAGGTTTAAACAAATCTTCCTAGCTAGTTTGAAATGTCAAATTGGATAGCATAAGTAACAATTCAAAGCTATACGCAGAACAAAAATGTTAAACGTTAACACATACTGATAATTATTTGCATCTAACTAAACACATACTGTACATACAAATCTGTAAAATGCAAATAATTTAAATGAGTTTTAAATGCAGCAATGTGGAATTTAAAAAATATGATCATTAAAGTGATTGCAAAGGCAAACTTTTTTTTTTAAATAACAAACATGTGTCCATAGACACATAGAGCACTGTTCGGCCCCGTTTCCACTCCCTTCTCATTGGCAGTGATTGACAGCAGTAAGAGCCAATGACTTCCACTGCTGTCTCTGAGCCAATGGCTTCCACTGCTGTCTCTGAGCCAATGGCTCCCATTGCTCTCTCTAAGCCAATAGCTCCCACTGCTGTCTCTGAGCCAATGGCTCCCACTGCTGTCTCTGAGCCAATGGCTCCCACGGCTGTCTCTGAGCCAATGGCTCCCACTGCTGTGTCTGAGCCAATGGCTCCCATTGCTCTCTCTAAGCCAATAGCTCCCACTGCTGTCTCTGAGCCAATGGCTCCCACTACTGTCTCTGAGCCAATGGCTCACACTGCTGTCTCTAAGCCAATGGCTCCCACTGCTGTCTCTAAGCCAATGGCTCCCACTGCTGTCTGTAAGACAATGAAGAGGGAGAGAGCTGAGAGAGTTACTGCTCTCATGCATATCGCTGGATCAAGATCAGGGCCAGGTAAGTATAATAGGGGGCCGGGGAGGGGGTAGCTGCTTGCAGAATGTTTTTTGCATTAAGGTAAAAAAGTATTTTGCCTTTAGAACCACTTTTTAAACCACTTTAGTCTTCTACCAGAGCTGGCTTTAACTGAATCAGTAGACAGTTAAAAAGGGATGGAATTGTTTAAAATTGCACAAAATTAAACTTGCAACCAATATTTTTAAGAAATAAGATTGAAGAATACTAATCCAATGAATAATTAAAATTGCCTTTTGGGAGATCAGAAAATAATTTTCACTGTTAGAACAAATTGGAGTACTCAGGGGCATATTTATAAAGCAATGAATGTAACATTCACCAAATATTCACTGCAGGTGAATAAATCACTGTACTTTAAAGCACATGCATTAGTGAATGTTTGGTGAATGTCACATTAATTGTTTTATAAATATCCCCTTTTATAAGAGTTTATAGGGTTTTCAACGGCTTCCTCTGGATCAAATGAAAATTTAGATTTCCAAAGATATTTTTTCTTAATAGACATTTTTTTCAACTTCACAATCTAACAAGGAAGTGATAATGGAAGTGCTCATTACACCTCAAAGGGATTTTTTCAAGTTGTTGGAAACTCTCTGTGCAGATGTGCAGATCTATGCATGTGCTTCTTCTGTCAGTAGGGTCATGATAAAAAAAATGCAGTGGGGCCTAGTGATGCGGATATCTGTCCACTTGACATTCTCATGGAGATGTCTGCCTGTCTAAGTAATTAAAAGCATGTACTGTATGTATGAGTAGACAAGCTATAGACATGGAATTGTAGCTAGCAAATTCAACCACTGAAGGATCTTCCATCAGCCCTATTGTAGGAAAAATATAGTAACTAACTTTTTTCCCAAAAACAAGTTTGGCAGAGGGTGCCTGCACAGTTTACAATATATCAATTTGCATATAATCTTTTTCTGAACCATACGTTATTGGCCAAGGTCACATTTGGTGAAGATCATGTAATGTCTAACAGCTTAGAAATGTACTGGTGTGTCTTTCTCTGGTGCTTGCTGACTGGATAACAAGGAGGAAACAACCCTTCATATTTTGTTCTTCTTAAATCCTATGTAGTTGCTTACCTAACTTGTGAATGGTAGATACAGAAATTCTGAAAACAACAAGCAGCTAGAGTGTAACAATGCAGCCTGAAATCCCCCTACATAAAACTAATAAATTATTGATAACACCATATTATTTGAACATATAAAACTACTACCATCGTGTTTGGTCTATGCCATGTTGTCTATGGTTACCAGCCTTCGTCAACACACCATTCTGAACTGTTTAATCACTCATCACGCAAGCCTAAATCTCTCAAAGCTCACAACCTAAACAAAATATAATGAAAGATGTTCATCAGAGACAACACATTCAAAGTACTGTATCTGTGCAGGGTTAAAAGTCACCTGGAGTCTTTTTCAGCTCAATTGTCCATAATGCCTGAACCACCATAAAAATGTACTCTAAGAGGAGTAGTTGGGCAACACACTGAGCAATACAGGCTGGTCTGAGAATCTCAATGCACTATTGATACTCTAGTCATCCAACTTAGAAAATTTTCAAGTCATCCCCCTAAATGCTTACAGGGATGAGGTTTAGCACAGTTCGAAGCAGGGGCGGACTGACCATTTGAAAACTCGGGCACTGCCCGAGGGCCCGGGGTCAGTAGGGGGCCCCATGAGATGCCCTTGGTACCTTTTTCATAGGCTTTTTTGAGTTTGGGCAAAGACACAGGGGCCTCATGATCCCCTATTGCCCGGGGGCCCCATGAGTTGTCAGTCCGCCCCTGGTTTGAAGTTCAAAGTGCCTGTTGTTTAGGGTCTACATACTTACATGCATTATTTTATGCCACAATCATAAGTACTGAACCAAGCTCAGGCTTCATTAGCAAATACATTTTAGATGCATACATTTTCAGAGCTACCAAGTAAACAAAACCCTGCTCCTTGAAGTCACCAATCTTCCTGCAGCACCATGAAAAATTGAAAACTAACAGCAATACTCAATGACACTCATAAACGTTTTTAAAAATTGCTTTTGTTGATTGCATATTATCACCACATTAATCATGAAATTGCCTTTGTATTTATTTATTAGAGATACTTATATAGCACCATCAATTTATGCAGAACTTTACTCTGGAGGTGGGAGGAAACCCATGCAGTCACAGGGAGAACATGAAATATCCGTGCAGGTAGTGCTGTAGTTGAGATTTGAGAAACTCCATGCTGCTAGTTAGAAATGCTAACCACTTAGCCACTGTGCTTGTATCCCTATATGATAAATTTAACCAGGGTTCTTTTCTCCTCAGAGAATAGGTGCAGGTACTCACCCACCTTCTCACCAACTCCCCAAAGGAGCAGCATGTTTGAGGACTCAGCAGCATGCCTAAGGTGCTTGAAGAGACATAGGGGTTTATTTACTAAAGCTGGAGAGTGCAAAATCAGACTCACTTCTGCATAGAAACCAATCAGCTTCCAGGTTTCATTGCCAAAGCTTCATTGAACAAGCTGAGGTTAGAAGCTGATTGGTTTCTATCCAGAAGGGAGTCTGATTTTGCACTCTCCAGCTTTAGTAAATAAACCCCATACTGTCACTGTAAACATGGAACTGGAAGTGAACAGTGAACAGTGAAAAAAGTGTCTACCTGCCTATATGTTTACAGTGAAAAGTCGGAGAGGACAGAGCTCCTGGAGATGGTGGAACTCTGTTCCACCACATTCCAGCTGAAAAAAACCCTGTATTTAACCATCATGCTAACTACATATATCATAGTTCAAGGAACCCTCCTACATCTACCCCCCCCTTCCCCCTTCTCCCCCCTTCTCATTTCAATCCCTCTTCTCTTTTGCTTTTTTCTTTTCTACTTTACCCCTTTTTCAACTTACTTTTTTCCTTCTCTCGCCCGTTGATGTTGCTGTTTCAACCCCTTAAAATTACACTCTATTTCCGTCTTAAAGTAAAAAAAACAAGCTTTTTGTCCATTGTCTCCTAAATGCCCAGCCTTCACCTTACATATCAAATTAATAACCAACTAATTATCCCTGTCAGGGCTTCCATCAGTGGGGGAGAGTCCATGCACATGAAGGGGGCCAGGGCATCCCGAGGGGCCAGAGCTTCAACTAGGGCTATCTTTACTGCAGGACAGCTGCCATGAGCAGCAGCTGTCAGAGAGGACCTGCCAGGATGCAGAGGAGGGTAGAGTGGTGGAAGGTTTCCCAGGTGTGTGCAGGGAGTGGTCAGGGCTCGCTGTCAGGCCAGCTAAGGTCAGGAATGGCAGTGTGTGCCCAGCTGTGCAGGATGGGTCAGGGCAGAGGGTGCTGACAGAGGGCCCTGGAAAGGAAAAGGAGGAGGTCATGGTGGAGGAGCCCCCCCCCCCCACTCTTTGTTGCAGCTGCTGCCAGAGATCCTGGTAGAAATTGAACACAGGTTCAGCTACCCCTTCTTGCACCAGATCCTCTCCACTGACACCATCTGGAGGCGCTGCTGCAGGATAGGTGAGAGCTGGGAGTACTGGTGCTTCTCAAGGTGTGTGTATTCAGAGTGACACTGCCCCCCCTCCTGTCCTGCTGCCCCAAGCCTGTCATGCTTTTCCCTCGTGTCACGCTGCCCCCGTCCTGTCATGCTGCCCCCCTCCTGTCCCTCTGCCCCCACCTGTCCTGCTGTCCTTCTCCTGTCCTACTGCCCCTCACATGTCTTGTTGCCCTTCTTCTGTGATACTTCCTCCTTCTGTCGTACTACTCCCCACTTTTCCCACTTCCCCTGTTTTGTCCAACTGCCCCTCACCTGTCCCACTGCCTCCCTCCAGTCACACTGTCCCCCTCCTATTCCCCTGCCCCCCTCCTTTCCCCATGCCCCTCCACCTGTCCCACTGCTCTCCACCTGTCCCACTGCCCCCCTCCTATCTCACTTACCCCCATTTGTCCTCCTTTCCCCTTTTGTCCCACTGCCCCCATCTGTCCTACTGCCTTCCATCAGCCCACTGCCCCCTCATGTCACACTGCCCCCCAGCTGTCCCATTCCTGTCAGACTCTCCCCCTCCTGACTCCTGCCCCCCTCCTTTCCCCATGCCGCTCCACCTGTCCCACTGCTCTCCACCTGTCCCACTGCCCCCCTCTTATCTCACTTACCCCCATTTGTCCCCCTTTCCCCTTTTGTCCCACTGCCCCCATCTCTCCTACTGCCTTCCATCAGCCCACTGCCCCCCTCATGTCACACTGCCCCCCAGCTGTCCCACTCCTGTCAGACTCTCCCCCTCCTGACTCACTGCCCCCCACCTGTCCCACTGCCCCCCTCCTGTGGGGGGAGGAGATAGGACTGAAGGAGAAGGATGACATGGGATGGAGGAGAAGGGACTGGAGGTGGAAGAGGACATGGGATGGAGGAGATGAGACTGGAGGAGAAAGAGGACATGGGATGGAGGAGGAGGAAGGCATGGGATGGGGAAAATGAGACTGGAAGAGGACTTGGAAGGATGGCCAATGGGCGGATTTGGTGGGACGACCAGTGGGCAGCCTCTGTGGAATGTTGGTGGTCAGACCCAAGGGGGAGCCTAGGTCCAAAGCTGTGTAAGGGGCCCCAAAATTTCTGATGGCTGCCCTGATCGCTGTCCTTTATATTTGGCATCTCCCTTGGACAATGCCAACATGTCTACCTGGACTAGCTATCAGATTGCCAGTTGCTGTTTTAGAAAGCCATATATTGTCAATTGGTATCTGCTTTTGTGCTTCTTTGTGACCACATCTTACACATTAATAACAATAATATTACACAAAAAAACAAGTGCAAATATGGATACTTGAAAAGACTCTTAGGCCCCTTTTACATGAGTGGACCGACATGGACCACCTGTCTGTTTTTCAGGTGTACCCGATCTGTCCATCCATAGACTTCTATGGACTGGCATTTGTCGGTGGGCAATAGTCCACTGACACCCGTCTGCATCTGATCCGATCCTGTATGCCAAAAACAGACAGTTAGGGATCCATTCCTCATCTGTCCAGCGGATCAGATCGAATGACAATCGGGTGGAAACAGACAGGTGGTCCGTTTCCATCCAACCGCCCCATTGAAATCAGTGGGTAGTGTCTGTGTCCGCTCTGCAACATTAGAGCGGACAGAGACCTGTCATCCGCCTGTTCAGTGGGGACCAGCAGAGAGATCCCTCGCTGAGCACGCTTATCACGCTGAGGGATCTGCCCCATGTGAAAGCGGCCCTAATCTCGTGTTACAAGGTGTAAGGAGTAGTAGGGACACCTTTAGCGGTTACACCTTTAGTGGATAAATAATAAGCAGCACTTTTCCAACTGTAGTCATACCTTTTGGATATAAATTCATGAACTTTCAGGGACTTTGTAAACATTACAATCCAATATGTTTTATGGTCAGACTCAGTATTATAGGGCTTAAACAAATAAATTTAGCCTGCAAAGAAAGCATTTTTCCTTTTACTGGATAACTTTGTATACAACAAGTGTTTTCTCTGGCTCTAGGCTTGAACTGAATTAGGGAAGGGTTTTCACTTTTGTACAGTAATCTGCATTCCAAAGCTCCGGCTCCTGAAACCAATGAACATTTTAAAAGTCTAATCAGTGTATTAAAAGGTGTATATGACTGTCTGGTTCTAGTTGTGGAGAACAAAGGAGTCTAACTTTTTATAATGATCATAAAAGATTTCAATTTTTCATACTTTCTGCAGCCAGCCACCTTTAGAATCACACCACATCCTGCTTCAATAACTTTTATCATGCAAATACTATGCCAGGTCTCAAGAGGCACTCGTAAAGAAAAGTGTAAGTCTTATTTTACATACTCTCACCTAGAGTTGTGTTAAATCATGTCCCAAAGGCATCGTTCTGTTAACATCTTGTGCACCCGTTGGCACTTGTTGAACTATTCACAGCTAACGTTTTCTCAAGGAGCACATTCCAGGTTTACCTATATATGGAAACCTGGGAGAATGGAGGCAGCTTAAATAGATTTAAGCTGAATGAAACAGACAAGCTAGCACACCCCCCTCCAAAAGGGAGTGGTTACTGAGCTGGATAGAGTACAGCATTCTGAATCAAACTGTCTTCAGTACAGCTTATTCCTGAAAAAACAGGTTCAAAACTTCCAAAAGAGACCTCAAGGATTTTGGGGGGGACCCATAAGCTTGTTCCTTTCTACTTAGCTTCTCTAGACAGAAAAGAGCTGAACTATGAAAATGGAGACTAAGGTAAGATGCTGATTACAAGCAAGTGTTTCTGATGAATGATTTGAGATGAGATGTAACAGAAGTTATATTTAAGATGAATGTACTGTGTGTATTAGTTATACATGAATGCAGCATCGCCACTTCTAGCTATAGTGTATGAATTGAACATCTTATATATGTATATCTTACATTCCAGGCTGATAGTATTGACTGCTGATGGCTCTGGCTAAAAACTTACTTTTGAAAGTCTGGTTTATGTCATTGGGCTATAACTAAATCTATGCCTGTCAGGTTTCAATGTATACACAGAAACTTAAAATTTCCACTTCCACGGTAGTAAATAAAAATGATATTTCATTGCACAATATCTTTTGCTATTTAATGTTTCGTACATACAACCTTTACTGGACAGGCAGATAACTAGTCACTTGCACAGCTGTACCACTACACATAGACCAAATAGGGAAGGACTGGCATTGATCTCCATGGCTACAACAGGTACTCCTAGCTTCTTGTGTAATTTGGTTGTAATATATCCAAAATCTGATTAGCATCCAAAAGGAACTAGAATAGTGTATACAATTGTCCAGTGGGTGTGATTTACTAAAATGCAGTGAAATTTGCACCAAACACCCAATCGTATGCAGACAAACAAAAAAAAAGTAGGAACTTGTCTATGATTGGATGTTTGAGGGACCACTTAAAACAACCCTAACGGATAGAACAAGATTTATTTTTGCAAGGGGTTTGCATCGTGTAAATCTTAGTGCATTATTAACAAATATGCAGTGAATTGATCAATTCAAATGTTATTTTATATATACTGTATTTGCTTTTCTTTACATCTGGGTTGCCTTTTACAATCAAGTTTTAGATTCAACCACCCTGCCTTTGTTTTTTTCCAAAATTCCAACCAGATTTGGAATTTTTGCATTTTTTATTATCCCATTGAAGCTGATTGAGTGCAATAAATGAACCCACATTCCCAGGCTAACATAAAAGGTACCCCTTCAGGTAAATAACATGTTAAAGGAGTAGACAGACAAAACAATTGTTAGAGCTTCATGATACAGAAGTGATTTTGATAAATTTTGCAACATATTTGTGAAATGAGGTGTTAAATATATTTCTTTATTTATAATGGAGTTAAAAATAATGCTTTTCTTTACATCTGGGTTGCCCTTTACAATCAAGTTTTAGATTCAACCACTTTGCCTGTGTTTTGTTTTTCCAAAATTCCAACCAGATTTGGAATTTTTGCATTTTTTATTATCCCATTGAAGCTGATTGCGTGCAATAAATGAACTCACATTCCCAGGCTAACATAAAGGTACCCCTTCAGGTAAAGAACATGTTCAAGGAGTAGACAGACAAAACAATTTTTAGAGTTTTATCATACAGAAATTATGAATTTTGCAACATATTTGTGAAATGTGGTGTTAAATATATATTTTTTATTTCTAATGGAGTAAAAATCCAAATGTTGATATTTTTTAATTTGGAAAAATACTGCAACATTTTTCTCATCTGAGGAGAAAAATGTTTAAAAGGATTTCTGACTCAAGAAACTTTTGAATCACGCAGTGATAACTTAGTAAATTGTGATTAGAAATGTATGACTTGGCAGCCCAGTGGATAATTAAGAAAGCAAATGTGTGAACGCAACTACTTGATAAATTCTCAAGAGATATGAACAGAATCTGAAGGAACTGAGCTTAGCCTTTAGTAACTGACACGACCTGAATTCATGTTTTACAGATTTAAGGATTTAGCCAAAATGTTTGTAAGTTAAGCTTAACTCTGCAAACTATTTTAACAGCCTCAGCCCTTACAGGAACGGACTGATTAATGTAAAGCTCCTTTCAGATATAACATTTATTATAGTGCTACTGCAGAGTCTGATGGTTATTTGAAGGCCAGTAAGCTTAACATATAGGTTAGCTCTCATAAATAAAATACTCCTATATTTCCAAGAAATATAAGCAAAGGTTTTTACCACTGCAGACCATAAATTACTTAACATTGTTTTACCATTTACTGTGCAGCTCAGAGCCACTGGTTACTATTTCAATGCTATCAGTCATTTGAGACTAGATATAGGCTGCAGTGACCTTCAGTGGGATTAGTGATCACAAAGTTTGTGGCATCCGTGCAAATACTATTAGAAAATTATAGTTTTCACCTTTTTTGTTTTTTAATCAACAATTGCATTTTTATGTGTTTGCTTGAATACCTTTTTTTTTTACATATAACATTTTGCTGAACCTTTAAAATACATATACTATAATGCTTCTTATGTTTAAATTGGAGTTGTATGGGAAAGGCATTCTGGTAGCTATAATTGTCAAACCACAGACGCTCAAAGTTAAGAAAAATAAAAGAGTAATATGGATCGTCATACTGTAGAATACCCAAGACATAGGAGAACTGACAGGTCATTCAAAACAGCAGTAGCAGAAATGATTGATGAACTTGTACTTAGAACTGGGTTACACTGAAACCTTAGCAATTCCTTCAGTTATAGAGTAATGGTTTATTTCATTATTTGTACTGCTAACTCATGTGAGGTATATCCTGCAGGCTTCAGCACGTCACTCAATTGTTCTTTCAGAATCTTTAATTAGACTGTAATTCTTCTGTGATTCCTTCAACCCAAAGAAAAATATTTTAAAGTTTGTATTACTGACTTCAATGTTATTTGAATATCTGGCATCAGACACTATTGTGAAAATTACAACCATATGGTACTGCGCAACTCCTATATGATGAAGGTGAATGTTAATTGGAATATTTAAGTGAAAACATTTGATTTTTAAGTGCTTTAATTTTAAAGGTGTTTCTAAATTGCAAATATGAATAGAAAAAAAATTCTACTATGATTTAAAAACGTTCATAGCAAATTGCAAATTAAAATATCGAATGTAGGACACAAGAAAACAGTTGCTTAGACAAATTCTGGTCTTCAGCAAAAGATATATTATCAAAAAAATCTTTACAATTCTGCGCTATGGTATATGCAATTAGAAAAATATAACCCACAAAAGCAGCCACCACAATATTGCAGGCAACAATATAAATATAAAATTGGTAAAATAAGTGCGGCACTTCAAATATTCATTAAATAAACTTAAAAGTCCAATCCACAATGATAGAAATATAGGGAATAAGCCTCTCTCCCATGGATCCACAGCACTGCTATAGATGTCTCAAAACTGCCGGGAGGAGAAGATAGAAAAAGTCCATCATCACCAAACACAATTTACCGGATCATGTTGACCCCCAGTTACAGATGGGTCAAAATGCGCTGTATGAAACCCAAAAAGCAAGTACTCTTTGATTCTAAATCTTTACATCAAAATGAGCTCAAGGGTAAACCTACAAAAGAATTATCCTCATAGAGGACAACCCAATTCAAAATGTAGAAAGAATTCTCATAGTGTAATATTATAAATTAAATTTATTGCCTCAAACATGGTAAAAACGTACATGAAGATAAATATAAAACAGCATGTCACCATGTAATTGTCTAACGACTCGACTACTGCAACTCACTCCTCACTGGCCTATCTCATCACAGACTATCCCCCGCTTCAGTCTATCCTGAACTCAGCGGCCAGACTCATCCACCTTACCAACCGCTCCTCTTCTGCCACCCCCCTCTGTCATTCCCTCCACTGGCTCCCGATTGCCCAACAAATTAAATTCAAACTACTAACATTGACATACAAAGCCATTCATAACGCTGCCCCAAACTACCTCACTGACCTGATACCCAAATACCACCCAAGTACTCTTCGCTCCTCACAAGACCTCCTACTTTCTAGCTCCCTGGTCTCCACCTCCCATACCCGACTGCAGGACTTCTCCAGGACTTCCCCTATCCTCTGGAACTCACTACCCCAATCCATCAGACTGTCACCTACCCTCCTCACCTTTAGGTGCACCCTGAAAACCCATCTCTTCAGGGAAGCCTACCCCACTCTCACTTAACAGCCGATCTTCTCCACTCCTCCTACCACTCCATCCCCCACAGCCACTTCCTCCTGTACCACTATCCCCTCCCTCCTAGATTGTAAGCTCGAAAGAGCAGGGCCCTCAAACCCCTCGTGTATTGTTTTGTTACTGTATTGTCTCATGTACTGTCCCCCCTATAATGTGCAGCGCTGAGCAAACCTTTTGGCGCTATATAAATACTGTATAATAATAATAATAATTGAATGGTAAGTTTCAAACCAACAAGATGGCCGCCACATTCCCTGACGCCCCTGACGATGTAATTGATAACGAAACGAGAAACAGAGCAAATGACATCATCATGCACCGAAACGTGGCGTCCATCTTGTTGGTTTGAAACTTACCATTCAATTACATGGTGACATGCTGTTTTATATTTATCTTCATGTACATTTTTTACTACATTTGAGGCAATAAATTTAATTTATAATACTACACTGTGAGGATTCTTTCTACATTTTGAATTGGGTTGTCCTCTATGAGGATAATTCTTTTGTAGGTTTACTGTCGAGCTCATTTTGATGTGAAGATTTGAAATCAAAGAGTACTCAGTTCCATGGCTTGCTTTTTGGGTTTCATACAGCGCATTTTGACCCTTCCGTAACTGGGGTCAACATGATCCGTTAAATTGTGTTTGGTGATGGTGAAGGACTTTTTCTATCTTCTCCTCCCGGCCGTTTTGAGACATCTATAGCAATGCTGTGGATCCCGGGGAGAGGGGCTTATTCCCTATATTTCTATTATTGTGGATTGGACTTTTAAGTTTATTTAATAGATATTTGAAGTGCCGCACTTATTTTACCAAAATATAAATTATATTGCAAATTGATTATTTTAAATGTGCTGTGCATTCTATCTGTGCTATTTAATGCTTTTCCTGAGGCCGTTTGCGGATTTCCAGTGTGTTATAGTGCTACAGAGTCTTCCAAGAAATGCTTCAGATACTTTCATGTAGACTTGATGATTTTAGATGTTGTGGTGTGTTTATTTCAGAAAACGTTAACTGTATGAAGCATGGTTACTTAGGTGTTCATTGTCTAAACAGTCACTTGTATCAAAGTAGTTCCCGAAATTTTTTAAAGGAGACGTACAGTCAAAGCTTGTTTGGCTGTACTTTTCCTGTGCACCACAGGAGTGCAGTTCATTCTGTACTCCTGTGATCCATTTTTAACATCATAGAGCCAGTCCAGGCTGGAAAAAGAGCCTGGACTGGCACCTGGCTCAGCCTTTTAGTAATCTGCTGAGAGCCTGAGCCAGCTGCTCCTGCCTCCTCTGCAGCCCATCGCTCCAGTGAGCGTGGGGGAAGGGGGTCAGAGCAGACAGTGGTGACTGACAATCACCAGCTCTCTGCTTATGAAGCACTGAGAACTGATCGATCAGCAGTCTTTGATTATCCAGTTCTCAGTCCTAGAACCGGCGGGGGACAGATGCAGCATTGGACTGATGAGGCATACGCTATGGAATATTTTCATTTTTTTTAATGATCCTTTTTGCCAAGGTTTATATGTGTAAGTGAGACTTTTACTTATGGCACAGTATAAAGGCATATTTTTTTTCTATTTCTCTTGAGCAACTTTTTCCAGCAGGCATGATCTGGCCATGCCCAGTTCATTTTCTGAATGTGTCCCAAGGTTTGCAGGTTTAATAATTGAAAGTCCCCATAAGCAAATCAAATAGAATTCGTATATAGAAAGGACATGTGTCGGGGAGTAGTGCGATAACATCATTAAACTGCTAATGCATTGATATTATTATTTCAGGGCATAGGCAGTTTAGATACACATTGGAAGCTTACTGCACTGCATACAATATATGTACTGTATGTCCTGATGGCACGATTCAGTACATAGAATAACATAGTATTTGTAAGACTTTATATCAACAGAGAGTGAAACTGAGAATCCTTTACTCCTCGTAGACAATTTCTCTCACAGTAAAGTCTGTGGTAGCTTTGGTAACACATGTGAACAGCTAGAGGGATCCAAAGCCCAAAGGCAAAGCACTTCTCTACTGGACCTGGGGTACTCTGATAACAAAGAATGGCTTCTCACAGTAGTTGGGTTCCTTGGATATACTGTTGTATTAGGCTTCTAAATAGCTACCCACGGTTCAGTTCTGAAAGTAGAGAACTTTGACCAGGTACCTCTGCTTCATCAGGTGTGGCCTCTGTGAGCTACTGAGGGAGGGAAGCAGAGAAACATATCATTACTGTGTATTTTTAGAGCAGGATCTGCAGTCAGTAACATATGATGGGAAAACATAGCTACCTGTTCCCTATTTAGGCCTGTGATCCAAGCATAGAGAAGTCTTCCAGCACCAACATCCTTTGTGGCTCTGCAATGTTATGTGACAAAATGCTTAGGGCATAAATGGAAGCTACTGCTGGAAAATGTGAAAAGGTGTCTCACAATAAACAGTGTCCTTTAGGAGCACTTACCTTTCACCATACTCTTCAGTCAAAAAGCCACCATGGCACACATGTTTGAAAAATGCAAAGTAGTATTGGTCCACAAGAAGTAGGTTGGCTGGTGCTGGAAGAAAAGTGACACTAGACCAGGGGACTTTCTGCAATGGACAATACTGGAGTGTATTGCATAGGGAACATGTTTACAATATCTTGCAATATATATATGTACAGTATACTGTATTTTTTGAAGCCTGAGCTCAGCACCTGCTAGAATCTGCTAGCTTTTCTGTTGTAATTGGTCCTTTAAAAACTTCAATTACAGCAATAGCTAAAAGAGCCTGGGATGTACTAGTGATCCTTCTGTTAAGAGATTATAATTGCCATGAATTCCAAGTAAACTATCACTGATCTCACTAAGTTTTCATGACAGTCCCTTGTTTTTAACATTCTACATATTGTTAGCCCATCTGTCCGCCGTGACTCTACCATTGTCTGAGCAGTTCTAAGAAGTTGGGAATAAAAATTTTATTGTTAATTAAAGTGTTACAATAAAACCTGAGTGCACAGCCATTCCTTCCTATAAAGCAGAATATATAAGTGTCTAATTAACCCATGGGCTTAAATAATTATCATGAAAGTCTTCAGTCCTGAAACTATTTTTTTTAAAACAATTCAGATTGTCCTGCAGCTGAGGCAAGAGCACCTCTCCTCTTTCCCTGTCTCTTGCCCTGCCCCTCAACCTGCTCTTCAGCCTGCTCAAATGGTATCCCAATCTCCTTTAGACTTGTAGCTTTCCTGGTCCTTTTGCACTCTCATGTACCCCCTCCCAGCACCTCATTCGCTGGAAGTGACTAGTCTTCCATTAAGGTGCTCTAACTCCTCCTTCAGATGCGATTTCTCCTGCGCTCTAGGGCCCAGACCGGTGGCAAATAGATGGAACCAACACCAGAACAGGCGACCACCAGTATATTTCAAGGTTGTGCAGCTCCAAACCAGGGCTGGGGAAGCCCGATCGATACTGCAAAGTGAAACAAAAAACAAGAAGCGCACCAACCTTGCGCACTACCTCAGTAACAGAATTGATTAATCGAAGTTAGGTACTCACAAACAGCGAATAAAATCAGGCATGTAGTCCTCAAAGGGACTTCAAAGATAAGAAGCCAGCGCGAATCCCATCATGGGGGTAGACACTCAGTATAACTGACGCGTTTCGACGGCTATGCCTTGAGCTCTGAGGAAGAAGGCATAGCCTTCGAAACGCGTCAGCTATACTGAGTGTCTACCCCCATGATGGGATTCGCACTGGCTTCTTACCTTTGAAGTCCCTTTGAGGACTACATGCCTGATTTTATTCGCTGTTTGTGAGTACCTATCTTCTATTAATAAATTCTGTTACTGAAGTAATGCGCAAGGTTGGTGCGCTTCTTGTTTTTTGTTTCACTTTGCTAACTCCTCTTTCTCCAGTTTCTAGGGGATGGAGCTCTAAATAACCACTTCTGCAGGCAGGATGCAGCCTTATGGGGGAGGAGTGCTCTGTGGGCTGCACAGCATGGCAGCAAGGAAATGCCTGTATTGCAGCATGGACTGGTGTATACAGTTCATGTCACCTTCCACACCTCCTCTCACCATGTTTCCCCGTCCTCTTATTTCACCAGCAACCCCTTGCCCCTATCATCATGCTCTCCCTCTGCAGAGCATTTCCATATCCTGAAGTACTGCCTGCCCTCCTGTCACCCCCATTCTTCCTTTTCAACATTACTTCTCTCTTTCTTATCACTCTACACCCCCCCATATATTCCTAATATACTTCACATCACTCTGCATCCCCTGAATTATCAACCCCCTTTTTTCATTATCAACCTGTATCCCACTCCCTCCTCCCACCCTCATCCCCCCTACTTCCAGCCTGCCCCTTATCACTCTGTACCTCCATCCATCTGGGTGAGCCTATATTGCAACAGCAACCTCATGCATGAGAGCAAGTAAGTGCCCAACACCCTCAATACTTTGTGGGTTCCAATTAGAATTAAACTTTTTTGTTAACCTTAAGGGCCCATTCACACTGGTGCATTGTGTCATGGCAGTTAATGCTGCGCATTAACATGCATTGAGGCAATGTATTTGAATGGGCTGACAGCAGACCAGAACGCATAGAAAAACTGACCTGTTGGATGTTTTTTGTGAAAGATTGTCCACAATGCATGCTATGGTGTTGAGGTGTGATACAACATACAGTAGCTGTATTGGGGTGGCATCAATAATGATGGACACTGCATTGTACTTAGGTGTGTTACCATGTTTTGTAGTACCTCACCACACCAAAGTGAGTGGGTCGTAATTAGTTTTTCTTAACTCACTTATTTTTTTACCTTTTGCTTGTAAATATTTTTCATTTATGTTCATTTGTATTGTTGTAGTGCCAGTTAAAAAGTTGTTCACCTTGGGTGCCAGATGAACTTTGGCTGGCACTGAATGTAGCCATGCAAGGAGGGGATTAAGCAAGGGCTTCTAAATACTTCCCGATTGGGAAAAAGAATACTTATTGCTCCTACATCATGATTGAAAGCTTTAATTGAGGAGAGCACTCTTTCCATTACAGGATAGAAGCACTGTTCACACTGAACAGGTAAGATAAGTGATCACAGTAGTTTAGCCGAATATTAGGAAATGTCCTACAAATTTTTGCAAAAGTTTAGGTATACTATCAAAGCAATCCTTTTGTTATTTTTAAGACATAATAACAAATGCCTACATGCAAAGCAAGCAAATAATACTTACATTTCACACCTGTTCTAGACCCTACTGGGTTTAAGAGACAATCTTGCTGAAAGATCTTTAGCATCCTGTAGTGATGTAGGAGCCAGTGGAAGAAACTGCCGAATGCAGCAGGAGATTGTGTGGAAGAACTTTAGGCGAGATTTTCTCTTCAACCCTACAGAGTTTGATGGTGCAGGAAACAAGCAAAGGTAAAGATTAATTCCAGGAGTTGACATGTTATACATAGTTACATTGATCCAGCTTGGACCAATGTAACTATGTATATGACATACCTGGCCAATACTGCTGGAAGCTGGAAAACACTGTTTCTGGATCCTGCGCCAAGCGGCTTCTCTACTGAATTTTGAACACAGCAGATTGGCTGCTCCGTATGGGCACCAATCTGAGAGTGCTTTGCACTTTCTAAATAAATGCAAATAATGATCTAATTAGACAAGGTGGAAGGGAGGGGAGGTGACATCAGGCTGTCCCCTTTCTTTAATCAGATAACACTTTGCATTCATTCAGAAAATGGAAAGCATTCTGATTGGCTTACCCCTTGTATTCAAAAGCCACTCAGCTTAGGACCTGGAAGCAAGTGGAGATCACTGGAGTAGTGGTGTCTACTTCATTCATTTCCAGCTTCCAGGGGCATCAGCCAGGTATGGTACATATACAGTGGTCCAAGCTGAACCAATGTAACTATGTATACCCTGGTGATATCTTGAGTTATTCTTTTAGTATTATTGCTTGCTTTGCATTTGTATTATGCTTTAAAATAGTAACAGAGTCACTGTAACTTTTCAAAGTAATGTAAAACTGTGGATGACTTCATGTATATGTATATTTTTATCTGGCTTGTACATCACTGATATAATCAGCTACTGTTGGTTATTGTCTATCTACTACAATCTATCTATAGATACAGTTGCTCTCTGTGACCAAATTAAACATTCAAAACAATGTGATTATTTTTCGGTTATGCATGACAGCTATTTACATTCTCCCTCCTTGTTTAAATGACTTCAGGATTTACATTGTGTATCAAAATGCAAACACAATCTGCAACAACAAATCTGTGGACTCCAACTTCTGAGATTTAGTAATAGAAATACTTTGGTACTTAAACTAACTCCTGGAATTAAGGATTCCATTCAAAGAAGATACTCACCTCTCCTGTTGCCCACACTGCTGATCTCTGCAGTACTAAGAAGAAATTGCCTGCATAGGTATCTTCAGAAAATAACCCATTGGGAAGTGTCCCATTCCTATTACCCCTCTGCTCTCAAGAGTTCTACTGTATGTCCTTTAGTGATGCAGGGGTCAGTGGCAGGAATCAAAGTGTACAGTAGAGGACCAAGAGATTGACATTCCCAGAAGTTTTGAGTTTTGAATATCCTTCAGCAGACCAATTATTTTTGGTGCTGCAACAATCAGTGGCCTGGGTAGCAGCAATTCTTAGCATCTAGTCAGAATCCATCCTCTACCAGTCTTACTTCAACAGAGCGATTTTTGATTATTATGGGTTTTTAAAATTAAAAACTAAGAACTCTTTATAGAATAAAGCTGATAATGTTTATTGTATATTCAAGTAAAGAATAGATATTCTACCATGGAAGAATATTCCTATTCAAAAGTGAAAATATTATTGGACAGCAGCCATTACATTCCTGAGGTATTCCAGTGAAAAATGTTCATTTCTGGGGTTAAACTATTTTTTATGAAACCAAAGTAGAATTGTAGGTTATTTGTTTTAGTGATTGATCTTTTTTTATTATAAAACAATCACTGTATTAAAAGTGATGTTAATATAAGCCTGAACCCACACAATTTCTCTGTCTTTGAAATAAATATGTACAATATGCGGACTTGAAAGCAGACAATGATAATTATCAGTACAATTCTGGCTGGCAGAGAAGCCACAACCCCTTTTTAAATAGGAAATGAAAATTAGAAACATATTTGTAGCAGTATGGCCTGTGGTGTAACGTAGTCCTTTGCGCACTTGGTGACAATATTTTATTGATAAATGAAATGAAGTCTCATGCATTTTAGCCATATTGCCTCGGTCATAACTCTCAAACACTTTGAAAAGATGACCAATATTCTGCAATGATGGATATGCACTGAGTTTTTGCCAAATTTTTTTTGTGTGGCCTGGATTCATTTTATTCTACAGAAATCTATTTCCAAAAGTCCAAATGTATTAGCAAAAGTTAAAGGGAAATGTTAAAAATACAATGGGAATCCTATGCAAACGTGTTGTGTCTCAACAGGTTTGTATTATGTGTGTGCGTACTTTAAAAATCACATCTAATTAGTGAGATCTGAAACCAAACAGAGCAAGTTTACCAGAATAGCTTAAATTTTAACACATGACTGAACTGGAATGTATAGGAGATACCGTATGAAAGTATATGCAGCCCAGGCATGAGGAGTACTCCCCAAGTAGTCTGAAGAACAGAGGTACTTGTATGTTATTATTGCAAAATGGTCCCTGAAGAAAGGTTACATTGTGTATGCCAATTAGCAATGCACAAATGTGTGTGAACCAACTTAGCTAGAGTCAATCCAAACTGCTCATGAACTTCTTCCATCACAACAATGTTTTCGTTTTCATGGAGTCCTCTTAGTATCAAAAATAGGTCCTATGGCACAAATTCTCTACAACACAGTCCAACTCTGCAGTCTACATTGCATTACTGGTCTGTTAAGGAGCCCCTTTAAAAAAACATTGGGTTTATTTTGCTAAAGGCAAATACGCTGTTCACTTTGCAATAAAATTTGCTCTAGAGTTTAGTGAGTGTGGTGAAAATTTGCTTTGCAATGAATACCCAGTCACATGCACGAACAATAAAAAAACAGCATTTTTGCTCGTGCATAATTGTATGATGGATATCAGCAGAGTTTCACCTTCTTCACTAAACTCACAGGAAAATTCACTCGCAAGGTGCAACTTCCCTTACAAAGTCTGTTCATCTTTAGTAATCAACCTCTTTATTTCTAAGAGAAAATCCTAAATTTGAAAATCACTAAGAATAAGACAGTGAAATGACTACTGCTGTGAATAAAAAAAGCCACAAGGGAAACCTAAAAATCTAAACTGTATGTAAAATAATTTTTTGCCAATATAATGTTTATTTTTTTATTTTCAAACTGAGCATCCTACGATATATAAAGGAAAAGAATGAAAGGATAGAACATATCATTTTGAAAGTCAGGGTACTTTGTACCAACTAAAGCGTATCCAAACACACAATAGAGCTTATTCAACACTAAACAGGTTGCCTATTGAAAGACAGGGATCTAAATACTACCTACATTACTTTGAGACCTTAAACAGATTAGGTGAACAATAAACGCTGATTTACACATTTCCCTTAATACCCTGGCAGATACATACGTTCTCTTTTTATTTATTTAGTTTATTTGCTTGTAGGATTATCTATGCTACCTAGGGAACATACCATTTGAAAGCCTTGTTACTATTAGTACTATTACTCTTCTAACCATACTTAAGAAACTCTCCCTAGACCCCACCAACCTGAACAACCTTAGACCCATGTCCCTGCTGCCATTTACCTCTAAACTCCTAGAACGCTTAGTCTACAATCGTCTGAGCTCCCACCTCACTGACAACAACCTTCTCGACCCCCTACAGTCTGGCTTTCGCCCCCTACACTCCACCGAAACTGCCCTACTAAAGTTCTCTAATGACCTACTAACTTCAAATTCCAACAGACACTATTCAATACTCCAACTACTCAACCTCTCCGTGTCTTTTGACACGGTTTACCATCCCCTCCTCCTCAAAAAACTACACTCTTCCGGCCTCAGCGACTCTGCTCTCTCCTGGTTCTCCTCCTATCTATCGCAGCTCTCCTTCAGTGTTACCTATAACGCTGCCACCTCCTCCTCACTCCTTCTCTCTGTAGGGGTCCCCCAAGGTTCTGTCCTTGGACCTCTTCTCTTTTCCATCTACACCTCCTCTCTTGGTCACTTGATAAACTCCCACAGCTTCAACTACCATCTCTATGCTGATGACATGCAAATCTATCTGTCTACCCCTCACCTCACCCCTTCAGTTTCCACCCGCATCGCTAGCCTACTAAGCGACATATCGGCTTGGATGTCACTCCATTTCCTCAATCTCAACCTCTCCAAAACTGAGCTCCTAGTATTCCCCCCTGCCCGCGCCACCCTCACTGACTTCACCATAAATATCGCTAACACCATCCTCAGTCTATCCCCTCACGCCAGGGTACTAGGTGTAATCCTAGACTTCCATCTGTCATTCCAGCCCCAGATCCAGTCGCTGACAAAATCATGTAGACTTCACCTCCGCAACATCACCAAGATACGACCGTTCCTAACCTCGGAAACCACTAAGCAACTTATTCACTCCCTTGTCATATCACTCCTCGACTACTGTAACTCCCTCCACATCGTAGACTATCCCCCCTCCAGTTTATCATGAACGCTGCTGCCAGACTCATCCACCTCACTAACCGTTCCGTATCCGTCTCCCCTCTCTGCCAATCCCTCCACTGGCTCCCAGTTGCCCAACGGATAAAATTCAAAACTCTAACAATGACATATAAAGCCACCCACAACACTGCCCCAATTTACATAACCGATCTTATCTCTAAATATCACCCAAACCGTACACTCCGCTCCTCGCAAGACCTCCTACTCTCTAGCTCCCTTATTTCCTCCTCCCATGCTCGTCTCCAAGACTTCTCCAGGGTGTCACCCATCCTCTGGAACGCCCTACCCTAATCTATCAGATTATCACTTACTCTACTTGCCTTTCGGCGATCACTGAAAACCTTTCTCTTCAGGGAAGCCTATCCCGCCCTCTGCTAATTCTGGAATCCTCTACTCTTCCAACCACTGTATTGTTACTGTATTGTCTCCCACTATAATGTAAAGCACTGAGCAAACCGTTGGCGCTATGTAAATCCTGTATTATAATAATAATAATAATAATAACCAGGGGCAGACATATAATTTATGCAGATGGTGTAGCAGCACAAGGACCCTCTGGCCCATTCATAGTAGATGTAGGTTTAACATTTCAGCCATCCTGCTGTTAAAGCAGAGTTCCAGCCTTTTTTTTTCTTCTTTTAAAGACAATGGCCACTCTCTTCACAGTCCATTTTGGCAATATATATATAAATTTTCTTTTTCCTAAATACCTTATTTGTAGAGATCCAGTCTCCACTTCTGGTCCCAGATGCCTAGGCGATTTCATCAGTATGCATTCCTTAGGGCTTCTGGGATATTTGTGTCATCTATCCCAAGAGTCCTAGAGAATTCCTAATAGCGAAATCTCGCTTTATTAAGACACCGGACGTATGGGTATTTGCGGGGATTTAGGCAACATTTTCAAGCAAGAAAGGATTCCAGGAGGAGACACCACCAGCACTGTAAATTTAAGCCAGGCGCTGTGGATGTAACCTGGGGCTGTGGAGATCTGATGCAGGCACCTGTTGTAAGCAAATTGCGCCATGTAGTGTCATTACTGCACAGTTGTGAGATCAGGAGGTGCATGCTGGGATAGCCAGCAGCACCGAATCCAGGAAGTATATACTAGCGGGCTTCAGATGCCCACACCCTTCATGGAACCTGCCTGCTTCTGAGTAACATTTTTGAGATTTACAAATAACAAGCATGATATAAGATATAGCACTATTTGGAGATTACTGTGCAAGTTGTAAGAAATACGGGGAGCTTTCTAAAAAAAATGTATTGGGACTGGAGCTCCACTTTAAGTAGACTCCAGGACAGGTAAGAAGGTGAAGACATTTTTTTATTGATGTCCTTGTGCCTGGTTTGGATATCTAAATTGCTACCCACAGTGAGCACCTCCTGCACTCATTGCTTTACCATCACTGAGGCAAGAACAAGTCTGTTTCTATTCCCTTCCATTTGAACTGTTCATTAAAAATGGCACCCCAATCCAGTAAACCAATGCACCTTCAATGCACGTGCATTGCAGCACACCACAATGGATAGCGAAGCACTTCTATGTGTTGTGATGTGCTGCATCAATATACATGATTTTTATGGGTTAAATGAGTTTTTGGGTGTGTTGTGATACTTTGATCTTCATTTTAACACTCTTCACTGAACCACGCAAATGTAAATAAGCCTTAAGGTAAAAATATACTTTTAAAAGATTGGCTTACATTAAAATATAACAGCTCCCTTCCTAACCTCCCATGGTGTCTACAACCTTGCAGCAGAAAACTTGTTCTGCACTGCTCGTACCTGCACATTAACTTTCCATAGACGTCAGTAGGTATTACCTGAACCCATGGAGTAAGGCGCCATTAAGATTATAGTGAGCTACTGCACAGATACCAACCCTGGATGAGATTTCTGCAAAGAGACCGTAAACAGAATGGGAGGCCAACATCAATGGAAAGAGGTGAGTAAGCACTTGGGTTTGGCCTAGAATAGTTTAGGGGGGCTTTAAATGAAATTATAAAAATTACTATAGTTTCTGTGATGAATTATGACATTTTCAGGATCACATATTACAGAAATCTTTATCTTTATTGGGATCTTGGTCAGCTCTGTCTATTTTTGTCACCTCCATAGTACAAAAGGTGTAACAGTTGCTATATAATGGTTGTGGAATAGAAGCAGCTGTAAGATAAAACTTGCATTTCATTTTTTATTACATTTGTTGTTTCAGCTGTTGTAATAAACCGCAGGGTCAGATTAGAATGTATTGTAATTTCATGATGTACAGTATGTGCTAAAAGATATGAAATAGAACCAGTCAATCTAGTTCTTATGCAACAATCTTTAGTCCTAAATTATTACAATTTTCAAGGATTATGTATGAAAGATTTGTTCCATCATTTAGCTTTAACTTATTTATTTTGTTCCACAGACTTTAACTTGTGTCAGAAGTTGGAGTTCACCTAAAATCTGACAGTTCTTACGTGTCGGCTGCCTGGCTTCACACATTGGGAATTGATTTACTAAATGCAAATAGGCTGTTCACTTTACAAGGGATTTGTGCAGAGAATACCTAATCATGTACAAGGAAAATTTAAAAAAAACATTTTTGTTTGCACATAATTGGATGATGGAAGTCAGCAGAACCTCACCTCATTCCCAATGCTCTGGGGCAATTAACTTGCAAAATGAACAGTCTATTTGCAGTTCCATGTTTCAGAGTGTACCATGTGTAGGTTCAGGCAGCAGCTGATGTAAGCTTAGATGTCAAACCAGTTAGTAAAGTTACATAAAGGTGAATATCTAAATCTTTCATAAAAACCTGCACAAATAACAAAAATGTAAAGTGCATGTGATGGCAAAACTTTCTTAGGCTTTGGATAGAGTGGGAAAGGGTTAAAGACTTAAGAGTTTTATTGGACAACACAGTGACTAAATGGTTAGCACTTCCGCCTGGCAGTACTAGGGTCCTTGGTTCGTATCCCAACCACAGCACCACCTGCCTGGAGTTTGCATGTTCTCCCTGTGCCTGCATGGGTTTCCTCTGGGTACACCAGTTTCCTCCCACACTCTAACAACATGCTGGTAGGTAAATTGGCTCTTGTCTAAATTGGCCCTAGTATTTATGAATGTGAGTTAGGGACCTAAGATTGTATGCCCCTTGAGGGTTAGGGACTGATGTGAATGTACTATATATATATGTACAGCGCTGCGTAAATTGACAGCGCTATATAAGTACCTGAAATAAATAAATAAATTGTTCTTTGTGGGAGAATCACCTGTTAGTTTGTCCTAGTAACCAGACAGAAAGTGAGGGAAAGTCCAACATTTTACAAATGTCACCAGAGCAAAAGATGAGGCGAAATCTTCCAAGGGACAAACTTTCTGATGACAACTGTTTAATATAGAAATAACCCTCACTGTTCTTACCTGCTCTATCTCAAGGTTAAAAAAACATGTTTTGCCTATGTAGGCAGTCCCCGAGTTACAAACATTCGAGTTACGAATGACACGTACTTACGAACTTAGAGAGAAACAAGAAATGAGAGCTAATTTACCCCTAGGAAGGGAAATTCCTTCCTGTAGGAGTTATCATGGGAAAAAGGTGTCTCCACTGAAGGTTTATCACCAATCCTTGTTCCCACAACAACCAAAAATTTTCAAAATCCAATTGTCACATGGACAGAAAGTAAGCTGCAATCTTCTAAACAGGGCATAGACAGCAAAACAAACATTATAGGGTCATTAACCGTTTCCTATGCTATCAAAAAAACTTTTTTGGCTGGAGCTACACGTAAAAAAATAACCTGTTCCAACATACAAACAAATTCAACTTAACAACAAACCTACAGATCCTATCATGTTCATAACCTGGGGACTGTCTGTACATATACTTTAAGCATAAGTATTCACTAAGTTCCTAATTGTTGATAATTATCACTCACTTATGAGAGTACCTGCTTAACACCTCCGTTTAACTTAAGGGAAGGGATATAGGTATGAATGTTTGAAGGTCCTTTTACCCTTTCCTTTCAAACCAGCAGGATTTTATTTCAGCTGGAATATGGCGGAACTCTGGCAGCCCTGTCCTCTGTGACCTGTCACTGTAAACACAGAAGCCGATAGAGGAAGTTTTCTGCACTACTCACTTCCTATACTGGCTTCTGTGTTTACCAGTGACAGCCTGCCTCTTCGAGCAACTCAGGTGTGCTACTGAGCCACCAGCATCATTGCCCCTCCTGAAGACAGCTTCCTGGCACTCTAATGTGAGTGGTGGGAGTGTTGTGTACTGTGTGGGGGAAGCTCTGTACAGTTTTTGTGTGCGTGTGTGTGTGTGTGTGGGGGGGCTCTATACTCTGGAGGGGGGGGGGGGGTGAGTACCTGCACCTATTCTCTGAGGAAAAAAAAAGCTAAAAAGCCTGCAAACAACTATATATATTTGATATCCATATTCACTTTTCTGTTTCATTTCTGTTTCCTGAACTATAGGAAGGAAAAGAAAAGGGCACTAAGTGATTGCAGGGCCCTATCTTATACCTGTACTACTGAACGTAACTTCATATATCAAATGACCCCCAAACAGATCCCCAAAATGTGTTGCTTCATTCGGGCAAATCATATTGATAAACCTTTGTGTCTGGCTGGACAGATATACAAATCCTTTGGCATACAAAACAGCTGTCCTTATTTTCTTTTCTTTCTTTTTTTCTTTCCTCTCTCCTCTCTTCTTTTCTTCTCATCTTTTCCTCTCCCCATTCCTCTCTCCTCAATTTTTTTTTCTTTCTTTCAATTTTAATTTCTTTTCCTCTTATTCCACAGTTTTACTTGCTTCATTCAGATTTCCCCTTTTTTTCTGGTTTTGTTGTGGGTTTATCCCCATTGTTTTCAACGATTGTTACTTCACACAGCCACATTGGCAAGTTTATTACTGACCACATAAAGTTGTAGAGGAGTATTCATTTATCCTCAGAGACATAATTATTATGGTGAGGCTCCCTTACAATGGTTTACTCTGTTCTTCTATGGCCTAGTCATAGGGGTCCATGTTTTGTCCCATTTACAAGAATGTTTGATGCTTCAAAATGAGTGCCCTGAGCTTATGAGTCGAACCTGTATAGGTTATACTGTTGTATATACACTTCTGATATTTTTTGGATATATTGCACTTGTACCTGTCTTGGTTTGCTTGACACAATTTTCTTTGTACTCTTACTTTTCAATAAAACTCTTTATGAAAAAAAAAGCTGCTCTATATGTATTTTAACCATGTATTTGTCTGTTTGCCTGGAGTTCAGAATTAAATGTATTTATTTATTTCAGATACTTATATAGCGCCGTCAATTTACGCAGCACTTTACATATATATTGTACATTCACAAAGCCTATGAAAAAGGTACCAGGGGTATCTTATGGGGCCCCCTACTGACCCCGGGCCCTCGGGCAGTGCCCGAGTTTCCAAATGGTCAGTCCCCCCTGGCCACAGGCTGCAGATAACTAGTAAGGGAAAAGGCCACAGCATTCAGATGATGAGGGCAAGATTTTTCCTTTATTACTCATCCAACAAACCTACACAAATTGCACCCAGCCTGAGAGGGTGTGGCAGGCCATTGCTTGTGATGACACATAGAAAGCAAATGCAAGTTTCATTTGGATGTAACGTTAATGCATATGCTAATGTATACAGGACTTATTATTTATTTCAGGTACTTATATAGCGCCGTCAATTTACACAGCGCTTTACATATATATATTGTACATTCACATCAGTCCCTAACCCTCAAGGCGTACAATCTAAAGTCCCTAACTTACATTCATACATACACATACTAGGGACAATTTAGACAGGATCCAATTAACCTACCAGCATGTCTTTGGAGTGTGGGAGGAAACCGGAGTACCTGGAGGAAACCCACGCAGGTACAGGGAGAACATGCAAACTCCTGGCAGGTGGTGCCGTGGCTGGGATTCAAACCAACGACCCTAGTACTGCCAGGCGGAAGTGCTAACCATTTAGCCACTGTGCTGCCATATAAATCTGCAATGAGTTTAATGGCTGCTCTGTTGTCTGGAACTCAAAGAACCAGGAAGCATTTTGATATAGTCTTCATTTTCTGACATCAGCTCAAACCTTTTTGCAAAATTATATTCCAAAACAAAACATAGACATTAGTAGAATAATTTTCAGTTAGTATACTGTATATGTTTTCCACTTTTTTGGTATGGCTTGAAGTTGTCTTTTAGCTCTATATGATTCTTTTTTAATTTGTTCACTGTTATGTTTTACAGGTGCATGACATTTACATGTAATAAGTTTATAAACTGCTTAAGGCTGCTTTTTCCAACCAGCCATTATGGACCAAATGTGTATATACATTTTCTTCACAACATATACAGGATATTTACATAAACTTCTATGCTGTTAGCATTGTTTGTAAGTGGTCTGACAGCTTTCATGAATCAAATTGATATACATTTAGAGAAATTCCAAGAAAATTAACAAAGAAATAGACCACACAAACTATACAAGCTAATGTCTATTACAGGGTGATATAGAAGGTCGTTTTAAATAATATAAAAGTAAAATTAACTCAGCTTTTTTTAAATGTTGAAATAAAATGGTGATGCAAAAGATAATTTTACCTCTATTGCATATATGTACAGTATATTGTTTATGTTCTGTCCATTCCTAAAGAATGAAGTCAGCAGTAGTGGTGGTATGTATTTTTAGGAATAACACTTTGCCATTATTATTTTTAGCTGTAGTCAGTAACATAGTTTTGATAAAAGGTTTTCCATGGTAGCTTTGACAGTGATTAAAATATGTTGTATGTCATTAAGACTGGAACAGTTATAGATATACTTTATGTTCTGTTTCATAGAAGTAATAGCAAAAAATGTGTCTGCTCATTAAACAATGGAAACAAAGAACAGAAAGAATAGGCACTTGAAGTGAGAACAATGTGACAGTTCCATTTAACCAAAGAAAGCACTATGGGCATTGCATGATATTTGGGAGAGTGATACGAGAGCTTCATTTTACCAAAGTTCTGTGAGGCTTTACCTTACTTTAGGGAGTGCCATGAGAGCTGCACAACTCATGAGTGACATCCACATCCTCATCTGAATCCCAGTCCACAGCAATACCCCCTGTGATGATAATGAGGTCTGATGAACCTCAAACTGAGTGAGAAGAATGGTGGTTAGTATTGATTAAAGCACCGTTCTAATTTCTCCAAAATATACAAGTCAGCAACAAAGATGGTTTGATGTAAATCTCTTGTCTATGCTAGTCATTCATTGGTCCTAACACAATTGACAGAAGAATGCATTCCACTTTACAGCACCTTTGACAGGACACAGGCACAGTCTCAATAAATCCTTTTATCATGGTTCATCAAGCTTGTTATTAGGCATCGTAAACCTCCATTAAGCCAAAGTTGTCCAATAGAATCAGACTGTAAAATTCTTATCTGCTAAGTGATTCCACAATACACATATACGAGTCAGAGCTACTGCATTGTTTATGGAATATCCGTAATTCATTCTATGATGAAGCTACAGTAATAACAAGTGTTTAAATAACTATGTAAAAGAATAACAATCAGTTCAATACCAAGCATGTCTATGCTATAATGTCCAGAAAATAGATGAGACAAACAACCTAATGGGAATAGTCATGAGATCAATATCATGCCTGATATTTATCAAGTTATGATTTCATTACATTCAACAACACCTTGGTTTTTTTGGATTGTAAAACACGATTGTCTGGACATTTTGATGTCATTAGAAAAGCTGCCAGTGAGGGAATGTCTCCTACATCATACTTCTCAGCAATCTTGATTTGGTGAGGGTTGGCTCAGTGAAAACCTCTAGAGAGTCCACAAAAATCTGCTGAAATTAGCATTTGATAGCCCTCATTTTTCCAATGAGACTATGCAGAATGAGAGAATAATTCTTGGGACCCAGTGACTCTGATACACCAGATTGGATTACTCTAAAACAAATCGAAACCAAATTCACGAAAATTTTGCAAAGTACCTTTAATTTTTAATCTTATTTATATTTCCATTGTTATTGTTTGTATTTTTGTACCTTCCCTGTAAATAAATTCCTTCACTGTGTTTCTTTCATTTTATTAAAACAATATTTAAAAATAAGAAAGCTGATTCTCTAAATGCTCTAAATAAGAAATTAAAGAATCCTAGCCACATTGAAAATGTTGCCATGTTTTAAAATCTGTTAACTTCAGGTCAGAATAGTTACAGCAGATACTGTGAACTGGTGCCTGTTTCTGTTTAAAACACATAGTGGTAGATACAGTTTGTGTAAACGTCCCTGTTCCTGTTGCATTTGAATCTTTCAGATAAGGTTGATACAGCATTAACCTTCCTGTTATGTTATGTTACCCGTCACCATGTATCTTTACAGTTATTTTTTCTTTGTCTTCAGTTCTGATTGCTGTCTCTTTTTTTCTTCTTCTTCTTTTTTGTTATTTTTATTGGGGCTTTTTTGTCTTTCATTTTATTCTTGGTTGATATGAGGTCAGTGGTTAATTTTAGCTGTTGTCCCATCTATTGAAATTTTTTTTTTCTACATGGCTTTTTTCAAGGAATGGTATTTCAGGGTTTTATTTTATTGTGTGGGTATATTTGCTTTTACTTTACTGTATGTGCATGGAGCCTTACTTTTTTCCATTTTGGGATGCTCAAAGTGGGACATTCACTTGTTACTGACCATCTGTTTTTGGAGTTGTCTTATTCACAGCATGCTGCTACATTGTTTGAAAGAAAAAAACTAAGTGCATGAACAGTGCACACCATTACCACCTCACAATATATCACCCACATTCACTGCACCCCCTATAAAAAAAAAGTTAGGCATACACCAGTTAGGTCTATTATCCCTTATTTAAATTGTCCTGCCAGCAGCCACGTTCTTACTGCAATATCCTCTGCAATATCTTAATTCTTGTAGTAAAACTCCAACCTGTGTTCTTTGTTGCTAGTAGTTTTGGCCTAGCCTTGCTCCTTAAAATTGTCCTGCTGTAGACCAGTTTTACATTGCTGTGTTATCAGTGGTCTCTTAAAGGGTTATTTCACCTTTACTGACATTTGCCAAAGACATCCCTAAGCATTACAGAACCTACAATTAACTAACATGCAGTGTTCAGTTTTGTAAAAGAATGTTTATTTTTTTTTAAAACTGTTAATTCAATTTTCATAGAGAGGAGTGGGGGGCTTTCTTCAGATAACTCTTTCTTACCCAGAAGAAACAAAATGTGATTACACATGTTTGCAATCTGAATCACACAGCACAGACACTACTCTAAAAAACTCATCAAGTGCTGCAGAGGAATTCCTTAGCAGTGGGATTCAGAATGCAAATGGAGGGTTGGGCTCCACAGCCAACTCTTTCTTATCCAGATAAAACTGGCTTTATAGAAGTTGCATGCAGTACAGATGATGCAGTAGCTGTGATTTGCAATCCGTTTAGCCCAAGAGGTGTGCCTTGACAGTCAATGGGTCTTTTGGGAGGCTAGGTGTCAAATAGACAGGACGTATGTCTGCTGCACTGCTCTTTAATGAAGATTCAGAAGCACAGAATGAGGAAAGGACAGGGAGAAAATTTAAAACCAGTACAGTTTTTCACTAAGTACCAGAGGCAGAAGCAGATGAGAAAATGTGAAGATGGAGTTCGGTTTTACGTTCTCAGAAGCAATGTACACAAAACATAATCTAACCAGGGCCCAAGAACAATACAACTTTTTAAACTCTTATTATTATCACCTAGTAAAAACAGAAATATTTAAGAGGTCAATTTACATTTTTGTAGTACTTGTATTATTTGATGTTAGTTCCTGAGCGAGTGATGCATTTTATCAATGGCACATGAGAAGTGCAGGAAAAGATAAATAGCCCACATCCTTTTAGAAAAAAATTGTTTATGGTTTCCTCTTTACTTTGAAAAATATGTATTTTATTGTGTTGAGTGACTGAACTGCAAAAGCAATCAAAGCACTTTGCAGTTTTCTCACTTGGAAGGAGATTAGGTTTCATAAATTTCCATTTTTCAGGATCCTCTTCATTTTTAACATTACTTTATCCTCTGAGGTATGGACAGCACAGAGTGAAAGCAGCATGTGCTGACCTTAAAATTATGGCCTTGAACCCAAAAAAGAGCTGATGTTAGTGTGAAAAGTCTTGGAAATGACGAAAAAGCATTAATGTGAAATAAGAATGTCATGGCTCACACTGCAAATCTTTATTGTTGCTTTTATTGGAACAGCTCTCTTGATTATGAACAGTAGTTAGCATTGTTTTATAGGACACATAATTAGCAGGGGCTGTTCAGGTAATTAGCACTTCTTTAAAAAGAAATTGCTAAATGACAGACATTCTTTTTATTTGTACTTTAAATAATGGATCATGCATGCTTAATCAGTGTAGTAGCAATTCATACAAAATGTCTACTGTCTTTCCTTTACATGCTGTAAAAGATAATCCTGTTCATAAAACATGAGTTTGTTCCATTCCAAATGTCCTTCCAGTTGGCGTAATTCTTATTTTTTTCCATCAGAGCTATGGAGTCAAAAACATTTCAGCACAGACACCATGAACTGATCCACTGTAGATCTTAAAATACAGATATATCAAATCTAAGAAAGCTTTTCCATCTGTTGTGAGGTTTTATGCCAGAAAATATCTTGTACATTCACACCAAAAAGACAAAATTGGCTATAAATAATCATGATGTGAAATATGACACATTTCATCAGTATTTTATATTAAGTATCCATACTGAGTGTTCTTCACGGGAAGACAAAGACCAGAAGATGACAAAAGCATGCAGTATATTAATATGAATATGCAAGAATAGATCAGAAATTTAGAAGCAGAGTCTTAGCTATCACATTCTGTTCTGATCTGTTTGAACACTGTCACAAAGAAAAAAAATTACTCAAGTAGTCCCTGATGAGTTTCCATTGTCTGATTCCCAACATTGGTTCCAGAGCTTGAGATTATCTGGCTTTGCATCACATCACTGCCCTGGGTATAGTATGTGGCCCAGGAGGCAAAAGACAGATAGCTTCCATATGATCATTGACAATTAATTACCGGTATCCTAAATCCCAAATCTAACTTCAATTGAAGGCTCCCCATCATCATTTTTCAAATATTTTCTTGACACATACCATTTTTTCTGATGTCTTTGATCCAATCATGTGTCATGCAGAGTCTTCCTTTGGAGGTGAATGCTGATTCTGAATACTGAAGAGAAAGATGCTCACATAATGATGTGGCACTGCTCTCTTCAGCATTCTACTGTGAGCTCAGGAGAGCTTGATGACAAGCCTTCAGGGTGTATGTTCTTGAAGTGAATAAAAGGGAGAGAACAATGTTCTTGGATAACTTGCCAGCCAGCTTGCTAACAACCAAATTAACATGTCTAACCTGTCTGGTATGCGTTTATAACAGGGGTTTAGTTAGCACACATTTGCAAATACATACGTAGGCCACAGAGCCATGTCACGGCACCCTGATAATCTGTGGTCCTAACTCTACAATTTGAGAGTCCCCATAGTAGAGGCATATGCATTTAATGGATAGATCAAGGGCAGGTGAACCTGAGGGAGCCCACCCCTCTTAAAGGCAAAGGAGTGCACAGGACCCCAGCATGTAGCACAATGGCAGCCAGGGTCCTAGTGCACCCACGTGTGCTAACTAAACTCCTGTTATAAACGCATACTGTTAGACAGGTTAATTTGGTTGTTAGCAAGCTGGCTGGCAAGTTGTCCAAGAACATTGTTCTCTCCCTATTATTCACTATGTGATGCCTGTTTATGTGTCCTTGCTTCATAAGCCAGTTATAGACTTGGGCAGGTGGCCATTTTTATTTGCATGTATGTTCTTGAAGACCTGTGCTCCTAACAAGTGGTTTAAATGATGCTGGGTGTCATTCAACTCAAAAGAGGATTGGCTCTGGACACTGAAGGAGGACTCAGAAGGCAGGATTGGAGCCTGGAATGTGCATGTCTGGAGAACAGAGTAAAAGCTGCAGCTTGACTATCAAGAATGATTTAATGTTGACTGGTGCCCAACTATTTGTTTTAGCCATACTCCAAGGATTCCACCCAACTGTGGACTAGCCCAGAGGAATGCTACAACCTAAAGCTGGCCATACATGGGCTAGTTTTTTTTTCATTCAGCTGACTTAAAAAGCTGAACCAATCCCCCCATCCACATATTTAAGTGTGGATGTGGGAATCCACCCCTCTTGTGTCATTGCATTCTGACAGTAAAACTCCCAAGCCATCAGAATACACTAATCAACACTGCAGCTGATTGTCTGCAAGTGCTGATCGAACCAAAATGTTCCAACAGGACAGAACTTGACAAACTGATCGATAGATCAACTTCTCATTAATGGGAATGGCCAAAATGTATGCCAAATTTTGATCCATTTATGGCCAGCTTAACTAAACCTGGTAATAATAGAATTCTACAGAACCTATTGGGGGTGTAGGCAGAGTGTGTATATCAATGGATTTCTTCAGGCTATACCTGCAATGGTGCTGGAGGAGCAATTATATTGTATTGCATTTCTTGCAGCCTCCATGGTAGTGGGTTGGTGCAACCATGTCTGTTCTAACATACCAACGGATGCATGGTGTTATCCACACCTGTAATGGTGCTGCAGGCACACTTATGTAGCTGAAAGGCCCTGAAGCCTCTATGGAAAAGGCAAGGTGGCACCCATGGAGAGGAAATAAACAAATATATAAAGACAAGCTTTGTCTCAGTTGTGTCTCAACTGAAGCAGTTAGCTAGAGCAGCCAATCAGTTTTACATTCTCAATTTCTGCAATTTGCATTGTGTGAAAAATCTAGATGGTAGAAGCTGATTGGTTGCTATAGGCATGAAAAAGAGCTGATACAGCACTTGTGTCAGAGATTTGTTTAAATTCCTCCCAAGGAGTCATTTTTACCTTTAAGGCCCCATTTACACTTAAAAATGGGGCTGTTTGCGATTCTGCAGGAAGACCAGCAAGGGTTCCCTGCGATTATCTGTGTATGGGAAGCCCAACTCAAAGCAATGGGGGGCTGAAAGCTCACACAGTTATTCATGGACAATCGCATGACCGCATGAGCAATTATATGTGATCGGCCACTAATAGCTGTCAGCCTTTTATTGCTTTCACTTGGGCTTACTGCCTACAGCTAACCTCTGCTGGGTCTCCCACAGCTAATTGTAAAAGGCCCCATTGACAAGTGTGAATGGGACCTAAACAGAATAACACCTTTTTTTTCAACATTACAAGAGGTAAAAGTGATGGACACTAACCAAAGAGTACATTGCTACATTAATCTCCTTGCTAATAGCTCATCTATGACAGCCTTTCAGCAGGGAGTTTGATTATCTCAGGTATACTGATAGCCACTAGAAGAATTTACCAATCTGTATATATAACACAACAACGTAAGTGCCACATCAATAATTATCTTCAAGTAATTGTTACAATAATTACTCAAAATGTGAAGTCATTTAAAATATTCTATAATTTTCTTTAACTAAACACATTAAAATCCAAAAGGCTGAACACATATGGAATGAAACCGCTCTCCTTCAATTTCATGCACATTTTATTTTAAATTCACATCTTATCAAATGGAGTGGGAGGAGTAGCCTCACCTTTTAAATACAGCTGAATTTTGACTGCACTGAAAAAAGTTCCATTTAAACTCACTTTTAACTTTCAGCCAGTTATCTGTTCAAGTAAATATTTACTCTCCTTCTGTATTCCTTTATTTTCAAAAGGTATTGAATATGTCCACACTTGCAGTGATGACAAGGATTTCAAACAACAAAAAGCATGAAACTCTATCCATGGTCTGGTTTGGCTTTTTTTAGATAAACCGTGAATATATTACCAACTGTGAAATATGTTCCTGGTCTTTCTTATGCTCTGAAGATTATCTGGAAATATACAAACCTATGTTAATTCCTTTGGGCAACTGTCCCATTGGTAAACTATTTTTTATGGATATTTAGTAATTTATAAATCAGCAGAGACATTCAGATTCACTGCAAGAGATTCATATACACAGTCACAACTTTGGAAAGTCTTTGAAAATATTAATACATTCCTCATTCCATCATAATTTTGCCTGTAATTTAATGTTGGTGGCATTCTTTGCAAATGCTGGTAAATTTGGGCTGTTGAACGCTACAGTGCACAACAGAACATATATTAAAAGCTTATACTTTGTATAGCTACAGAAAGACTTCAAAGAAAAATTCCAGTTTTGGTAATAAAATTAAAATAACATTAATTGTTACATTATTAATTTTGGGTGTGATTTAAAATTGTTCCTATTAACACACGGGGTTGCTTTTTTGCTCTTATTCTTACTCATCATTGGACCACTCTGCAAGAGGGGATTTCAATTCAACTACTAACCAAGTACAAACATTATTTATAGGTAGATCTACAGCACAAACAATCATTCAGTGTATGGATAGATAGTGTGCTATGAAACACCCAAGATCACCAACCAGCAACTTGCAAAAGTAAATATTCTTTATTATTCTCTCAGTGATGAGGCTGAAGCATTATGGGTGGAACTGCACATGGGGGTGCGTACTAGAAAAGTAATCACTGGAGTTTGTTATAGGCCTCCCAGTGTTAATGGGGAGGTGGAGACTCAGCTCCATGCACAGATCAAAAAGGGCTGCAAGGGCTGGGACAGTAATAATAATGGGGGATTTTAACTACCCAGAAATTGACTGGATTAATGGTACTGCAGAAACAGTAAAAGGGCAAAAATGTATAAACCTACTACAGGACAATGTTATGGTACAGTTCATAGAGGCTCCAACTAGGATTGATGCTCTGCTGGACCTGGTCATCTCAAACCATGCAGAGCTTATTATGAATGTCCATATAAAACAACATCTGGGTAGCAGATTAGCTGTAAAAAGCAACCACCAACGGGAAAAATAAAAATGCTCAATTTTAAGAGAGCTAATTTTCCAAGGCTGAGAGCTGCTCTCCAAGACTTAGACTGGGAGGGAATATTGGCATCAATGAACACAACACAGAAATGGGAGTTTTTCAAAAAGACAGTACGTGAACACACTGCAAAATATATTCCCATGGGCAAGTTTAAAAGACTAAAAATCAAACCTATGTGGCTTACGGCCAAAGTTAAAAAAGCTATAGATAATAAGTAAAGATCTTTTATTAAATATAAAAATGAAGGAATGCTATCATCATTTAAACATTACAAAGAATATAACAGAATATGAAAAAAGGAAATCAAGGCTGCAAAAATTAAAAACGAACGACAGATTGCAAAAGATAGCAGGACCAACCCCCAAAAATTCTTCAAATATATTAATAGTAAAAAGGTCAGGTCCAAGCATATAGGTCCTTTACAAAATAATCTAGATTGGGTGACTGGGGACAAAGAGAAGGCAAATTTATTAAATAGCTTCTTCAGCTCTGTGTATGGCAGAGCATGGCGGAGCTGTTGTCCATAATGGGCATGGTATGACACGGCTCCAAATAATCCACATTGGCTCACAAATGATATGATCCAAATGTATTTAGACAAAATAAAGGTGAATAAAGCACCTGGACCAGATGGCATACACCCATGAGTCCTTAAAGAATTGAGCTCTGTCATTCAAAGCCATTGTTTCTAATTTTTAGGGACTCTTTAATGACTGGCATAGTACCACTGGATTGGCGTAAGGCCAATGTGGTGCCAATATTTAAAAAGGGGTCAAAATCTTTACCAAGTAATTATAGACCTGTTAGTTTAACTTCTATAGTTGGAAAAATACTGGAGAGTTTAATAAAAGACCACATAGATGAGTTCTTGCTGAAAAAAATATTTTAAGCAACAGACAGTATGGATTTTTGAAAGACAGAAATTGTCAAACAAATCTGACTTCTTGTTATGAGGAGGTGAGCAAAACCTTGGACAGAGGGGTGGCGGTGGAGGTGGGATACTTGGATTTTGCGAAAGCGTTTGACACAGTTCCCCACACACGGCTAATGTGTAAGGTAAAGTCTACAGGCTTGGAAAAATCCTTATGTAAATGGATAGAAAACTAGCTAAAAGATCGTATTCAAAGAGTAGTGCTTAATGATTCATACTTTGAATGGTATGGGGTCATCAGTGGTGTACCCAAAGGTTCAGTGTTGGGACCCTTACTTTTTAATATATTTATAAATGATATAGGGTCTGGGATTAAAAATACCATTTCAGTCTTTGCAGATGACACCAAGCTGTGCAGTGGAATAACGTCCTTACAGGATGTCTCTAACTTACAAGCTGACCTCAATGCACTGTTTAATTGGGCAATTATGTGGCAAATGAGGTTTAATGTTGATAAATGTAAGGTTATGCACTTGGGGGCTAAAAATATGCATGCATCATACATACTAGGGGGAGTACAACTGGGGGAATCAATGGTGGAGAAGGATCTGGGGGTTATGGTAGATCACAAGCTTAATAATGGCATGCAATGCCAAGCTGCAGATTCTAAGGCGAGCAAAATCCTCTCTTGTATTAAAAGAGGTATAGACTCCAGAGAGAGAGATATCATATTATCCCTGTACAAATCATTTAGTAAGACCTCATCTGGAATATGCAGTTCAATTTTGGGCACCAATTCACAAAAAGAACATTGGGGAACTGGAGAAAGTACAGAGAAGGGCAACCAAACTGTTAAGAGGCATAGAGGAGCTCAGCTATGAGGAAAGATTAGAGGAACTGAATTTATTCTCTCTTGAGAAGAGGAGCTTAAGGGGGGATATGATCAACATGTATAAATACATCAGTGGTTCATACAGTGAACTCGGTGTAGAGTTATTCACCCTGAGGTCATCAAAGAGGACAAGGGAGCACTCTTTACATCTGGAGAAAAAGAAATTTAATCTCCAAACATGGAAAGGTTTCTTCACAGTAAGAGCTGTGAAAATGTTCAATAGACTCCCTCAAGAGTTGGTTCTGGCCAGCTCAGTGGATTGCTTTAAAAAAAGCATGGATTCTTTCTTGGATACACAGAATATAACTGGATACTAACATTTATAGGTAGAGTTGATCCAGGGAGTATCTGATTGCCTTCCGGGGGATCAAGAAGGAATTTTTTCCCCTGCAGGAGCAAATTGTATCATGCTTTGCTGTTTTTTTTTGCCTTTCTCTGTATCAACTGTGGGTGTAGGATTATAACTTTTTTTTAATGGTTGAACTGGATGGATCTTTTTCATCCAGACTAACTATGTAACTATGTAACTAAAACAAGCAAATACAAATAACTTTCTTCAGCAAATTAAAGGCAAACAGCCAATAGTCTTGGTATAATAGAGACCACACAAAATGGCCCCCTGCCAGTATTTTGATCCCACACTCGGGTTTAGGGTTTCCGTCTGTTTTGGGGTGCAAGCCAGAGCCAGAGGGGCTCAGCACAGTCTCAGTTGAAAGATTGCCCACACTATCTCACAGCTGTGAGCTACTCCACTTCATAGACACTTGTCTACTCATAGCATTCTTCATGTGACCCAAAAAGTCAAAATTAAGTGTAGTTCAGGTAGGGAGGTGAAGTCCAAACTAGACCACTGTGAGTGTTGGCAGGGATAGGGAGCTTGTCCTAGCTCCAATCTGCAGCAATATCAGAAGGAAAAATCCATAAATCGAACATCAAAGGCAGACCTATGTGCATTAGGTGATATGGATGGCAGCCTCAGCTCAGGCTCCAGCCAGGCCATGCCCACTATATGTTACAATCCCCATGATTAAGCTCCAAGGGGCGGAGTGTAATGTGTTTGGGGAGTGGCCAGGCTGGAGTCCGGGCTGAAGCTGCCATTCATCTCACCTCATGCACATGGGTCTGCCATGGATGTGCTGCTTATGGATCTTTCCTTCTGACATTGCTGAAGCATTCTTCATGTCTCAGTGCCTGCTAAGAAGGGAGTAAAAGCAATACTCTTGAGTCACCACCACTTGGGTATTGCCAGGAGCACAGTTAGGTTATCAATAAGAATGACTCCTACCTCTCACCTTTCCTAGAAGTGTAAAATCTACTTGAAAGCAGAAGGAAGACCTGGCATTCACCTAACTCACAGCTAGTATTTGATTGGTGGCTGTGGGGAATATTTTAGTTTATTGGAGAGAGGAGAGATTGATGATATATTGGGTTCTTTTTAATTAAATGTTATGCTTTTTTAAATTTCATTTCAACTTTATGTTAGTATTCACTTTATGTAAATCCCAATAAATGAGCAGTATTTCTTGCATCCAAGGCAACAGTAATCAATTTTTAGACAATATTTTTCAGCATCTTCATCCCTACTTTTAGATGTGGCCCACTAACTGTCCCAAAAATCTGTGCAAAGTTTTATGTAGCCTGATGCATGAAATATGGCAAACATGGCAATTTTATGAGGGTTATTATACTTTTAAAATTATTATACTTTTACTTTTCTAAATTCTTCTCTACTATTATTGAGATATAGACCATCTGGCTAGTACTGGGTGACACTGCCAGCAAGACTACATTTGTTTTTTTTATTGGGGGTTTTGAGGTGTTGTTTTCCTTCATCAAAATATACTTAGGGTTACCTAGGTCTAAGCACTAGAATATTCATCTGGTAGAACTTTAAAGTAGTGTTGTGCTTGATGATCAAATCGAACATAAGTTCGATTCGAACATCGGGCGTTAGTGTGTTCGTGGGACACACAAATGGTAAAGATGTTGGACGGGCTGTTTGCCCACCGGGCGCCCCACAAAGCACTGCACTTTCACAGTGCATTGTGAGAGCCATGATTTGCCAAACCAATGCACCTGACCAATCAGGGTCAGGTAAAATGCCAGGTCTTCTTTCTTCTGCACTGAACACAGAGAGGGCCTTTCCTCCAGAGGTCCTCTCTGGTGACATGGATGCTTCATATTGAATGTCTTTTGGCAGGGTCCAAATGAAGAAGGACTATTTACTTACAGGCTCTGAGTCTTGTTGTGCAGCAAATCACAGAGGCTGATATTAAGACAGAATAAGACAGTACTTAGGCTAGTACACAACACCATTAAGGGGGTTATTTACTAAAACTGGAGCATGCAAAATTGGGTGCATCTCTGGATAGAAACCAATCAGCTTCCACATTTTAATTTCAAAGCTGAATGAGTTGAAGTTAGAAGCTGATTGGCTACCACGCACAGCTGCACCAGATTCTGAGTGCTCCAGTGTTAGTTAATCTCCCTCTAAGTGTTTTTATTTATGTATTTATTTTCTGTCACAGAATTTCTTGATATATATATATATTTTTTCTTTTTTTAATTACATACATAGCTATAGTTAGCATTCTGTCTCCTCTGTAAATATAATTGTCAGCTGATATACTTTGTTTTCTAGCACTTATATTATTATTTTCCAGTGTATGTGCAAATCATGGACTTTATTTTAATGTAATTTATACAGTCTGTTTAGTCATTTGGGAATAACTGGTAGCTGACGGAAGCCATATTCCAAAGTGTATTTCTTTCTTTCTTGAATATACTCAGTTCATCTTCTAGAGAATTTGCTGCCTGCCAACTTTGAAGACTCCAGCACTTGTACATCAGTACTCAAGTCTAAAGCCTACAAAGAATCATTTTGCAAAGTGTTACAAGCCCCACTTACATCAAAGGATTTGATCAGCAGATGTGCAGGACAAAACTCCCGCACATGTGTCCCTGGTGCCCAAATATGTATCTTGAATTACCATATTTAGAATTGATTCTTCTCTTTAAATCACATAAGAGTTTGACAGCTGCCTGCCTTTGACAGCTGATATGAGTTCAATAGCTCCCAGGTCTCCTCTCCTTTGGTCCCTGATGACAATGATTACTGTCCTCATCACCAGGTTCTCCTTGTCAACACTTGAAAAGTCAAAAACACACATGGACAAATGAAGAGTCAAGGGTCTTTCTGCATGACACATGGATGAAAATATCTTGTCAGAGTTATATTTCAGAAAGCCAATGTTACTGAAACGTTTCTAGGTTCACTCAAAGTTTTTGCTGTTATCTTTGGAGTTTAGTGAAAAGTGAAAAAAATTTAAATTGTAGAATGGTGATGTTACTTTATTGTAGTTGAAGTAAATTTTATTTTTAAATATTTACAAATATACATCACCAAGTCATGATTTATATATTTTTCTTACTAGTTATATGAAATATGTATTTTATAAATACATTTTTCATAAATATGACTTTTTTACATTACATTTTTTGTTTTCTAAAGAGAGAGCAAAGCAGAAGTTATTTTCAGACTGTTTCTACTATATCAAAATGATAGTCTGTATGCAGTGGGGACTTGTTTGGTTGTGTTTGCAGTCTAAGCTTGAGCTTTTGAGCTCTATAAACAACAGGCACTTTTTTATTTTTTGATTACATGAAATGGAGCCTACAGATAGATGGAAATAAATAAATATAAAATTCACATGCACTATTTGCTATATCACGTACTAAAATGAAAAAAGTATTTCCTAACAAAATTATTTTTAGTCCTAAACCAAATTAAAAAAATGGAAAATTATGTAAAAATAATGTACACTCTCTTAGAATATTTAATTCAGCTACTTGATAGGGTAAAATAATTTAAATGTTCTAACCTTCCTCAAACTGGAGGTTTACCACGGAAGCTTAAAAGGATAAACCTGTGGATATAGAATTACACAGTTATTGAGGGATGCCTTTGTATTCTTGCACCAACCAGCTTTTCAGAATAAAATAGATTAAAATGCTAAGTCCCTTGATCTGCACATATCATCTATTTACCTCTGGTTTGGCTGAGACACAAGCCTTAGGAAGAACATACAAAAAAGAAGTAACATCAGTGACATAACTGCTTGCCATAAATCTGGGTGATAATAGCGTATCGGGGTCAGTGGTAAGCAACCACCCCAACCTTGTAAATTTGAGTGACAAAGTGTAATATGTTATGCACTTTTATTCTTGAATTTGTAGTTGTTTTGCATATTTTTTTTTTTTTATATTAGTGCTTCTGTCTTTTCCTTAACCTACTTGGGCAGCTCCAAGTTCTTTTTTCTCCCTTTGTTCCCCATCTGCAAAATGGCAGTGGGGACTTTTCTGGCTGGCCCATGTTATCAAAAGAAGTTTTTATGTGTCTAATAAATTGGTATATAAATACAACCAACTAGTAATGGGATTGGAATGCAGTTTCATTGCCCATTCTAATTTATTTTGGCTGTGTGGTTGAGTGGAGTTGCCTAGAAAAAATAATGAATCTAGTGGGCACTGTAAGATTTGTAGACTTGTGTGATCCTCATCCATTTGAAAGATTTGGCTCTAATAAATGGGCACATCACCAAGACGTTTTAGGCCTCATGCACACTGGACATTTTTGCAGCTGCTTCTAGGGGTGTCAGGTGTTTTTTTTCCCTGCCCCTAAACTCCCCTGTATGTTATCCTATGTGTCCATACACACACAGACTTTTAGCAGCGTTTAGTACCAAGGACTTTTAGAGGCATAAAAAAACCATTGCCAGTGCATCCAAGAGCAGCAGACTTTTGGCTAAAAAAACACTTGATGCTTGTAAACAGGCCTAAACGCTTGTTAATGTTAGGTGCATTTAGCACTTGAGCCTTAATTTATTTCAATGGTCAGAATAAATTATTATTCTGGCCAATGAAATGAATGAATACCTAAGCACATGACACTTCTAGACACATCAGATGTTTTTTCTGCCAAAACGCTGCTGCTAGGAGGAAAGGCTTCTAGGAGAGTTTGAAAAATGTCCTGTGTGCATGAGGCCTTATAGGTCTATGTAACTGGAGGGGAGTGGTAGCCAAAGCAACAATTAGTATGTGAAAAGCATCAGGCCATTATAAAATAAGGAAACTACTAGTGCAACAAGAATTTCTGTACAGAAAAGAGGAGAGATAGTCCCATCCAACCATCTTATTTAAAAGGAAAGACTTCTAAGAAGGTTGCACATTTTGTCTTCTGATCACATGAAAGGTCAAGTAACATAGAAAAGCTGGAGTGGTTGGTCAATGCTTCAGTAATTAAATGAAACATCATCTGAAGCATTCAGTATTTATGATTGGCAATAATTGTGGCTTTTGTGAAGAGGGATATTAGTTGGCAAGATCTAATGGCACTTGGACTTAAAAAGTTTTAGAAAAAATGAGCCTAAAAGGTATAAGAGTATCTAGATCAAAGGGCCATGTCTCTGTTAACAATGCTTTTTGCCCTCTAACAGGAAAATGCAAGTTTCTGTTAAAATGAATATAGATTGCACTTCATGCTAATAATTACTTTTAAGAGAGCAAAGCACTATAAATCTAAGAAGGTAAAGGTTAAGAGCCGCTCTTATTTCTAAAGATCACATATAGTGTAGAAAATGTCAGCTGAAATATCAAAAGTTTCCTGCTATTCAAACAAAGAAAAAGAAAAGTCTTATTAATAAAGATATCTTATAGTTCAACTTTCCAGTAGCTCATGTCTGAACATCCTGTCATGCATCCCACATTGAGTAATTAGTTTTGGGTGCTAAATTCAGTCCATTCAGATGGCTCTTGGTGGATTTGTATTAGTTTGGAGCCAACTTTATAATGCAACTACTTCACAAATTGGAGTGGGCAAAAGTTACCACTGGACTGTATGGGGTAATCCTAGGTAGCAGTCCAAGGTAGCACTCCATAGATTTAGAGGTTTTGTTGAGATACATTATTGACCAATCAGACACAGTTCAATGTGACTACAACACCATTGGAATCTGCTCAGAAATAACTGAGTAATAAATTGAAGAAGCTGCCATTATTTATTCAAAGCTATTAATTATTCAAAGCATTAACTAGAAAGCTATTCCAAATCACATCTCTGGGAGGAGTCATGGAATGATTAAAACTACCGGTCAAACTGTCTTAGCTCTAATCTTACAAATCTAGTTGTTTATTATTTTTTCAGCTTCCATAACCTTATGTTTAGACACAACCTACTATTCTTAATGCTAATCCACAATATGAGTAATGCAACTTAAAAAACAAGAACAAGCCCAATATTGTTATACTATACAACAGACAACAAATTATATACCTCAGTCTTATACCTTGGTATCATTTGATTTTAGTGTAAAGACTTTGATGCGAGTGTCCCTGATAAGATGTATTGTATAATATCATCTTATCATACTATATTATATACATTTACTAAGAATTAGATCTGCATGGAAACCAATCAGCTTCCAGGTTATATTGTCAGAGCTTAACTGAACGAGCTGAAGCTAGAAGCTGATTGGCCACCATGTACAGCTGCACCAAATTCCGAGTGCTACAGTTTTAGTAAATCTCCCCATATGTCCATAGTAGTATGGATTTTACCTAAGGTTTGTAATCAGTTTTATGGATTTTAGATCAGGGTAAAATTTGGTTTATGGGTTAAAGCAGAGTTAGGTTAAGTTATAGAGTTAAATTGAGAGGTTTTGCTGAGGTTAGTTGTAATAAATGACAAGCTTTCTGGATGTGATAAGTTACATTTTCATGGTTGTAAAATTATTCTTTTGGTATGATAAGTGTATAACACATGCAGCAGGAATTATTTGAAACACAGGATTGTGTGGTGAGACTTTTGGCACTGGTCTTTGTGCAAGCATTGATGCCCCAATCACTTGACCTGCCATTTGCACCTGTTGCAGTTATGCTTTGCATGGCAACTTAGATCCCTGGGAGCCATGATGGCCTGTCTAAGAAGTAATCTGTCAGTTATCACTTTGCTAATGTGCCTGCTCTTGCTTGGCATGTTCTCTAAATAATTGTGGGGCTTGACTGAAGTTCTCAAAGTCAATGAATACTGATGATCTCAAGCCTGAATCTGGCATCACAGGCTTGTGAGGCTCAAGATTCAATGACTGGTATTCTTTGCAGTGAACTTTGTGGTAATATTACAATGACAACATGTACATGTATTGAAAACCTTAAAGTTGAAGACCAGATAGAGTAAAAAAATGTTGTTCAATGCAGTTGCGTACACCTTTAAATATAATTATATTACTTTTTTATAGGCCCAGCATAAATTCTAAAGCATGTCTTGATTAGTCTTTGTCATTTCTTTCATAGCAACACCTAGGCTGGGAGAGGGAAAAGTGGCCAGAAGGAGCCAGTCTGGGTCTGCTGTATTCACTAGTGCTGACAGCAAACATACTGAAAGAAAGAGAGAGCAGGGATGAGGTCGTCTCACAGTTGTTTCTCCTTTAGCTCTGACTCAGCAGGGGTCCATGTCGAACCTCTGCAAACAGATCACTGCTTTCCCACAGAGTGCAAGGGTCCTACTATGTAGCTGCTGGTAGGGCACAGACTCTCCTTCTCAGGCTGTAGCTAATTTGTAAATAAAGTAACTGTAAGGCTTTGCACATCCTTTGTTTGATGCACCTAGGATGTATTTAGATTTCTTTAAAACTTCAAGTGGGCTAGCGTCAAAACTTATTTTGTTTTAAATATTTGATAGAGCAAACATGGGTTTATAACCCTTGTTAGGTTTTTTTGCAACCTATGTATCATTGGGGAGATTTCCTTTCACTTCCTGTCTCATGACCATAACAAGAAGTGACAGGAGATCACTTCAAAGGTAAAACCTTTGTTGTCACCAGGGTCACCAGAACTGACATCCCCTTTGAAAGTTTTCTCCTCTATTCCTTGTTTTGGTAATCACTCAAATTTGGGATGTTCTTTCCCTTTCACTCTTGGTGATAATGGTTACTAGGACAAATAGAGAAGGTGAATCTCCCTAACGGAAGGATGGACAAACCTGACAGGTGTTCTAATCCCATTCTACTCTATCCAAAACTAAAAAAGAGGCTTTGCCTTTAGTTATACTTTAAGAAAAGTTCCCCATTAAAATCCTTAAAGTGTAACTCCAACTTTTTGGTACACTGTACACCAAGCTGGCCTGAATAAACTATTTATTTCAGGTACTTACATAGCGCCGTCAATTTACGCAGCGCTTTACATATATATTGTACATTCACATCAGTCCCTAACCCTCAAGGGGTGCACAATCTCAGGTCCCTAACTAACATTCATACATACACATACTAGGGCAAATTTAGACAGGAGCCAATTTACCTACCAGCATGTCTTTGGAGAGTGGGAGGAAACCGGAGTACCTGGAGGAAACCCATGCAGGCACAGGGAGAACATGCAAACTCCAGGCAGGTGGTGTCATGGTTGGGATTCGAACCACCAACCCTTGGGCAGCTTGGCATTATGTCCCTCACTAACATGTGAGGCCGCTGGATGTGCTGTATGAATTGTATGTAGCTGCAGCTACATACCGCATACAGAATTGTGTTCTGGTGCGAGAAGAGACTTTCATCTCTCATTCCCGGAACACAATAGAGTCTGTCAGAGTGGTGCACAGCCATTCATAGGAAGTGATGTATTCTATCAATGAATACATAGCTTCCTCTGACTGGCTGAGTCTGAGAGCCAGGCTGATGATGTTACAACCTTGGACTCAGCCAATCAAAGGAAGGCTTATATTCATTGATCGAATACATAGCTTTCTATGAGGGGCTGAGCGCCACTCAGACAGACTCTATTGTGTTCCATGGCTGAGACAATGGAACACAGTGCTGTATGCTGTATGTACCCTCAGCTACATACAGTTCATACAGCACATCCAGTGGCCTCAAATGTGAGGGACATAGTTCATTTGGGCCAGCGTGGCCCAAACTAACTATGTAACGTGTACCAAAAGTTGTAGTTCAGCTTTAAGGATTTTAATGGGCAGCTTGGCACGGACAATCTATGCAAAGTGTACCAAAAGGTGAAGTTCAGCTTTAAGCATCACATTCTGCACTAACAAAAAGAGAGAGGAAGAGATTGATAATAGGAGTTCATGGTGCAAGATCTTCAATTTTTGCCAAAAACATAAGTGGACATTTACACACAAGTTGATCCTATAACTTTTATCCAAAGCAAAATAAATAATTTCCAGTAGAAGCTTTCTTCGAATGAAAAAATTATGTTGAATGCAAAACCACTATGGCTGTTAAATGGACTGTAACGTGTATTTCAATTATACTAGAAAGCACAGCTTTATAAATAAAGCCCTTAATTTAAATCTGGCTCCACATATGCAAGTACACATAATTCATAATTCAAATATTTTTCTTCTTGTGATGTATCCTTTTACAGGAACCTCTCTTCAAGTTAGCATAAAGAAATAACAAATGTAGCAGTCACCTTCGACAGAGAAAGATAAGATTCCAAAAAAATGGGGGCACTGGCACACTTTGTAAACATTGCCATTTCAAAGATTTTAATGACACCCAGATCTAAAAGAGCAAGCATCTGTTACCGATTGAATATGCTACCTACTCGTTCGAATAAATCATGACTATTCATAGTGTTTCAGCGTTAACAAAAAAATAAATGATGTGCTTCTTTGATCAACACATTGAAAATATATGACTTAAAGAACAGTCCTAGTTAGTCTTGGTTAGTCTTATGCAGGAATTTGGATATTTAGTCTTTAAAGGTGATATATAGGAGTTGATTTATTAAAGGCAAATAGGCTGAGTTTCAGTAGGCAAATAAGGAGAGCTTGAATGTATTCACTAAGCTAAAGGAAAATTCTCTCTGATCCTATTTGCCTTTAGTAACTCAATCTCATAGTCTTCACATTTGTAGATGTACATGTGAAACAAATTGGCTAAATATAATCTTGCTTTTTTATATGTCCGTTGCCGCTGTTTTTTTGTTTTTGCCATTAAAACATTTACAAAATATCTGGTGCTCCCATGAGTCTTCTAGCTAATTCTTCCACTTACTTCTGTGTATAAGCAGGCACTTACAAGTGGTGCTGCTATTAGATAGGGATTCTAGGCTGCCCAGGTGTGAATGGGTTAACTTGGGTTCTGCATTTTTACCAGGCTTTTGTGGGCTCTTCCCTCCACTCTGTGCTGCATATAAATAGGTGGAAAGCTCTGCTCAGGGGTCCCATCTACTGTGGCCTCATGTGAAGAAGAACAAGAAGCCTGTCACAAAAGATATGACCTAGAGCAACCCGCAAGCACCCCCTAAGGCATTCCACCTTCTAGAACTCTTCCAAGCTATAATCGTCTACCTGGAAAGCTATGCCTGGGCAGCCTGCTACTAGATATTTACAGTGAGACTGTGGCTATACTTTGGACTGTTATTCTAAAGGGTTCCTCATTAAAAGTTTCGTTAACTTTCAAATGGTTGGTCTGAAGTTACTACAAGGGGTGCATGGATATGCACACATGGGGTGAAGAGAAGGGCATGCAGTTGTTAAGGGTAACCAGAGCAAAGAAATGACAATCAGACAGTGGGAGTACAGTACCAGCAGGGGTGAAGGGTTCTCCACATAGTGAGAGGTGTGGCACGTTATTCCCCTCCCTAGTGGTCGGCACCCCAGGAATCCAGGACTGAATCCACGTGGTGGAGGCCCTAAGGATCTAGCTGCAGGTATGGTAGGAGTTAATCAAGGCAAGTCATGCACGCAAGAGTGTTTATTCAAGTACATGGCAGAACCATAGGCTATGACTTTGAGTGAGGTGATAGGAGAGTTGAACTGGACATAAGCTCCATGGTGTCCTCTTCAAAATGTCACTTTCCATACAGGTGTATATATCATGGCATAGTGGGGCTCATTCAGCAAGGTTTCAGGTTGTGATACAAACGCACTAGGTGTACTTCTCACTTCTAATTCAGGGAGCTGCCTTAAAGTTGAAACTGAAAGGAGGAGAAAGAGTAAAGGCCCTGTGTACATGGGTAAAATGGCACCACCAATATGTATGCTGTTAATGGTATCCCAAGGGCTGACATGACTGAAGCCCTTCCTACAGTGAGTGACAATGGCTATTGAGTGCCATGGAGCAAAAGAACTCCCTACTGATTAGATTTTGGCTGAAGTTGCTGATTGTCAAAATGTTTGTCAAGACGTTTCTACCTACACACACATTCGTATTGCTGTGGACAGTCTAAGGAATAGCAGTCATTTGAAAACCCACCAAACAAAAGGTATTTATGAGTATACTTCTAAAATAATTTTAATATGGATGTTAAGCTGGCCATACACTTGTAGATTTTTTAGCTTTACATTTTTTCATATTAAGAACATTCATTTGATTTTCTAAAGGTTAGTGGGGTCAAATTGATGGTAATTTTCGACTGCAATGATGAGAAAATTCAAAAGGAGCAGAATAGAACTAACACATTTCTATTTATTTATGTGACTTTCATTAAAGAAAGTCAAATAATTCCAAAATTAATCATTAAATTAATCATTAAATTAAATTTGTAAGTACTTTGTCAAGTCAAGTCATCGAATGTACTGAGAATTTTGTAAGAATGGACACTTATTCAAAAATCTGGTGTAGTGTAGTGCAGTGACCAGCTTTACTGAATTATATTATATAGTGCACTGAGGTATTTAACATTTTTAGGGTTCTTGTACACTAACTCTTCCCTGCTCTATCCAAAATGACAAAAATGGCTTTAGATATACTTTCATTAATAAAGAAGCACTCAGAGCCATGTGCATAGTATTGTAACCTGCTGTACTGTATATCTGTTAACAGATTTCAGATTAATAATGCTAACTGTGAGGTGAATATCGACTGGATATCGTAGGCAGCCACACCTTTAGCTTCGCATTAATAGACCCAATTGTTAACATTGAATAAAAATGTGTTTTCTTGAGACCCAAAATGAAGGGAGCTCTGATCATTGTTTCCTTACACATACAATGTATGACTGAGGACTGTTTATTTAAAAAAGATTTTGAACCTCTCATGTTAAAAAATTTATATATTCTTGTGAAAGCATTTAGTAAAACCTTGGACGATTTGAGATTTCTACAGAACAGAAGATTTCTGCCTCTGGTTTTGATACAGTAAAACATGTTTACATCACTATGGCAACATATCTGTTCTATTTATGCAACAGTCTTTAACTAACATTCCATATGATTTTCTTTTCAACACATTTATTAAAGCAAAAAAAATAAATTTTATGTTTAAAAGGTGATCTTTTGTGCCAGACTAATATACATGAAAAGGGAGCCTGGTAGACGTATGTTAACAATATCTCTAGTAGAAAGGAATTTACTTGTAACTTGTGCGCTCTTTCAAGTAAAACAGCAACTGTTTTTATCTGTGCTGCTTAAAATGTGTACCAAATGGATCCTTCTTTAATAGGACCTACTGTAACCTTCAAGATGGCAGATTTTACATCGTGAAGCAACTGTAAAAACCCTGCTTGAAATTCATAGTGCCATCAATAGATGACTATAACATCCATGGCTCAAGTCCTTAAGAAGGCGGAGGCCTTTCCGCAAAATGCCTTGGCTGTCATTGATGATGATCTTAACCAATAAACATTTCAAAAAGACCTTTAAGTGATATGAAAATTTGTCTCAGGAACTCCTGAATAGTCCCTTAGAGTTTATTGTCTACTGCTCTTCTTGTGATTAGAGAGGTAGCATTCTAGGACCAGAACAAGGTCCACATACAATATACCATCATCACAAATCAGCTGTGAAGAAAGATGAACTCCACTGTATATCCATCAAAACCTTCTATCCTTCCTGCTCTATTACACACATATTAGACAGCCACAAAAACCGAGGTCCTCACTGCTTGTGCCCATTAGGAGATTTCTCTTTACTAATGTAAACGAGTGTTGGAGGGGATGTGTCTTATCATGGGGATGAAGCTGGTGACCAGTTAAACTACAATTCCCATTTATGGTCTGGTTGAACAGGCATCTCTACATTCCCAAATGCCTAACTGTTAACTAGCCAAACACTGATGCCTTTTTCTGCAGTGGATTTGGCCCAGCTTTAACAGACGCCCTGAGCGGACTTCTGGAAGAGTTGTTTGCATATAGGCTGTTGCCTTAATTTAGAGTTTTAAGTTTTAGCCTAAGACTGGGGGCCTCAGCCCTCTGGGACTGCCATTGGCTACTTAATGATTAGAAGCACCTTGCCCATGCTGATCATGCTGTAGCCACATTAGAGTCTCCACTGATTTTGGACCTCACCCATGTTGCTCCAGTAACTCAACAGAAATAGATGGGGATAATGGAGTAACAATTGAACCTCCATTTGTCTGATGCTGCAATTACCTAGCTGGAACAAAGAAGACATCAGAATCTCTGTTGTATTGGATACTACTTTTGTCTGCTGTGTACTGATATCTGAGCTCCAATCAGGGTCAGCTTTGAGATGTGCTATTGTTTGGGTGTTCCACCCACCCCTGTTCCCACTATTTCTATTATAAACCTTTTAGAGGCATAGATGGACTGGACTGCTATTAGATACAGCAGAGTGAGTACTATGCCTGAAGAGAAGGTTAATCCCAGTTGGGGTTTCCACGTGCACTACACAAGACTCTGAGTAGAGTGGAGCAATTACCACAGACTGTGCTATTGTCCCACATTACCTAGGATCAGCCTTCGACTTATCACACAGGTGCATTCTGTCTTAGTAGCCTGAGAAGTAGACATGTGCACAACAAAAATATTTGTTTCCTTTCATTTCGGTAAGTTACTAGTTTCGTTTTGTTGCATTCGTAACAAAATTCATTTCATTTATTAGTTTTCAAATGGATTCAACATTTTTCCAATGGATTTGAAGTATTCCAATGGAATTTGAATAGAAAAAACTGAATCCATTTGAATTAATTGTGGAGAATAACTTGTTCTCATGTACTGTCAGCAGGATTCATCTGCTGACAGCAGAATAACAACAATGCCCACATTTAAATTTTTTTTTTTTAAAGAAACAGCATAGGGGTCCCCCCAATCTATACCAGACTCTTCAGCTCTGCTATAGATTTTAAAGGGAACCCCACACCAAAATTAAAAAAGAAAATGTGGGGTCCCCAATAACTATACCAGACTGTTATCAAAGTATGCATTTGGACACTTTTTTGGTGAATGAGTAGGGGTACAGTGTACCCCATATTCATTAACATGGGAGGTGGGATCTGGGGGGCTCCTTGTTAAAGGGGGCTTCCAGATTCCGATAATCTCTCTGCCCTCAGACCCCCACACCACAGCCCAGGGCTGTGGGGAAGAGGCCCTTCTCCCCATCAACATACCCCAAAGCAACCCACCATGTTGAGGGCATGTGGTTTGCTATGGTTCAGGAGGAGGGGTGCTCATTCGTTCCCCCCTTTCCTGACCGGCTGGGATACATGCTCAGATGAGGGTCTGGAATGGATTTTGGGGAGGAACCCAACAGCATTTTTTTCAATTTTGGAGTGGGGTTCCCCTTAAAATCCATAACAGATCTGAAGGTTCTGGTATAGATTGGGTGGGGGGGGGGCTCGCACTGTTTTTTTTTTACCTTTTGAATTCTAATGTTGGCAACTTTTTTAATATTCTGCTGTCAGAGGGAATCCTGCTGACAACTGATGAGTCATAGTTGTTAAGGATGCAGAGGCTGGGAGGCCACCCAGCTCCAAAACAACCAGCTATTATCGCATTTTAATAGTTTTTTGTTTGGAAACAAATGAATTTTGTTAATGTTGCATTCGGATTGGTTAAATTTGGAACAAACTGAACTGCACTCTACTGAGGAGAGAAACATCTAAGAGTGTTGAACACCAGGGCTACACCTGTATAACAAAAAGGTATTCTTTGTAAAATACTATTCTTTGTAGAATACTATCAGAAGGATGTTGCTTTTGGTTGTGTGACCATCATGGACTGAAATCCGGCCTGCAATGGAAAGAACCTCTTGTAAATTTTTATTGCTGGCACATGGCATTGCACACTGGCAAGAAGTGAAGAGAACTTCTCCCACAGGGACACAGACAGCTATAAAAACACTTTTCCTAGTAGACAAGGTAAGGGTTAAAGTATCTCAGGTTTTCTTAACAGTATCTTGTAGTGGATTGTGATAGACAGTCCACGTTTTATTAGATGATCAGTAAAATGACAATTTTATAGTCTTGCTACTTTCTGCTTCTTGCTCTTTAAAATTCCTTACTCTCTTAAGTAAACAATCAGATATAGATTGACAGAACAATGATGATAATTAAGATGGCGCCTTCATCTGGAGTCTCACCCTAGGTGACTCATTAGGAGAAAAGTATCTTTTAATGTAAACAACCCCCATATAAGGGAATTAGTCTTTTTGGGGAAAATTATTGGAAGATATCAACACGGATGGAAGAACACGCAGAAACCCAGTGGACTTTTCACCCAATCAATGTATATGCTTTGCCTGCATCATAAGCCCTATAAATGATACTGTTAGTTCCTCAATAAAACAGAATTTTAGGAAGTTGGCAAACTGCAACAGTGTCAGTGTCTTTCTTCCACGTGCACGTAATTCTATATTAATTTGGCTCACTGGTAGATCACGGTAAATGGTCTGTAAGTGACTGAGTCCAAAACAATCTCTTCATGGTAGAGAAGACCAAATTTAGAGATACATATTTCCATCTGCATAGCCTTCACCTGCACATCTCCAAATACTGATTTTTTTTTCTGATCCCGATCTGCTTTAGCCCCCAGTCACCTGGGGATGGGAGCAGATGGAGTGGCGTCTCCTCCACCCCTCTCATACCTCCAAATTCCTCCCTCTAGAATTTCCTGTACCCACCTAATTTTTAATTCCCCCACCCCCACCCTCCTTACAGTCCACTCTCCCCTCTCCTTTTTGACCCCCTCCTAAAGGGGGCAAAAGGGGTCCTCTTTGTCTTTAAGTTTAGTTACCTAAGTTGAAGTTGGAAAAATAATGCATTGTGTGGAAACGCTTATGCTCATTGTAATGTCCTAATGTAGGACTGCCGGACAGGGGGTAGAACAACATCTGACAATTGTGATACCTTTATCCAGATGATCTGTGTTGTTACTCATGTATCTTAATATTGTGCTTGTACATTCTACTTGGCCAGATTGATGCTTTGAGTTAGCTATTGCCCTGAAGTCCACTGCCGCTGTATAAAATGTTAGGTCTTACATCAAAATTGTACTATAACACCATACATTTATATCGTTGTTGGAACCTGTGTCGTACTTACACAATGTACTAAATAAAAAAATGTAAAAAGAAAAAAGCCTCCCAGGTGTGACTTGATGAGTGTTCACAGTGGGATCACCATAGTTCCTGGGACACAGCAAGTGAAAATCTCTTCAAGAAGGACACTGAAAGCAGTCAGTCTTGACAGTGATCCTAACCCCTCTCTACCATACTCAAAACCAAAACAATTCTGGCTGGAGTTCTACTTAAACATTTGTATGAAAAGATCCTCAACTATATTTTTCTAGTGCTGACAAAATGTTAGTTATATGGGAAGCTCAGTGTTGCTTTATAAGAAGAGTTGTGTGTGTGCGTGTGTGTGTGTGTGGGGGGTCATCTTTTTGTACAAAATAACATCCCTTTTAATCATTATAATCTTTTCAGTGCAGAAAGTTTTTGTACTTTCTGAGTGATTAACATTTTGTCTTTGGCATTTGGAAGATTACATACTGTATCTTTGCCTCAACAAAGAACATTAAGAGTATAAAATATGTAAATATCTTCGATGCAAACATCAAAGATAATAGCTTACAAGATACCCTATTGTTACATTCCTGCTAGATATGTAATCATTCCCTTGCCAGATCAGAGTTCATCTGCTCTGTATTGATTTTAAACAGTTTATTTCTTTCCTCTCACATACATGGCTGATTAGCGCTTTGCATTCCAGAACCAGTTTTGGTTTTCTCAATCACTGCTGGAGAAGAGATTGCATTTTACTTGGCACTCGATACAGTGTATTGTGTGGGAGTTATTTTCCTAAGAGGGTGAGACTGCGTTTCATTTGGATTTACCCATATATTTGGCAGATCTCCCCAACTGTGATGACAAGCAGAATAAAAGTCATTGTTTCCTGATTATACATGTGTCCAATGTGTTGAGTGAATAGGAGGAGAACACCTGACGTGCTCTGTATATATTTTTCACTGACTTATGTTGAGAAATGTCTTTTAGATTGGCAGAGTTCAAGGTGTATCAACTCCGCTCCTTGACAAATGTTTGTTGAATATTTACATTGGGATATGTCTTTCTGAATATCAAAATAATGGCCAGTGTTATGAATATTGTTTTACGTGCTATCAAGAAGATAAGAAAAAAATTGGTTTGCTTTGATTAGCAATGTTGTAAATGAAAATTAACAAGTTGATTTAGATATATTTTATCACATTTTATTGTGTTTGGTTGAATAATGCTTCAAATATTTATTTAAAAGGTAACTCCATTTTTGTGGAAAAAAATAGCAAATAAAACAAATAATATACAATTAGTGCAGAAGTCATGAAGTAATTTAATGGTATTAAAATTATCTTTCCAGTTCAATCTGCAGCCTCTTTAATTTTTAATTATTTTCAATGCAATATGGAAACCTGGAGGTATTCTGTACTCCATTGGTGTATATAAAGACCTCAAAAATATAATTTCCTGCTTGTGTGATTGGCTCACTGACTTTCCCAGAAGTGTACACTAAGATACAAGTAATATTTTGGACATTGGCTGCCAGAGGTTTACACTAAGATACAAGTAAGATTTTGGGCATTGGCTGCCAGAAGTCTACACTAAGATACAAGTAAGATTTTGGGCATTGGCTGCCACAAGTCTACACTAAGATACAAGTAAGATTTTGGGCATTGGCTGCCAGAGATTTACACTAAGATACAAGTAAGATTTTGGGCATTGGCTGCCAGAGGTTTACACTAAGATACAAGTAAGATTTTGGGCATTGGCTGTCAGAGGTTTACACTAAGATACAAGTCAGATTTTGGGCATCCGCTGCCAGAAGTCTACACTAAGATACAAGTCAGATTTTGGGCATCCGATACAACAAAAATATAATTTTTGATGAGATACTCCCAAAGGGAAATCCCACCTAATTGGGTGCCATGTACCAGATCACCCAGAGTGGAATGTTTTTTTTTCTCAACAAAAGTGGAGTAACTCTAAATTTAGTCCCATCCCCTTCAGCATCCAGTTCCCTCCATGGGCTGTCTCGCTGATCAATTCAGAGCCACAGGAAACAGAAAAGGGTGGGACTAAGCTTGACTTTTACATGAACAGTTGCGATTAGCAAGATAAGCATATTCATTTGTTGTCTATACCTTTATATCAATCACCATCTCATAAGTATGCGCTAAGATACATTTCCCCCAATAAAATACACTCCCTATTTGACAGCTATCTCAATGGTTGTTATGACAAAAGGCTGAATGATTTCAAACTGGGTGTTTGCTCCCACTAGTGGTCACTCTACAAATCTTTATATTTAATACAATAACAAAAATATGGAAGAGCAAGTCACAAAAGTCACAACAAAAATCGTAGCAACACTGGAAATAAACATTGCAAAAACCAAAAAAAAAATATATAAATTGAAACTGCACTATACATTTCCCTTTAAAATTACAGAGATGCACCTTTTCACAGGATATACATGACTTTAAAGAAGTACTGTTGCTTTCCAAATTAAAATTGTATTTAAAATCAATCATCATGGTAGTTGTGGTAGCTGCATGTAGCTTGGATGCTCTCCATAGGTTATTACCAGTAGTTTACTTCCACTAGCATACCGGTAGATTAACTGGTTGCCTCAAGAAACTCTGTGACTATACAGTAGGTGGCCAGATCCAACCTCCAACAAGGAAGTGTTAGACAGCATCTACTTCCACATCTTACTGGATAAGTGCTCGAATTTATGTCCATGTGGACACAGTGTACTGTATAAGCATGGGCAAATGTCTCTCCTCTTACATCAACCCATGTATGGCAAGCTTAAGGTAGAGATAGAAAATAGACTAGAGATAGAAAGAGGAGATCTTGCTGGGGCTGCTATTGATGGTTATGTGTAATTAAAGCAAAGATACATTTTAAAACTCACTTTCAGTCCATTCATCTTCCTTACTCATGCCATTGCAAATGTCTGTCAAACAGTACCAGGACAGGTTCATCCAGCGCCCAGGGCAAAGATGCAGCGCTGCGCCCCCCTACGACACTACTAGTGCATGTTGTAGAATGGGTTTACTGTTCTGCGTTCCTTCTCTGTCCCCTTTCTCTGCTGAGCCCAGGGCAGTTGACCCTCCTGCCCATCCCTTGTCCCAGCCCTGCCGTCTAGTATTTATGAAGTAGTCTTGAGTAGATTTATTAAAGCATAACATAAGCTCAAATGATTCTATAGTCATTTATAGGAGGACCTGAAAAATAGAAATATTTCTTAACACAATTGAGGTTATAAGGGAATACAGATTTACTGCAAAGTTCACACGTCAGTGAATGTGGTCCAGTTTTACCTCATTCCACTGCACTTAATATGATATTAAATCAGGTCCACAGACTGCCTGAAGGTCTCATTGGCAGAGAATCTTTCCAGATATAATTACACAGAGGGGCTGTCTGTAAAATGTACTTGTAATTAATGTTCAGATTTTGGATGATACAGTTTAGTATACTGGAAACTGGTATAAGGATGTATTGTACTGTTATTTATTTTGGTATTTAAAGTGTTACTAAAGGCATAATTTTTCAAAGTAAAATAATAAATATGTTTTACTTACATGTACTGTAAAATAATATTGCACAGAGAGGCCCCCGACCACCTCTTCTGGGGTCCTCCACCAGCGATCTTAGCTCTTCTTTTTTCCGTGTGCCCCCGTAGCAAGCCACTTCTTATGGGGGCACAAAGTGGGTGCTCGCACCTGAGCTGTGTGTGTCTAAGAAGCCACGCTCCATAGACACACAAAGTCCAACTTGGCCCTGCCCCCCACTTCCTTCTCACAGCATTTGATTGACAGCAGTAGGAGTCAATTGCTCCTGCTGCTGCCCAAGTCCCTGTATGTAGAGGAAGAGAAGGGAGAGAAGAGATGCAGCCATGTATAGTGCTAGATTGACTGAGAATTCAGGTATGTATATAGTATAGGAAGGTGGGGGAGGAAAGAGAGCTCTAAAACATTTTTTACCTTATAGCAGGGAATGCATTAGGGCAAAAAACGTTTTGGCTTTAGAACCACTTAGTTAAATAAACAGAAAAATTACCTGTTTTGCACATTACACTATCAATAACTGACTCCCATTAGAGAAGTAAATCTTAGAATAGATCTCACTGCTAGCCCATTCTTACCTGATTTGAAGTGCGTTTCCAGAAGCACTTAAAAAATTCAAGTGTTCTGTGTTATTCTTTTGTACCCATTCATGTTTGAGTGATTTGCTGTTGCTCAGAAAAACAGAAGCTTATTAGGGGCATTATTGCGCACTTTTGGTTCCAGTAGACGGAAACACCTGAAAAATACATGTAACATTCATTGTTTGAGCACTGAATAACTGTCTCCTCCTCCTAGTAACTAATCAAAAAAAATATATAAGTGTCATGCTCCACTGACAATCAAATTTATGTGATATCAAAACCAAAATATTAACCAAAGCAAATTATATATAAATATACAATATCAATATTGCAGCAAAAAAAGTCCTTATTCAATCCGTGACTTTACACTCCTTCGGGTGGTATAATAAAAACGATTTGTGTGCAATTCATCAATAATGAGTTGTGATATCAATCAAATGTGTACTTTCACCAGCTGTGCTTTCACCTGGTGTATTTGACCAAACTGTTAAGTGAGGTCATATAGTATAAGACTTTATTGGACTTAAAACTGGGTGGGAATGTCACTCTTCAGGCTAATTTTGACAGAACCTCATATGACGCCCAGTCACAACGGCAAGTGTCCCACCGGGCTGTCAACCTGCTATAGGCTGTGTTGGAAGGTGTTGAAGGAACTTCTACCACCGTTGCCATTCATTACTGCAGCCCGCAGTGGAGTTGCCCTTTGCCAACAAGCCCTACTGCTAGTTTTGACACTTTATTTGCCTAAAGCTGCCCTTTTTTTCTCAGTGCATACAAAGGGGACAACATTCAAGTCAAGTACCACTGAAAGGGAAAGTACATGTTCTATCTTCTTCCTCTCCTTTTGCTAATCCTTTAAGGAACTGTCACATACATCACTTTTTACTTGTACACAAACTGGGCCTCAATGAACATTTAAAGGGACACTGACTACCCTGGTCAAAGAGCTCTTTTATCTCAGATTTAAGCCTTGTTATCAGATTCTGAGGACCCAAAGTGAGTCCCATTGTTGCTAGTTTTCTATTTCTTACTGGGGTTAACACCACCTCAGGTCAAATGTTTTGAGTTAACTTCTAAAAAGCAGGCCTGCTAACACTGAGATTCTGCTATATGTGTTGTCTCTTTGCTTAGAGTTGTTAAGTGTAATCATTGCCATTCCAAGTACCAGTACCATTTTGTACTGTTTAACCAAGTTTACACTGAAGTTTAATATAAACCTCATATCAGTTTACTGTAATCTCTCTGTGAATCTACTTACTGGTGGTAATTTACAGTGCTCAAAAGAATCCTGCGGTGTCAGCAGGGGTTGGGCTTTCAGAGAGGGGTCCAGAGCAACAGGGAGCCTGAAAATAACTCAGCAACTTCTAATGCAGGCCATAGATGGGTCAAAAATCGGCCGAAAATTCGTCCGAAAGAATAATCGGACGATTTTCGGATCATTAGTGGAAGAATTTGTCGGCCGTTTTTTGTGATTTTGACACATTTTTTTAATCGGTTATGTTGGAAAAAAAATGGCCGGTTTTGTCGATCGGCCGATTTTCACAGCAATGATGGGCAAATCGGCCGATCTTTTTACCGATTAAAAAACATGCGCATGAGCCATGACCTGCAAGAAGAAGGAGAAGAAGAAAAAGAAGAAGATGAAGACAAAGAAAAAGAACATCTGTTTCTATTGGTATCCATTTCTGATACAGATGTTTCTATTCGGATACAAATAGATACAATGTTGCAACCGCAATACTTTTAAATGTCAAAAATAATAGCGGAGTGTCCCTGCAGAGAGCTCTGCTATTATATTTGACATTTAAAAGTATTGCAGTTGCAACATTGTATCTATTTGTATCCGAATAGAAACATATGTATCCAAAATGGATACAAATAGATACAATGTTGCAACTTTGCTATACTTTTAAATGTCAAATATATAGCGGAGCTCTCTGAAAGGACAACGCTATTATATTTGCCGACCATAGACGGGACGAAAATCAGCCGATTTTTTTTTTTACCAATGGTGGTAACATCGGCTGATTGAACGACCGATTTTTGTTTTTTTTTAAAAAAAAATGTCCGGTTTTCGCCCCATCTATGGCCTGCATAAGGGGGTAGTGCTACACAAAAAAAAAGTCTAAAGCCAGAAAATACCTGAAAAGAATAAGAAAAAATGCTCCAAAATCACATACAGTAAACATGTTCAAGCTCAAACGTGAATGTAGGTTTAGGACTGAGAATATTAGGCAGATTGAAAACTATTTTAGTCTTATATTTTTTTTTATCTCTTTGCAAATTGCATAAATCAAGATATGTCTTTTAGGGTTTAAAGAGCACAATTTTCATTTGTACGTTTAGTTCTGTTTTATATATATATATTTGCAATGAAAATAGAAGGGGCTGCTCATTACATACTTACATTAGTACACAGAAGATCAATTTCTATTGGGGCTTATGCTTTTTAAACAATCAGTTCTTATTCGTATTGATATTATCAACTGTCAGTATGAATGTGATTATTCAAAACTACCAAAAATGTGGACCTTTTATGCAAGACTGGAGGTCCTAGCATGTTTTCTTTCTGTCAATATTTCAGTTGGTGATGTTTAAGGGGCATGCACTTCGAGTATCATTTACTGATTGGAATCATTATAGTGGAGGAGCTAAGAACATTTTCTTAACAAAATTAAAAGAACACATCAGATCTCAATGGGAAAAATATCATGCTGGATATCTATACTGATATGGACTGGGTAATGTGTCAGGAACATAAGGATGTCCCATAGTATGATGGACTGAATTCAAAGGCCCCCCCAAAAAATCAACGTGAAAAAATGATGCAGCAGGCTAGTCCATTTTGCTGAAACTTCATTGCGGCAAGTCAAAATGGTACTCAGTAGTTTGTATGGCCCTACATGCTTGAATGCATGCCTCACAATGTTGAGGCATGCTCCTAATGAGATGATAGATGGTGTCCTGGGGTATTTCCTCCCAGATCTGGACCAGGGCATCACTGAGCTCCTGGACTGTCTGAGGTGCAACCTGGTGTCATTGAATGGACTGAAACATGATATTCCAGAGGTGTACTATTGTATTTAGGCCAGGTGAGCGTGGGGGCCATTCAATGGTATCAATTCCTTTATCCTTCAGGAATTGACTTATACTCTCACCACATGAGGCCAGGCATTGTCATGCACCAGAAAGAACCCAGGACCCACTGCACCAGCCTAGGGTCTGACAATGGCTCCAAGGATTTCATCCCGATACCTAATGGTAGTCAGAGTGCCATTGTCTAGCATGTAGAGGTCTGTGCATCCCACCTTGGATATGCCTCCCCAGACCATCACTGACCCACCACCAAAACGGTCATGCTGAACGATGTTACAGGCAGCATAACATTCTCCACGGCTTCTCCAGACCCTTTCACGTCTGTCACATGTGCTCTGGGTGAACCTGCTCTCATCTGTGAAAAGCACAGGGCCCCAGTGGTGGACCTGCCAATTTTGGTGTTTAATGGCAAATGCCAATCAAGCTCTATGGTGCCGGGCAGTGAGCACAGGGCCCATTAGAGAACATCGGGCCCTCAGCCCACCTTCAGGAAGTCTGTTTCTTATTGTTTTGTCAGAGACATTCACACAGGTGGCCTGCTGGAGTTCATTTGTAGGGCTCTGGCAGAGCTTATCCTGTTCCTCCTTGCACAAAGGAGCAGATATCGGTCCTGCTGATGGGTTAAGGACCTTCTAAGGCCCTGTCCAGCTCTCAAAGAGTAACTGCCTGTCTCCTGGAAACTCCTCCATGCTCTTGAGACTGTGCTGGGTGACACAGCAAACCTTGTATCAATGGCACATATTGATGTGCCATCCTGGAGGAGTTGGAGCTCTACTTGTTTCCTGTTTAATTTAATGAACTCTTCTGCAGCTTGTGTTCTTCTGATTGACACTTGCAGACCACATTGCAAAGTGGCTTTCCCTACATTGTGTGTTAATTTCAAGTTATGACAGGGCTATAAGGGCAGTGGTGAAAAGTGTAACATATGGATGGCAACCATGTCCTAGTGGTTGACTTGAGAGACAAAAACATTCATGGCCCAGTCTTACTTTATCCTCTTGCACTATTTCCAGTGGATTTACAGTAGACCAAAGGATTACAGAACTATCAATCTCAGATTACTCTAATCACAGGCAAGCAACTCTAAATAAAAAAAACACTCCTGCTTATTGTACAATGTACTAAAATTCTGAGAATGCCTGTTTAGTGGCTTAGTTTTAGGGGAAAACTGCAGTAGGGTAAATGCAATATCCCACTTTGGATTCACTCACAACATTGTTGTCTTACCATATACTCTATATAAATATGCAAGTTAAAGGAAACCTGTGTTGAAAAAAATGTGGCTTGCCACTGCTAACTACTCGTCATTTGCCAGAATACTAACTGACTTGCTGCTTCAGGCTTCAGTTCTTTCTGAATAATTGATTTAGAACTAGCATGAGGATTAGAAATTCATAATCAGGTCAGTTGTTATATGCGGTATAGTTGTTGGTGGTATGGTGTCTAAGACCTTCTTCCCAAGGCTGGGGCAGTAAAGCTGTTTGTGTAAAAGTTCCCTTCCACTCCATCTGACTCCTGCAATATACTGTGTTTACAGAATATTAAAATCTCATGTACTAGGCGATGTCCAGTCTAGATGATATTCAGAATTAATTTCATATCTTCGGCATTCGTTTTGTATATTCATTGCTCGGGGTGGTTGCGAAAAATTTCGCAACTTTTTCTGCAGATTGTTATATATTCAATGTGTTATCATATTGTACAGATATGAATCTGAAAGATTCAATATTTTTCGATGCTAGTCCAACCCACCAAGAGAAATGGCATGAGCTGACTGGACAATATCGACTGGCGTCCGATTTCACAAATGGAACAAAATTCAGATTTGTTAAGCTGAAAATTCAAACAAATTCGAAAATGTAATTCATTTCTCCATGGGCCCGAACTACCGCATCATGTGACATTATCCAAATGAAACAAATATGTTTGTTAATTTCGTTATTGCTTTTTCCGATTTGTTACCATTCGTATAAACAATACAATTGTGAGCTGGTGCCTAATAATGTTGTGCCTCCATCCCCTATTTTGCATAGACAAACAACAAAAATATTGTTGCCATTCGTTTTTTTGTCCATTTGGAGATTTGGATACATCTGAATTTCCAAAATATTTATCAAAACTAAATGAATCACACATATCTAATTAGTATCTGGTCAGTCCATTGTACGGGCTAGACAAGACTAAAGGCTATAATATATTAGCTCAAAATGGCTGTAAAGATATTGGGCTGCTATTGAATATTTTTTTAAGGAATGAGAGATTTTATTGCACATTAGGATATTTAATTACCTGTATAAGCATTTGGCAAATACGCTAACTCACATTTGTCTTAACTGCTAATTGCTATACCAAATTCACGTGTAATACAAACATTCACTAGGACATGTATATTTAGCAATATTCCTTTTACCTGCTGAAATTGGTTTGGTTGTTTTGGCACTAGAGTAATTTTATGGCATATGGACTTAGAGAGAATTTTCATCACTCTTAGCATTAGTACAACATGTGATGTTTCAAAATACATTTACCACCTAAAATCATTTATTACACCTTCAAAACTTTTCTTATAGCACTCAGAAACGTAATGCTAAGTGAGTTGCTTTCTCTTACCCTCAGCCTAATCCAAAACCTTAAACTGAAATCCCATCCTAACCCCTAAGAATGGCCTTTACACACAATGGAGACGCTATGGCTGGTGAATGTTGATACCTCACAAGTTGCAGAATTAGGGAGGTACAAGAGAACAACAATGCTTCACTGGTTTATCCAGCAAGAGACTAATGCCATAGATAAATGGTCCCTAAGGGACAAATTTTTAACTAAGAGAGGATATCTCTATCCACTCTTTGCTATACACTGCGGGGATTTTATAGCCCATTCAAAAAAAATGCATGCCGTAGTGTGGATACAGTGAAGGCCTGTGAAATTTTCTCTGCAGGCCACAGCAAAGAGAGTTCCATAGCTGGATAATGGTCATGTGACTTTAACAGGTCATTTGACTGGGTTTCCGTACTGGCATTTTTTTCTACAAGTTCTATTCATTTTTGACATGTAGACTACCAAGGAGAAAGGGCAACATTTTTAAAGAAGATTGTTAGGCTTTATAAATGTGCAAAGCTCTGTTTTTTTTTTTTTTTTCATTTTTTGGGCACCACTGCTTTTAAAATGTCCACTTAATTTGTCTTGTCCCTTACAAGTTGTCACCAGGAACAGTTAATGCTAGTGTGACATGATCCTTTCACTTAAGCTAACGCCTATAACTAATGATAAAGTTTGGGTGCATATAAAAAACAATTATTTACTTACCCTGAAAAATATACCTTTTCCCTGGAATTTCTTTTCAAAAGTAGCAGTGCATTTCCTGGTATGTAAGGATGCCTAGGCACTCCTTTGCCTACAGCTTTAAATCTGTAAATCTGTAGTATAAGAATAAGCCACTGCTGCTTATGATACTTAGTCTCAGGAGATTCGGAGTAGAATTTGGTGCTGGCTCTCCTATGCTGCTCACTGTTGTTCTTGCTGGAGGCTCTAATATGAGGAAGCAAAGCCCTGTCTCTACCAAGACTGCCAACCCCACACAGAGACACAGTGCAGAACAAGATATGGTGGAAAACCAAATCAGATTCCATGTTTTATTTCTAAAGCTTAATTGAACAAGCTGAGGTTAGAGGCTGTTTGGCTACCATGCACAGCTGCACCACATTCTGAGTGAACCAGCTTTAGTAAAGAAACCCCAGTATGTCAGTAATGGAGAATACTTCAGCTGCAGGAACATCACAGGCAATACTGATAACTAGACATTTGTTCTCTGTAAACAGTACTGCCAAGAACCTTGGTTTTGGGAATTGTTTTCTGCCCCACCAAGACATGGTGTGCATGGGGCCTGCAAGACGTCGCTTGGTCTACAGGAACTGTTAAAGTGTAACTAAAGGCAAAATATTATTAATTTTTTAGTATTTTGACTAAAGAGTGGAGAATGTTTAGAACACCTGTAAGTATTTATTGCTGTCCGTTCCCTTGTTAGGGAGATTCACTCTCTCTATTTGTCCTGAAAGCAAAAGAAAATTCCAAATGGTGGGTTGACTTCAGAACACTAATAGAGAGGAAATTTTCCAATAGGGACACTAGTTCTGGTTAGAATTTCCTCTCACTTCTTGATTTGGCTATGGGACAGGAAGTGAAGGGAAATCTCCCCAATGAGACACAGAGGGGAAAAATGACAAGAGTTATAACCATCCCTTACTCTATCCGAAATGAAAAAAAAAAGTTTAGTCTTTAGTTATAAATTAACCAAAGGGTTCTGTTGTTTTGGGTATCTTGTTCCTCATCATCTCACCCATGAGTCTCTCAGAAACAAAACTACTAAAGTGACTGGTGACCAGCTGCATTAACCCACTATATGCCAAGGATCCAACCCAGTGAATAGGATGTGCCTGGGAGACTAACTCTCAAAAGTGGACTGGGGCATTCGGAGTGTATATCTATTAGGTCACTTTGGATATTCTCTACCAAGCTATGTTGCCACTACAGAGAAGGTCAAGAATGTGGCTATGCTGCCTAGTGGGGGTGCTTGGATCACAAAACTGGCCAAATAGAGCTAGAGATCAGGCAAGTAAAACTGGTTTTATTAACTTAAGTAACTTCATATACAGATAATGATGCAGACAGCAGAGCTGATATAATCATATCAGCGTCTCTCTCTGCATAATCCAAGACCACCCATCACTGGTTGGTGATCAGAAGAAGAGGGTCTTGTGCTTCACATGACCAGCCTGAAGACATCAATTAAAGGTGAGTATGAAATTAAATTGAGAGAAACATGATTTCTGTGATTGCAGTTCTCCTTAAAAATGCTAATTGTCTAGCATACTGGCTTTAGTACTAAGCCACATACAAGTTTGCAACAAATGAAGTCAGAACTTCTGAAAATAAAACACATATTGCTAACAATAGCTGCAAAGAAAACTCAACCGACACCAGAGCTGACAATACTCTAACACTGAAGGTTTCATATTCCTAAATCAATATGCAAACATTGGCACTAACATACAAGTCCTCCCATTTATCAGATGAATGTACCTGTATATGACATTTTCTTCTTCACATTTACACAGCTAATTGTGAGAAATCTGGTTCACACCAAAGAAAGGATTAGAATGGTTCCAGTCTAAATACCAGTCTTAACTTGCTTGCCATCTTCCAGAGCACCATCACAACTCCCCCAATATAACACAAGTGCCAAAACAAAGAAAATGCTATCTGTACTGAGCAGGTGTCAACCTTTACATTCTTTCCAAAATCTCCAGATGGAATTTATTGCTATGGATCAAAGCAACATTTCTCACTACAGACTTTGTTATCTGTTCAAAATGATCCTAATTGCTTCTCTGGAATATGGACAACTATTTTTTTTTCCATAAGAAAGAGTATAAAAGCAAAATTGGATTACTAGCCAAAGACATAAATGGGATCTGAAATGTATATGGAAAACGTTTTAAAAGGAGTTCCTCTATTGTTCTGTGTGAAAGGTAAGACTGTTACCACTTCATTTAGGGTGAGCTCATCTTGTATACGGAATGACTTTGGACCATTTTCTTAAGAAAGCCGTAAGTTACATGCCCTAAGGGCTCTTTAAAACTGCAATATTCACTTTCAGTATTCAGTTCCCCATGTGCGTTTACATGCATTTATAATGCGTTTGCAGTGCTTTTTTGTCACGTTTGCAGTGTGTTTGCGGTGGTATTTAAGCCATTGTTTATGATTTTTATTTTAGTGGCATTTACACACTTTTGCTGTGCATTTATGTGCATTTTTAGGTTTACATGCAACAAAATGCTCTTGAAAGCACCATTAACAGTGTGAACTAGGCTCACTGAAATATATTTATTTTCTTTCAAATACATTTATACTGTGTTTAAAAATGTTGTTGACTGCATCTGGTATAAACAAGCCTTCAAGCTGAAGTTTAAAGTAGAGCATCACTGAAAATATCCTGCTGGTTCACTCTCTGCTCCCCAGCCTGTATCAGAGATACAGGTTTTTTGGGGGGAGGATAGGGCCATTATCGCCATTATTATATTTTTATCAGTACCCACTCCCACTTACCCAATCCTCTCTTAGGCCACCACCACCTCCTTTCTTGCAGTCTCCCAGGAAGCTGCAGGACCATCACAGAGCGCCGCATGTATGTGAACCCAGGCTAAAGCTACGTAAGCTCTGACATGATATTTTTAGCAGTGCACGCAGTGAATGACAAAAGTGAGTCTTCCCATCTTTTAGCTAGGTGTCTCATCACATAGCGGAAGCAAAAGAGTGTTACATCATATTCTCTTTTGAGAAAAAGAGATTAAAGGGGGATATGATCAACATGTATAAATATATCAGTGGTTCATATAGTGAACTCGGTGTAGAGCTCTTCACCCTGAGGTCATCACAGAGGACAAGGGGGCACTCTTTACGTCTGGAGGAAAAAAAATGTAATTTCCAAACATGGAAAGGTTTCTTCACAGTAGGAGCTGTGAATATGTGGAATAGACTCCCTCAAGAGTTGGTTCTGGCCAGCTCAGTGGATTGCTTTTAAAAAAGGCCCGGATTGTTTCTTGGATACACAAAATATAACTGGATACTAACATTTATAGGTAAAGTTGATCCGGGGAATATCTGATCACCTCTCGGGGGATCAGGAAGGAAATTTTTCCCATTCAGGAGCAAATTGGATCATGCTTTGCTGGGTTTTTTGCCTTCCTCTGGATCAACTGTAGGTATAGGATCTGAACTCTTTTTTATGGTTGAACTGGATGGACTTGTGTCTTTTTTCAGCCAGACTAACTAAGTAACTATCTAGCTTTCACTTCCGCTCTCAACACAAAACATGTCCTCATTTTCCCACCTGCAAATCATGTAGTGTTTCCATTTGTTTTGTCTAACACCTGTATTATAACTGTTTATGTTTTGAAGATCTGTTTATAGCCTAACAAGTGACAACATGCTAGCCTATTGGTGGTGGTCCTTAGCTGGGTACTATCCCATTCTGTACACTGTGCAGTATTTTACATACACCACACCACTCCACCCTGATTACTGTGCTGTATGTAATATCATATAACTAATCATCACATCACAGTCATATAAAAAAAGTGAAGTCAACACTACTCCAAATTGATGTCTCTCATGTATTTATTGAGAACACAGCATCATATATGGCATAAAAACTGGGTTGTTATGCCGTATGGCTCCTTTAAAATTTGCAGTCAGGGGCATTTGGCTCCTAGTTACGGCACCATCCTGTGGAAATCCTGTAAGTAATTACATGGGAAAAGTCTCCAGTCAAACTTTGCATGTCGTGTTAAAATTAGTCAAGCAATGTATACTCAACCAAGCAGCACCATTTCCTCTTATAGGTGGGTATTCAGGGTAGTAAAAATGCAGAACGACTGCCTGTTTTTAGCATCCCCTGACTTCCAACTTGAAAGGAGGCATAAGGCATTAAAAACAGTTTCTTATGCCTTATGAGATGCTCTCTTCACAACATACATGTGAATTGCATCAATTTGTAATGGTGTTGACTTTGCATCTTTGTATCTGGTTCTAGCATGGCACCATCAGTGGCTTTCACTTTGAGCACCCATCCTTAAAGGTCAAGTACCTTGAGGAGTGCAGCTTTTATTTGCACTTTAAACAGTGACATTAATAGATAGTTATTCATCCCACTAGTACTACTAAAAACCACAAGTTTAATGAAGAGGCACACTTTTTCTAGTCCCCAAAAGGTTAAAGCCCAAAAGTTTTCCCACGTAGTGGAGCTGTGCCCATACCGCATAGGTTAACTGCTTGTTTTTATCTAGGGGAGGGGAGAAAGGAGATATACAGTACTTACCTAAACCTCTGATCCTCCCAGCAAAAGACTAGTCCTGCACCCCTGTGCTTCAGCAGTCTTGCGTTGTGGTCTGTTCCTGACATCATCAAGCCCAGAGCAGGCTCTATAGATCAGGAATAGTCCACCATTGGACCATGGGGGAGCACTGTTCCTCACCGTGGATCAAAAGATTGGGTGAGTATAAGCTTCCTCCTCACCCCTAGACAAAAAGCAAGCAGTTGACCTGTGCAGTGCAGGCACAGCCTGACTGCATGGGAAAACTTTTGATTTTTGCCAGTAGTTGGGCTTTAAGTCTCCATTCATTCATTTGTATATGTTTTTCTTGTATAATTGCAGTTTTTGGCAGTATTTTTGTTGTGGAGGTGAAACTATTAAATTACATCATTTGTCTCAGAGTCTATCTTGCATGTTCTTTATTTCACTTATCTAAAACAAAAATGTCCTGAGCATCTTAAGCGCCAATTTTCAGGAAATGAAGCGATCCAAGTTGAGTAGAAAAGAGATGACACAGTCATACAGGGAGTGATCCAAACACCCTCTGCAGCCCATTATATGTGTTTCTAATTTATATATCAGTGGGACTGCTTAGCAAGAGGCCCTTTATCTCCCACATACCAGATTGCTAATAAAAATAAGATGAGATTTTACTTTTGTTGTGTCTGGGGATCATTTCAGTGTTACAGCTTTCTGCAAATAAAGTAGATTCCAGCAAAGTTAAACTAAACTAAACCCATCGATATGAAATATTTACATTCAAGGCATGCCATGAGTGATACCTGTCACAGTTGCTTGTGCTGTCAACTGAACTGCAATGCCATTAAATGACTGGTGTCATATCTACCATCCATAAAGCAGAAAATTAATCAGTGCTTTAACCATTTAAGGACCGCCCTATAGCAGATATACTGCTACAGGGTGGTACCTGTGAGCAGAATCACATAAATATACGTGATTTCGCATTTCTGGGTAGGGGGCGCACACGCCCTACCCACGCCGCCATTCGCGGCCACGGATGCCAATCATCGGGTCCCGGCTGGTAATTACCAAGCATCTCCGATGAGGTGGAAGATTGTTTTGTTTACAATCTTCCTCCCTGTCAGCTCGAGCACACAAACACACAGCACACAGTTAACCCTTTGATTGCCCCTCACATTAACCCCTTCCAGACCAGTGCCATTAGTACAGTGTCAGTGCTTTTTTTAGCACTGATCACTGTGTTGGTGTCCGTGACACCAAGTTAGTTCCCCCCAGTGTCAGATGTGTGCTGCAGTGCCGCTAAAAGTCGTTGATTGCCGCCATTACTAGTAGAAAAAGAAAATCCCACTATCTATACCTTCATTTGTAAATGCTATAACTTTCATGTAAACTAAATAATTTCCACATATTACGATTTATTTTAGCAAAAGACATGTTGCAGAATACATTTTGGTCTACATTTGTGATGAAATTTGATTTTTTAAATTTTTTTTACTGGACTTTGATTTTTTACATTTTTTTTTTATGTTTAATAGCAAAAAGTCCAAAATATTGTTTTTTTCTCAAAAATGTCAGTCTTTTTTTGCTTATAGCGCAAAAAATAAAAAATGCACAAGCGATCAAATACCACCAAAAGAAATCTCAATTAGTGAGAAAAAAGGACATACCGTATTTTTCGCTCCATAAGACGCACCTGACCATAAGACGCACCCTAGGTTTTAGAGGCAGAAAACAGGAAAAAAAAAATTCTGAACTAATGGACTGCAGACATAGTAGAGGAGATGACCAGAGACTGCAGACAGTACAGGGATGACCAGAGACTGCGGACAGTACAGGGATGACCAGAGGCTGCGGACAGTACAGGGATGACCAGAGACTGCGGACAGTACAGGGATGACCAGAGACTGCGGACAGTACAGGGATGACCAGAGACTGCGGACAGCACAGGGATGACTGCTGACCTTTGGGGAGGGAGGGGGAGCGGGTACCTGAATTTGACAAGTACCCGCTCTTACTTCCGCAGAGTTTTTTTTTTATCTTACCTGTTCCTCTATCCAGCCGCGCGCTGTCTTCCTGGCTTTCTGTAGTGTGGGCGCTCGTCAGACAGCCGGATGCCCAGTGCGCATTGGTCCGGCGGCTTCTGGGATCTGTCATGTGTCCCAGGTACCGCCTTACCATTCACAAAGAGCACTGCTTCTTCCGCATGCGCACTTGGGACCCGGCTGTCACGCACACTACAGAAGCCGGGAAGACAGCGCGCCGCTGGATAGAGGGACAGGTAAGGTCCCACTGCAGAGCTGAGCGGCCGGCCCGGTATTCTGACACGGCGGCGGTGGAAATACCGGACCGGCCGCTCTATATTCGCTCCATAAGACGCACTGACATTTTCCCCCCTTTTTTGGGGGAAAAAAAGTGCGTCTTATGGAGCGAAAAAAACGGTAAATTTCATTTGGGTGGAGCATTGCATGACTGCACAATTGTCAGTTAAAATAATGCAGCGTCGTAATGCAAAAATTGGCCTGGTCATGAAGGGGTGGTAAATCCTCAGGAGGGCAAGTGGTTAAAGAACTAAAGCATAGAGAAAAAGAGCGCAGTGCTTGGAGGGGCCATGAAATGCCTTATAACGCCATTTTCAGGAGTCCCAATATGGCACTGTAAGGCATTTCATGGCCCCCCCAGGCACAGCATCCTTTTTTTCTATTTTGCGCTCATTTGGCCTCCACGATAAGCAGTAGAAGTGGTTTGTCTCAAGGTCGCCGACAGTGCTTTCATTTTCTGCTTTATGGATGGTAGTTGATTTTCATGCCCTTAAGGCCTATACAGTGGACTGTGATGATAACGCATTAAGGCCCACTGCGCTTTTTACTACCACACCTTTACAACTGAAAAATAACAATGGTGAAGTATAATGTTTCTCTGCACCCTTGATTAAGCACCACCTGGAACAGTGAGATATTTGAACCGTACCCATATATTACCTGTGATTTCTGTGTGGTGGCTCTGTCTGCTTAGCTGTCTGCTTTGTGTGCCCCCATATTCACCCTGGGGTTGCCGTCCTGATTGGCCATGGTATACCTGATCTGCTGTTTTCAGAGTCCTTCACATTATAATACACAATACCTACATTTCTATATCCATTACAAGCCCCTGAGGAAGCGACTCCTATCCTGAAACATGTCGGGCTATATCTAACAGTGGAACCTCCCCCCTTTTACTCTAAAGGAAGTGGATTGTGTTTACCATCTTTCAATATTCATATTAGAAAATTGTACTTTTATGCCTTATGGGTGGATAATGCTGTTAGCACATGTGCAATGCATAGTAATAAGTTTAATTACTAAACATATTTTGGATTCGGTAAATTATTAAAGTAATGGTTGTTTTTATAATTTTGGTACTGTGTTTATGTACATAAAAAGTCCATAATCATTCTAGACATATTTTGATCCTTCAATTGGGACATGGCACCACTATACTCGCTTGGTGTGATCTTCAGTCACCCGACGGTCACCCAGTTCTTTCAACTCAATTCTGGTATTTGGAGGTCAAAATGAATATTTCTTTCTTCATCTAATGTGTGTCTTGCAGAAAAGAGAGCAGAAACTCTCAATGAAAGGAAAAAATTGCATCCTACAAAAGGGGATTCACCAAAAATAGCAGCCATACAAACAATGATCACAGGGTGGCAGGATAACACTAACCCAATGAAAAAGCACACAAACTAAACACAAATGCAATTCCAATGCCAATGTGCTTCTGCAAAGTCCCTCCGACTAACTGAAAGCTATGGCCACAGTTTCAAAAAAGGGGCTTTCGCGTGTTTTTATCAGGAAATTATGGATGGGTGATGCAGGAAAATGGAAATGAAACTATCAAATGAATTGAATAACAATTACACCTAAGGCTCCATGAACACGGGATGTTTGGAAAACGCTTCTGAACGATTGAAACTGACTGCTGGAAAACGTAGGTTAAAAAACGTCTGTTTAGCTGCGCTTGCATAACGCATTTATGCGCCTTTATGAGTGTTTGCATTTAGAAGTGTTTTTTAAAGATAACCTCAGGAGACCTTCCAAAATGCCCAGAATGCACTGAAAAACAGTACAAATTTAACAATTTCAGACATTTTGAGAGAAATAGAGAGAGCAGAAGCAGAGGGAGCAGTATTTGTTGAGATTAGCTGTCTTTTTTTTTTGTGGTGTTTGGATGTGTTGCAGCTTATTTCTGTGCAGAAATTATTGCAGCAGTGTCTAACATATTTTCTTAAATGCGAAACCTCAAAGTATGGTGTATCAGGTCCATTTGAGTACCAGGAAAATGCTTTGCATGCATTTTTAATGATGAAAAAAGGCTCTGGACAGCATCTGGGAATGGAAGAGTTAAAAAAAAATTTGAAACGCAAACACTTATAAACGTGGTTAGCCGCGTTTACAGGCGTTTACAAGCGTTTGGCATTTGAAACGCTGATAAAATCTACTCCTGAACGCACGTTGGATACATTCAAAAAACGACTGTAAACTCAACTGCCTGTAAACGACATAGTGTACACGGACACATAAAATAACATTAGGGAGAGTTCAGGGGCTGCTGAAAAAAAAAATACAGAAAATCAGCTGCAGTATACATGGAGCCTAAGTCCATTTTTATGATAATAATCCAACAGGAGTTTAATTTTAAGGGTGCTATTTAAAGGTGTACAAATTTTGATAAGAGTTCACTGGACAGCTATTTAACCACTTGCCTACCAGGCACTTATACCCCCTTCCTTACCAGGCCAATTTTCAGCTTTCAGCGCTGCCACACTTTGATTGACAATTGCGCGGTCATGCAACATTGTACCCATATGAAATTTTGATCATTTTTTTCTCACAAATAGAGCTTTCTTTTGGTGGTATTTAATCGCCACTGGGCGCTTTACTTTTTGCGCTATAAATTAAAAAAAGTGCAAAAAATTTGAAAAAAAAAAAAAAGTTTATTTGTTTCTTTTATAAAATTTTTCAAACAGGTATTTTTTCTCCTTCACTGATTTGCGTTGATGAGGCGGCACTGATGGGCACTGATAGGTGGCACTGATGGGCACTGATAGGCAGCACTAAAGGGCACTGATAGGCAGTACTAATGAGGTGGCACGGATAGGCGGCACTGATAGACAGCACTAATTAGGGGTCACGGATAGGCGGCACTGATATGCAGCACTGATAGGCGGCACTGATAGGTGACACTGATGATGGGTACTGATAGACGGCACTGACTGGCATCACTTCTGGGCACTGACTGGCGGCACTGACTGGCACAACCCCTGGGCACTGACTGGTGGCACTGACTGGCAGCACTGGTGGGTGGCACTGGTGGGTGGCACTGGTGGACAGCACTGGTGGGTGTGCACAGGTGGGTGGCACTGGTGGGCACAGGTGGGTGGCGCTGGTGGGCACAGGTGGGTGGGCACAGGTGGGTGGCACTGCTGGGCACATGTAGGTGGCACTGCTGGGCACAGGTAGGTGGCACTGCAGAGTGGCACAGGTGGGGGCACTGCTGGGCACAGGTGGGGGCACTGCTGGGCACAGGTGGGGGCACTACTGGGAATGGGTGGGCGGGGCTAGTGGGCGCACAGCTGATCGGAACTTGCGGGGGTCACTGCTGGGCACCGATCATCAGGGCACTGATCATCAGTGCCCTGATGATCGGTGCCGATCCCCGCTCTGACAACTGCCGGTTCTCGGCAGTACTTTCCTCACGATCTGACAGCGGTGGGATCGGCCTTTCACCACATCTCGTGATCAGCTGTGTCCATAGGACACAGCGATCACGGAGATCGCCGGGTGCGCGCCCCCTGGGGCGCGCAGGAGAGCGCGTTCTGGGAGGACGTCATATGACGTCCACTCAGAACTGGCCGGCCGCGGTGAAGCCGTCATTCGGCTATGCGCGGTCGGCAAGTGGTTAACTTGATACACTACAAGCCAGCATTACCTTTTTTTTCATATCTACATTCCCCCCCTCCCCTCTTACTGATCACGTGAACTAGTTACTAGTAAAGGGGTTCTAAGCTCCCCTGTTCCATAAAGTTCTCAGTGATTTTACATAAAATGGCTTTATGTCCTGACCTCTGGTTAAAGAGTGATAAAATCAATTAGCTTCCCTGGTTTGTATATTTTATGTTTATGAATGACAGCATGGGAAATCATGAGCAATTCTGCACTGCCATACATAATCATGTCAATTACCTAATAGGAGACATGGTTCGTTGTAGACAAGATTGATCTCCAAGCTGGTATTAAAGAATATGTAAACCCAACATTTCAACATTTTATATTCCTGGTATGTGCCTGCTGTACCATGCACTTGTATAAAAAGTATCCTGTTCTCTTTGTATTTTTTGCTTTGTTTGAACCCCCTGGTTCCTGCCAGTTCCTCTGCTTTCCTATTATTATTATTATACAAGATTTATATAGTGCCAAAAGTTTGCTCTTTACAATATAACAGGAAACGATACAGCAACAATACAGTTCAATACAAGAGGGTTAGGAGGGCCCTGCTCCTTGGAGCCCACAATCTAAGAGGGAGATTCCTATTAAAATCCGATCACTCTAAGCAGGTGACCACACACCATGGTCAGTTCTCTATCTCTGCTGGGAACTCAGCCTGCTCTCCTTCAATGATCAGATTTTTCCTGACATGCACAGCCTATCAGTTGGAAGTTCAGTGTGCCGCTGTTTCTCCACCCTCACTTCTCTATGCAGCTAAGAACGGAGGGTATGTGATCACTTATAAAAACTTATAATGTTTTCACTTATAATGTTTATTTATATCTATACACAAAAATGTATTTGCTTTTTCTTTCTATTTTAAACTGAATGGTTAGTTTTAAAAGGTGAGGGTTTACAATCACTTTAAAGTGGAATGAAACCCTCCTACTCTTTACAGCCAAGGAATCTGCCATCTTAGCCTCTGTGTGATCTACAGTTGTCATGGTGCTGTACATGTGATCAGTTATGACACCAGCTATTTAATAGCTTGATAGTTTGGTGGATATCACACACAACTGTGCCAGTTATCAATTGCAAAAAATAATAAAAAAAAAATAATAATAAACTAAGGGCAGCTCATAAAAGATTTGCTGATGTCTTCACTAGCTTTGTATCTGAGAAAATATATCAAATCTGAGTTCAGGCCAACCAGTTTGCTTATCTCTACAGGTCTTTTTCTTCTGATAAACTAAATGAATCAGATTTTATTTTGTCATGCATGCATGTCTACAGATGTACATTAAACACATTACTTTATCTGTACTGTGTTTTAAACCATATGTTTATATCATCATCAGCAGTGAATTTTACTTTTCTTGCCCAGAGATACGCAGTGTGCTCTTTCTGTTCATCTTACATTACATAGATTAGTAGCTGGAGGGAACTTTGCCTTGAGCACTTGGAAAAGTAATATATACAATCTTATCCTCACTAAGCTCAGCAGGACGCTAGTAGGATACAAAATGTGTTAACTGCAGTTATGACATCTTGGGCCAGCAGCTAAATATGTAAGTCATTTTTATTATATACCATATGTAAAAACAAAAAGCACCAGTAAGGAGATTTAATATTATATAGAAAGATTAGACAAACTGCATTTGTTTATTTAAGACATTTTAAAGGAGATTAAATGTACATTCTTAACAGAAAAGTGGAAGCCATATTTATTCTTTATTATTGCAGTGTTTACATTAAAGCTTATTAATTCATTTGAATATAAGGAAATGTATTCTGCAGATAGTGCAAGCACCTAATGTGATGTGGGGTTAGACTATTGTAATCCTCTTTCCAGCACTTTGCACTAGGGGGCAGTCAGGTTGCTGCAGTCAGGGGCGGACTGACAACTCATGGGGCCCCCGGGCAATAGGGGATCATGGGGCCCCTGTGTCCTTGCTGAAACACAAAAAAGCCTATGAAAAAGGTACCAGGGGCATCTCATGGGGCCCCCTACTGACCCCAAGCCCTCGGGCAGTGCCCAAGTTTCCAAATAGTCAGTCTGCCCCTGGCTGCAGTGCACATGTGATGACTAGGGATGAGGTTTGAGTTCACTGCGGTGCTTGGCTCCCAGCATACCTTACCAAACCAGTGAACGAAATGGGCAAATTTGGCATGTTCCTCTACACAAACCTATGGCTGCTACTGCAACTAGAAGTCATTCATTTGGTGGTGGTATGACTACTTCTACTAAATGACATGAAATGTCCTGCTGTGTGGACCACAAGTGTCTTTGGTTGCTGGGATTTAAGTGGCCATACAACATCTTTGGTTGCCTGGATATTGGTGCATGCCTGCATCCTCACAACCAAGAGCGCTCTGAAGGCCAGCCACTTGCGTCCTAGCAATCAATGATCTCACTGGTTGCCATGATGCCATGCAATTACTGGTTGGTTTGGTCCAGTATGGACACTCATTATCGCCCACCCCCTTAAATGCCACCTGTGACAGTCACCATACTTTGCTTCATCCATCTGGCACATCTATGACAGCTCATACACCACTTCAAGTGCAGACACTTTTACCCCCTTCCTGTCCAGGCCAATTTTCAGCTTTCAGTGCTGTCACACTTTGAATGACAATTATGAGGTCATGCAACACTGTACCCATATGAATTTTTAAACATTTTTTTGAGACAGATAAAAGTTTATTTTGGTGGTATTTATTCACTACTGAGATTTTTATTTTTTTTTGCTATATAAATGAAAAAGTCCAAAAATTTTGAAAAAGAGTGTTTTTCTTATAAAATTTTGCAAATAAATAATCTTTCTTCATAAATCTTGGCCAAAATATATTCCGTTATCTTTTTTAGTAAAAAAAAATAACCCAAATTAGCTTATAACCAAAAATTATAATTTTTCAAGTTTTTTTTTACATTTTTATTTTATTTTTTTATATTATTATTTATGTTTTTTTTTTTAACATACTGTCACCCTAGCAGTATAGTGTCACCATAGTGACACTGTACTACTTGTGGGGGGGTGATGAAGATTTTTTTTGTTACACTGATTGCTTTTACACCCATAAAGGCTGCAAAAGCAATCTCTTCTCCTTTTTTCTGGCTGCATTCTTGCAGCCATTGAGAAATACTGTGTGAGCTGTGATTGGTCACAGTCACAGCTTGTCATATGGTACAAGGCTGTTGTGAATAGCCTTGTACCATGTGATCTCTGTGATCATTCACTAATTTCACACGTAGTAAGCAATGATCTCAGAAGTGACATCTTGGTTACTACTATTCATGTGATCACTGATTGGCCAATCAGTGATTACATGATCGGGACCTCACACAGAGGTCCCGTACAGCAATCGGTGTTCCCAGGGAGCGCGCACAGTCGAAAACGGTGAGCACCGTTTATGAACGACAACCCGCCCCTGCACTGCCCCTGTCAGGCCATTTATATACAGTGGCCGGATGGGAAGTGGTTAAAGATAGGATCACTATAAAAGGCAGAGATGTAAGCCGTGTACCAGGGTGGGCTCCCCAGGATACAGTGAAGTCACGAACGAGGAAAGCAACCCAACACCAGCTTTTGCCACAACAGAATTTTACTTAGATGTGGCAAATAAACACAACCACAAATGCTGAGAACATACAATAAATTTAAATACACCCAGCCCAAAGGCTGAGACCCTTGTTCTGCACAGCACAGCGCCTCCTGATGGATGAAGGTGTAGTAATTTACCTACTGGCGGGCACAACTAAGCTGCCACACCTTACCCGTTATTACCCTAAAAGAGCAGGAATCAGTGTATGGGTGTATGGTATGGGCTAGCCTGCTGTGCAGCACAACAGCTTACAATCTTACACAAATCTACAGTATTCCCCCTCCCATAACTGGTCCTGTAGCACGTGCCTGAGTATTCCTTCTGAGCAAAACACCAGTCTGGTTTGAGTTTGTGCAATTTTATCAGCTCTCCAATGTGAAATGTCACTTTAAGTTATGGAGTCCTTCCAATGATCAGTAATAACACTTGTGGCCTGACACAAACAGAGACCCTAACTAACTAACTATAGGCCTGGACTCAGTCTCTAGGCGCCAACACTGAAATGAGGTGCGTGCACGATCTTACAGACCCGGGTCTAGTTTTCATCCGCTGGTGACTCTGAACAGAACAAATGTCTCTCCAACATATGTATGTTGCTTTGTTCCTCTGCTCTCATCAGAATTCCTGGCAGCAATCTTCTTTTCTCTGAACAGGATCAGGGTCTTGGACACGATCAGCTTCACTTAGCTGCAGCTCTGGTTACTGAGGGATGCTCTCACACCTGGATGCCATCAGATTCTCTGCTCACACAGCTCCTCCATTTACCATCCTCCAGACATGGCTGCTCTCTCTCCTCTTCCTGTTCTCTCAACCCTGTGTGAAAAACCCCACCTCTTCATGAATATAGAAATTTCTATGCAGTCTGAGGCTGTGTTAGGAAAACAGTGGCATCTTGTGGCTAAACCGCAGAATGTCAGTCCAGAACATTGAATTTACTCCACACAATAATTTACTCCACACAAACAGTGTTCAAACAATGAGAGCTGTTTCCCCATCTCACAGAGAAACAATCACCAATTTGTACAGCATTGCTCTCCCACTTCTCAGATGAGCTGCCCATCACTCACTGCCACATTAGGTCCTTCAGTTGGGGAGCGACACTATACAACAGGTAAGCATTTTTTCTACCCTGTCCAGCAATTGATTCTGTCAATAACAAGTTGTAGCCAGAGATATGATCACATGTGTGACATGGCCCTAGGGTAAGCAGCCTGTCTCCTTCCCTAATTCAATTGCCTAGTACAATAATTGCACAAGTATTCAGCTGTTTAGGACTACACTAAGGAGTGATAATGAATATCAAAGAGGAAAATATAATAGATTATTATTATTACACAGGATTTATATGGCACCAGTTTGCTCAGCGCTTTACAATATAATGGGAGACAATACAGCAACAATACAGTTCAATAAAAGAGGGATAGGAGGGCCCTGTTCCTTGGAGCTTACAATCTAAGAGGGAGGGGCTAGTGGTACAAAAGGTAATAACTGTGGGGGAATGGACTGGTAGGAGGAATAGAAGATTCCATTATTAGCCGAGGGCAGGATAGGCTTCCCTGAAGAGATAGGTTAATAGACAATTATTGTATTACTTGTACAGGATGTAATAAGAAAGGTTTTGCAAGAATTGAAGGTTAAGACATTTTTCCTTGGCACCCCCATCATTAGTGATAGGAAGAGTTCCCTCTTTGCAACCCTTGTAAAGACACCCTAGCTTTTTTCTGATTTAGGCAGTACACCCACTGTGACATTACCTCTTCAATACTATGTATAGCATAATGGACACAAAAAGGGTGCTGTTTCTGCCCATATACAGGGTAACATGAACTGCCACAACCAACCTCATAATCAAAAACCCAACAAATACTGTACCTTCTAAATAGGGGCACATGGTGTTCTTGCTGATATTAGAGAAAATCTACAGAGCTGAACATACAAGTGTCTCCTTCTTCAAAATATAAGTCCCGGAGAACATCTTTCAGAATAATTATTTCCAGTACTCGGCAATGCACTTTTTCTTTTTAATATCTGGTTATACTGTACGTGCGCAAGTAGAAGCAACTGTCAATGTAGTCATATTATTTACTAACCACAGACACATGAAGAATGTTACAGCTCTTCTGTTAACAACTGAGGTCCTGAAATAAGAAGCAAATGATATTTTAATAGAAAGAGTTATTTTTCACACAGCCCAGGGGGTCTCTGGTCTTCAAGAGAAGAAAAAAGCCTCTCTTAAACCAAAGGGCTTGAGGGCTCGTTCACACCATGGTGCAAAGACATCCGTTTTTCTGCAAGGACACAATGCAATCAATTGTTCTCTATGTGCCCTGTTCACACTAAAACACTGGTATCACGTACTGGAATCTGCAACGTGTATAAAACTCATTGAACCCTGCATGAACACTGATGTCTCTGCAAGTGAAATCTGCGCGTCAGTTCCATCAGTTTTTCTGTGCAGATGGTGTGACCGAGGCCCGAAGGATGGGCAATGTCTGTGGAATTCTATAGTATTAAGCTGGCTATACAGAGTTGATATAAACAATAAAAGAAAAAATGATCCTACCAGGCTTATGTCTTTAAATATATAAATAAGGGGAGGAGAGCTCACCACAAAATCCAAGATCAAAAATACTCTGCACATAAAAGATGGCTTTTGCTCAAAATCTCAAACCCAAAATATCTGAAAAAAAGGAATCTTATTTGTGATTAAATATTGACAGATCATTGACAGCAATAGCAAACCTTTATTGATTAAAATGACACATAAACACAATAACATTAACCCAATATAAAAGAAAGTTGTGGGTCAGAGGTAGTAACCATGGATCCAATGAATCAAATGTCATCCATACAATTCATTAGTAATTGCATTTTATAAATATATAATTATTGATTGGACTGAGAGCTCTCAGAGAAGAGGGACAGGCATAGAGTAAACAATGCAGAAAAAAGAGTGGCCACTAAAAATTGCAGCTGCTATATTGATGCATTCCTCTCTGTTCGTTGCCCATTTTGTGTGAAGATATGCTGGATAAGCCATAAGAATCCAAGATGTAATGGAGATCAAAAATAGACTGGTGGACATAGAAATGACCAAATAGATTTCAATAGATCAATTGCATTGAGCCATCCTTAATACATGAATTGTGAATATAGCGAGCGCTCAGAAAAACCAGCCGCTGGAACACTTCAAGGGATCACTAGACCTCATAACAGAGACATTATACATATATATAGTGCAGCGCTAAAATATGATAAAATTAATATAAATTCATAGAGTCTTTCTTGTGACAATAAAACCAAATATGTGCAGGTCTTCTCCTCATTAGGTGACTGGAAAATAGCAAAAATGCGCACTCACCGACCGCACATTTTAAATGCGCCTGTGTATAATATAATCCAAAAGACCAGCCAGGTATGCAGCTCCAGAGACCACACGGATCCTCCCTCTCCACCACTAACATCCGCCTTGGGTGTAGCAATATCTCCAGATCCAGAGGCCCTCTCGCCTCATACATCCATCCTGCACGGCTACATCAGAACCCTGCTCCTTGCCTGCAACTCATCAGCTCACCTGCTATTACTGGACTGATCACAGGCACCCATACCCCACTATCTCACTATCAGCAGTCCTTGAGCCAGAGTTGTATGGGAAGCCTGCCTCTTCACGTCAGGCTCACTATCCAGATATACATCTTCCATTCTTGGGGTGTCTGGAACCAGAAGGGGGATCCCTGTCTATCTACCTGAGGCGAGAGGGCCTCTGGATCTGGAGATATTGCTACACCCAAGGCGGATGTTAGTGGTGGAGAGGGAGGATCCGTGTGGTCTCTGGAGCTGCATACCTGGCTGGTCTTTTGGATTATATTATACACAGGCGCATTTAAAATGTGCGGTCGGTGAGTGCGCATTTTTGCTATTTTCCAGTCACCTAATGAGGAGAAGACCTGCACATATTTGGTTTTATTGTCACAAGAAAGACTCTATGAATTTATATTAATTTTATCATATTTTAGCGCTGCACTATATATATGTATAATATCCTTAATACATGCGTATGGTTATAGAATGTCCCAGTCAGGAAAGAAGCAGCTGATGTAACCCAGAGGAGGACAATAAGATGTGAAGACTGCTTATGGATGTAAATCTACTTTCATATATGTATATTATCATATATATTATTATACAGGATTTATATAGCGACAATAGTTTGCTCAGCGCTTTACAATATAACGGGAGACAATACAGCAACAATACAGTTCAATACAAGAGGGTTAGGAGGGCCCTGCTCCTCGGAGCTTACAATCTAAGAGTATAGACAGATACCTCCCTCATACATAAAGCCACTTGGAGCTGGTATGCTTCCATGCAAGTAAGCATCAATAATGCAGGTGCAAAAAACAAGTACTTATCTCATGGATGGTGCAATGAAGATAGCCACATTTCATTCCATGAATTCAAAGTATAGTCCCTCTTGTCAAGGTGTGAGAGAAAAGTATACTTATATTATAAATAATTATATATTTATAAAAAGTAATTACTAATGAATTATATGGATGACATTTGATTCATTGGATCCATGGTTACTACCTCTGACCCATAACTTTCTTTTATATTGGGTTAATGTTATTGTGTTTATGTGTCATTTTAACCACTAGCCTACAAGGCACTTATACCCCCTTCCTGCCCAGGCCAATTTCCAGCTTTCAGAGCTGTTGCACTTTGAATGACAATTGCGCTGTCATGCAACACTGTACCCATATGAAATTTTTATCATTTTTTTGAGACAGATAGAGCTTTATTTTGGTGGTATTTAATCACTTCTGGGATTTTTATTTTTTCTTAAACAAACCAAAAACCACTGAAAATTTAAAAAAAAACCACTTTTTCTGTTTTTGTTATACAATTTTGTAAATAAGTGATTTTTCTCCTTCACTGATGTGCGCTAATGAGGCTGCACTGATGGGCACTTATAGGCTGCACTGATGGACACTGATAGGTGGAACTGATGGGCACTGATGAGGAGGCACCGGTAGGTTGCACTGATGGGCATTGACAGGCATCACTGATGGGCACTGAATGGCAGCACTGATACATGACACTGATATATGGCACTGATAGGTGGCACTGATAGGCAGCACTGACTGGCACTGTTAGGCAGCACTGACTGACACTGTTAGGCAGCACTTACTGGCACTGATAGGCGGCACTGATGCGCACTGATAGGCGGCACTGATGTGCACTGATAGGCGACACTGACTGGCGCTGATAGGTGGCACTGATTGGCAGCACTGATAGGTGGAACTGATTGGCATTGATAGGTGGCACTGATTGGCACTGATTTGTGACATTGAAAGGCACCTCAGATGGGCACTGATATGTGGCATTGATGAGCACTGGTATGCACTGATATGTGGCATTGATGTGGCACTGATGGGCACTGGCACGTGGCACTGATGAGCACTGACTGCTGGCACTGATGGACACTGACAGGTGGCACTTCTGGGGCCACACTGATCATCAGGGCACACTGATCATCAGTGCCCTGATGATCAGTGTACATGTCCCCTCCGCGGAAAGCCGATTACCGGCTCTCCTCTCCCCTCCTCTCGAGCTGTCAGCGTGACAGTTCGAGAGGAGAGAAATGCCGATAACCGGCATTTCCGTGTTTACATGTGATCAGCTGTGATTGGACACAGCTGATCACATGACAGAGCCGACATGTTCGGCTCTTTCCGTGATCCGTGATCCGCTATGTCTGAGGGACACAGCGCACCGGTGAGCTGCGCATGCGCGGTGAGAATAGAAGGACGTCATATGACGTCCTATCAGAACGAAGAACCACCTTGCGCCCGTCATTGTACTATATGGCAGGCGGAAGGTGGTTAATCAATAAAGGTTTGCTATTGCTGTCAATGATCTCTGTCAATATATAATCACAAATTAGATTCCTATACAGAGTTGAACATAGAAACCTCCTTCTTTCTTGCCATCATTGAGTCAAATGGTATTGTTTGAAAGCATTTCAAATGTCATCCAGACCTGCTAATTAAATGGCATACCAGACATATTAAAAAAGTTTCATTACAATAAACATAATTTTTCCCAGAAGAAAACCACATTCACAGTTTGGCTTGTTTGTTCAAGAAATATTTTCCATCCTATTTCTTCAAATTTTCTCATCACTACAGTTGAAAATGAACACCAATTTTACCCAACTAACCATAAGAAAAAATCAAAACATTCTAAAGACTTTTCAAATTTTCAGAAGAAATTCTTCCGGTGTATGGCCAACTTTAGATTACATGAACTTGTTTATTTAATGTGCACATTTTCTTCTGTATTATATAGTACAACTGGACAGGGTATGGTGACATGAGCTAAATAGAAATAAAAATCCCAGTTTACCATATCTTTCTTCTTGCATCATTGTGTCAGTCCATAAGACCTACTTCATAGAAGCCATGGTTTCTCTACATTGCACCGATGATGGCCAACTAGCACGAAACAGCTGTGTACAGTTTGGTAAAAATGGCTCTGTAATATTAAGCTGTATCTACACCCTAAACTAAGGACCTTCAAACTACGGCCCATGGGCCAAATCCAGCCCACTACAAGATTTCATCCAGCCAACAGATGAGGTCAGTGACCTCTCACAAAGGTCTCACATAGGCCTTTAGGTCAGCTTACATCCCCAACATCCACAAGCCCCTTCTGGTCTCCAGCACAGGCTGTCCCTCGGCTGCTCTGTCATTGTATCATTGTTTGCTAGGACTGCCCGCATCCTAACAGCCAATCGTGTGCTTGCCTCCGAATTCACAGGAGGACAGCACTTCTTTCATCCAGGCCTGCTCTGCCTACTGCTCCAGCCATGCTCCAAGATTCCCAGGCATACTATAAGTGTGTTAGGTAAGGATGGAGTCTAATGGGGACTCTGTTGTAAGAGGAAATATCAGAACCCTGATGTGAGGGGGGACTCTGATGTAATGGAGACTCTAAAGGAGGCTCTGATGTATGTCGAGCCTTGATGTAAGGGGAACTTGATGTAAAAGCTGACTTTCATGGGGGCCCTGCTGTAAAAGGAATTCTGGTGGGCTCACATTTATTTGGAATTTCTTTGCTTTGTTTTACTGAAGTTTTTTTTAGCCCATAAATACTACAATGTGGTTTTAGCCCATAAATACTAAAATATACAATGTGGTTCTTGTACTGAAATGTTTGTAGACCCCTGCCCTAAACCAATGGTTCTGGACATACAGTTGGCCGTAGGGGCAATAAGAAATTGTTTGCATGGTCCCACCCACGATCTTAACCCCTTGGCGCTGTCGCCTCCCGGCCCTTTAAGGGTTTCAGAAGCCAGGAGGCGGGACGGGTTTAGGGTCATGTGACTGCTGTGACACGCCGTCACAGCGGTCACATGTTCGGGAAAGGTCCCGATCGAAAGAGGAGATCGGGACCTTTCCGTGAGTACCGGACATGTGTGCAGGGATCGCGCAGGGTGTGAGCTCTCTGCACATATGTTTTTTTTTATAGAACGCAAATGTGTGGCCGCTTGGCGTCTAGGCCCAGACGCCGGGAGGCCGCACATTTGCGTTCGGCCGGCGCCAAGAGGTTAAAATAGAGAATAAGACCCTTATTATTGGGATCTGTGATGGAATTTAGATGTGCAAACACTTTCTGGTTTAAGAATCATCTACTATTTATTATTACTATTAATATTATTATTCAGGTTTATATAATGCCAATCTTTTGCGCAATTCTTTACAATATAAAGAGGGTTAGTACAATTACAACACAGTTCAATATAGAAGGAATAGGAGGGCCCTGCTTATGGAGATTACGATCTATGCTTCTGTATTAGGTACATTTTGTGCACACAACAAATAAACATTAAAGGTTTGAAAATATGTAAAATGTATAAAATATAACATATTAAAAACCAAGAATTATATTTATTGGCATTAAATGTATAAAATATGTACAGAATCATTTTTCAACTGTATATAACAATTTCTTGAGAGGCAATGCACTTCACACAGTTGCTGCTAGATGGCACTAAAAGCATCTGTCATCAAACATCTACTGATACAATGTTTTATACCAACATCTTATTTCATTTTGTTCCATCCTATTTATCAGCTATCTTGTATTTAGTGATATGGAATCAATTATGTGTACAGCTTCAGACCTACAGTTTTAAATACATGTTTTTTTAATATATTCAGACTTCAGTTTTACATATGAGTTTTTCTTATTATTCAGATATTCAGTTTTAAATATTTTTTTTTTTCTATCATTTGGAAACTAGTGCCTTCCATAAAGTGTACCTCACCTGGATCCCTATCCTCACACAGGCACTTGCTAAGCATGTACTGTAGAACACATATCCCATGGGGTTGATTTACCTAAAGTATATTTGCTATTCATCTAACAAAGTGAATGCTTACTTTGCAAACAGAATGTTAGTGACTATTGTAAAAGGGTGTTCAATATAAAGCTGAAGTTTATTTTATTTATTTTTTTAATCAGCACCAGAGATGGCATTTATTTGCAGTGCCGGGACATGCTTATCCAGTGCCCAGGGCAAAGATGCCAAAGTGTGCCCCTGCTCCCTTCCTCCATGATGTGCAAGCTTAAGGGATCCTACACCCAACAAAATCACTCTGCAGCATCTGATCTGTCAGTGAGGTTTTGCATTGACCTGAAAGTGCACAATTTTTCCAGTGCAGTCCCCCTCCAAGAGACAGGAAGGAGGGGGATAGAGAACACAGCCTGCACCGCCTCCCAGCTTATTCCTCACCACTCCCAGAGCTCCCAGGAGTAATGATGCTGCTGTCACTACTCCTGTCAGCCAGAAGGAAGATGCCCCCATCCCTACAGTAAACCATCACACCCAGGGCAGCTGCCCCTCCCACCTACCCCTTTACCCGGCCCTGTGTATATGAATCGCAAATGTTCGGTGTGCTGGTGCCTGACCTTTCCTTTGAAATCTTCAGTCTGCTTCTCCCCTGATACCCCTCTAGCGGTGATCTTCTGGTGCTGTGGGGGTATTACAAGCCCAGGGGTGGACTGACAACTCATGGGGCCCCCGGGCAATAGGGGATCATGGGGCCCCTGTGTCCTTACCCAAACTCAAAAAAGCATATGAAAAAGGTACCAGGGGCATCTCATGGGGCCATAGATAAAGGCAGTTTTTTAGAGGTTGCAAAATAAATTACCGTATCACCCAATGGATGGCTTCCATTCAGTAGCCAAAAAACATGCAGAAAGAAAGAAGTTTGTGAAAAGAGAATCACAGAAAAGCGGCTACATTATGAACAGAATGTGATACTCAGAAAAATTTCCAAAAAATATGCTTTATTAAACATGAATATTAGACATATGGGCAATCGCCCTGGTTTACCATCACCTCAGTATGAGACAATACACACAGACCTAAAACCATATAAAATCACACCAAGACCGGTCTGGATAAATGTGCTACAAAGACTATGACTGCTATAGTCTAAAAGTCCTTGCAGCACTGGCACATAGGTAACACTTCCTAAAGGAGGTGTATACAAAAATTATACCATAGGTATTCAATGTCACATGCTATATATATAGACATATGTCATAGCCATATAGGTTATACCCCATATAGGGGGGATTTCCAAAAATTATACCGAGGGTATATCATATCACATGCATGCAGTACAGCGAGCACAGTAATCGTCAAAAGAGAGGCATGACCATAAGCCTATGATAGGCAATGGATGAGTATAACATAAATAATGCAGTACAACCCTATACCGGCACAAGTGGTTGGGGCCCATTAATCTGTGATAAACGTGACTGATTGAGAGGATTCTTATAATGAAAAGAGTCCCTGTTGTTGCCTTGATGGAAAGATAGATGCCAGTAGCAGTAGCATTGTCTCATACTGAGGTGATGGTAAACCAGGGCGATTGCCCATATGTCTAATATTCATGTTTAATAAAGCATATTTTTTGGAAATTTTTCTGAGTATCACATTCTGTTCATAATGTAGCCGCTTTTCTGTGAATCTCTTTTCACAAACTTCTTTCTTTCTGCATCTCATGGGGCCCCCTACTGACCCCAGGCCCTCGGGCAGTGCCCGAGTTTCCAAATGGTCAGTCCGACCCTGTACAAGCCTCTTCACCTTTGACAGACACCCCTCAAAAGCACTAACTATGCCCACCCTTTCCAACTCCCTGCTTCATTCAGAAGCTATCCTATAACTTCTAGCAGTGAAAAGTGCTGTATGAATTGCAGAGGTGGACTTTTCACTTTTCATCCACCCATCTTCCATTCAAAAATTTGCTTTTCATTGAGGGAAGTAATAGTACAGCTTCTATGTATGAAGCAGGGAAAAATGCCTGTCACAGGACAAGCTGCTCCTATTAACCCCCACAGAATCAGGAGGACACCACTGCAGGGGTATCTGGGGGGCAGAGGATGGGAGATTTCAAAGAAAAGAGCATCCACCAGCACACGAGACACTTGTCATTCATGTAAGTACCGTTCTTACTGCTGAAAAAATTATAAACTACTAAACTTCAGCTTTAAAGCAGTTGTAAAGGCTCTTTTTGTCTTAAAATATTTAAACATGTTATACTTACCTGCTCTGGCAATGGTATTGCGCAGAGCAGCCCCGATCCTCCTTTTCTGGGGTTCCTGATGGTGCTTTCAGCTCCTCCTCTTCTCCAAGTGCCCCCATAGCAAGCCATGTGCTGTGGGGGCACTTGTGCAGGCGTGCTCCCAGCCATGGACACACACAGCACGGATCTGCCCCGCCCCTGCTTCCTCCTTACAGGATCTGATTGACAGCAGCAGGAGCCAATGACTCCCACTGCTGCCTCTGTGTCCTGTGAGAAGAGGAAGAGACAGCAGCGCTGCTGCAATCAGGCCGAGTCAGGGAAGTATATGACTACTTGCTCCCCATTCAGACCTATGATCACAGTAACCACAAGGGGTATTAAAGTGGACTTTCAGTTCTGCTCTGTAACAGCTCTAACCCCACCACCACCATTACAGCATGAGTGCAGATGTGCCTGGCGGAGCCCTTTGCAAGCGCATGTGATTTCTAGTGTATGCTCAAAGATGGCAAAGTTTTGGGACTTCACCAACAGGCGTCTTTGTGCATGCACCGGAAACCTGCATGTGCGGGAAAACCATCCTGTGCACGTACCCATATAGTCAGAGAAAACCACATGTGCGCAGATGTGCTGGACAGCCCTCTTGGGACCCAAAGCCTTGCAGCACATCAGCATACGTGCTGGGCAAGAAGTGACAATGGTTTTTTTTTATACTAGTTATGGCAACGATTTATAGCAGGACTGTGGGACTGCGGCAGGCATTCTGACACTGGATGGAAATGGAATAACTGCCACTGACATCCCAATGACACTAATACAGTGATCAGTGCTAATAAAAAGCATTGACACTGTACTAATGACACTGGACAGGAAGGGGTTAACATCTGGGGCAATCAAAGGGTTAACTGTGTGCTGTTTTACATCATGTGCTATGTGTTTCACTAGGGAAACATGCTACCGTGTATTTCTCTCCCCGGGTGCCGGCAGGGAATCTCCGGTTGAGACCCGGTGATTGACATCCTTAGCCGCCAATAAAGGCGCTTGTAGGGTGGCGCGCATGTGCACACCCCCTACCGGAAAATGCAAATCACATATATATACTTAATTTTGCGCAGCCCTGCCACCTTGAAGCAGTACTTCTGCTATAGGGAGGAGGGGAAGCAGTTAAATTGACTTTTGTTGAAGGAGTAGAAAAATGTCAACTGAACAGTGACTGCATCCGATCAAAGGCAGCCGCTGTTTGAGTATTCATACAATGGCTGACAGGGGAGATTTATCCATTTATTCTTTTTATTATTATTCAGGATTTATCTAGCACCAACAGTTTGCTCAGCGCTTTACAAAATCTAATTACAATTACAATACAGTTCAATATAGAAGGACTAGGAGGGGCCTGCTCATGGAGCTTACAATCTAAAGGGAGGGGTACAAAAGGTAATAGCTGCAAGGGGTGATCTGATGAAGGTAGCGTGAATGTAGGAATTTATTAGATTTCTCTTGTGCACCCTGCGGGTGTATGACTAGCCTTAGATTAGGGAACAAAGGAAATATTTGATTTTTGTGTCACTTGCTCATGAGTCAATCTGACTTTTACAAGTTTGTGGATATTGCAAATGTAGTAACACTACACAGCGGCAATGATTGCATATTAAAGAATGTGGCCTCAAAATCATTTCCTATGTTGTTCCATTTAGAATTGTCTTTTAGACAGACTTTAGAAATGAATCACTGGGTCCAGTCATTAGGTAGCCCCCTTTGCAAAATGACTTTACATCAGAATACAGAACTTCCCATCCTCTAAAAAGGTCTAAATAAAGACCCATTTCTTTCTGGCAAACTTCCACTACATTCCTGAGCTGCCAATTCATCTCCTGAAGTTGTGACACTCATATGGTACAGATGTCATGGCTGAAAACGTTTTGTGATTGTACTGTATACCTTGTGGTTTACAATGTTATTTCTTTATCATTCCATACAGCATTTCTTCACTCTTAGCAGGCTGTATATGCCAAACTTCCTGTAATCAATGTGCTATGAAGGAAATATATGATTACAGAAGAGGCTTTTTTTTATTCCATGAGGCTCAGTTCACTTGGAGAATTCATTTTATTTGTCATAGTATTTCATTAAAAATTTTCTTCTATAATCATAAATATCATTTAGATATGGAATCATATTTTTTCATGCAAAATGGGTATTTAATTGGTGAAAACCTTATTTTTTTTATCATTGTTTTTTTTTAAATAATTATTTATCCCATGAATTGTTTATCGGCTCCTTTTCCTGCTCTACTCAATAGTCATCTCATTAAAATTCACTGATTTCTCTTTGAAATGTATTATCAGCCTGAAGTTATCTGACTTTTAAATCTGAAATTCATGCAAAACAGTTAATCACACATTTGAAAATGTCCTGAGATTTATGCCCCCTCACACAGTGTAGCCTACTAAACCCACAACAGTAAAATCAGTCTGTATATGCAGTAATGCGTGCTTGTTATACTCACTGTGGAACCTGAGGGGTTAATCCTCCACATTGTGTAAAAGGATGTTTGATGCTGCCTTCTCTGATCTTCCCCTTCTTCTACTGTCCCCCATTCATCTGCTGATAGAACAGAGCCTTGGGGGCAAGCTACACATGCTCAGTTTGGTGTGTATTGTTAGAGAGTTTTTTTTCTTGGGAGAGTGCATGTGATTAGCACAGGGCTAATCAGCACTGTCCAGACAGAGGGTAGCACAGCACTGTCAATACAAAGGGTCAGGGGTCCTGCATCCTCATAGAACAATCAGAGGAGAAAAATCATCCTACAAACTTTAACCAGTGCTCTGCTGGACATGATAGAAGTCACAAAACTGCTCTAACTGTTGATGAGAAAAGGTATTTAGCAGTTTATATTTACTAAAATAATTGCATTTCCATGTTGTGTGTACTGTGGGAGACCAGATATAGTGAATTCAGGGTCCTGGGTTTAGTAACAATTTAAGAAACACAGTGGTGTCCTCTCTCCACCCCAGCTGTCTGACTGAAAAGTGAAAGCAGAAGAGTGATTAGGTCACCCTTTTTGATTGCCCTGCTCTCTTCTCCTGTCAGCTTGGTTCTTGTCAACACAGTTGATGCAGTACACCTGATTGGTTCCCAGTACTGTCCCTCCCTATGCCAGCCTGAATGCTGCTATATAGGAGATTGCAAAAGTCTGATACCACGCCAAATTCAGATATCTACACCAATTGTCTTTACACAAATAAACACAAATAAATCTGATTTATTAGGAAATACATATATACATTAAAGTGTGTTTTTTATTCCTGACTGGAGTTCAAATTTGGAGAATAATAATAATAATTTTTATAGTAAAAATACCTAAAATTTTTTTTAAATAAATTAGGAAATAAATTCTTCTTTTACATGCAGAAAATTTAAAATTCTCTTTTCAGTGACACAAAATAAAAGAATGGTGAGAAAAATATCACATGAATTATCCTTTTGTGAATTAATCCTAAAGATAGTTAAGCTAGATAATAGGTAAGGCAAATGAAAAATAGTCTAAGTCCTGGAAGAACTATATGTTAGTTGTAGAGTTGGGGTTATTCATACTTGAGTAATCCTGTGATTTTTCTACTCATTTTCCACTCCAAAGTATGCCCTTCTATACTCAGGCAACTAAAGGACACATTATTCAAATACATTCCTAGTGAATTGGTGATTCTTTGTTGCCTTGCGTACATTAAGCTGATTAACCTGGTGTGTGACCTTGGAGAACATGTCTCAAATAATCCTACAGGACCACCAGGGTTGCAGCTCTTTAGCCCTTCCAGGCCTGATGTGCATATCACACGAAACTCCAGCTTGTTTTTGCTCAAAGTGACAGTTCAGTGTGAATGTTAATGCTGATACAAACCTCTATTGCCCATCCAGTATATATCAGTAAGAGCACATCATGTGTATTCTAGTCTGATTCTTCACTGTGGACTTTCACATGAGTCTCAAGAGGCTGTTTAAATAAACTTTAGTAGTTGCTAAGTCAATTTTTAGCAGACTTGCATTTCTCTGTTGAATGTTAACAGCTTTCTTCCCTTTATGCAGCAATCCTGGCAGGTTGTTCTGTGGAATGATATTTATTTTTCCAGTATGTTTCTGGAAATATAGCATTTATTTTGTTATCCGCTGTATTGTAGCCTTAGTCTGGTATTACTTAATCTGCCCCTTTTAAGATCAGAGTACTTAGTAAATTTCATAGGTTTGTTTAGTTGGGAGGTTTTTGTGTGGCTGGTTTTAGAAAATGGACCAGAGAGTAAGTCTCAGTTGGTGATTATTGAATCAGTTTTTACATTTTTTATTCATGAAGATTTTTCTAATCATAAATAACGACGGGCAAGATAACTAAATGTTGTGATTTTCATGTCATACAGATTTTCATTAAAATATTCAAGTAAATAAAAATTTGATAAATCGTCGACAGTTACTAGTCACATTGATGTCACAATGTTGAAAGATGCAGCACAATGGGTCTGGTTTAAAGTGTGTTTTTAATTTTGTTATATCTTTTTTATGTGTTCCCATTCACACAGCATCCCATAATATAAATTGAAAATTCTTACCTTTTAGATATTTGTTTGGAGAAAGCCTTTGAGCAGAATGCAAGTTACTCTGAACAATGTCTAAATGCTCCCTGTCATCTAGGTTGTTAAGCCAGTTACTAGACATGGAAGTTTAGGGCCAGATCAGCTTTCCAGGGTCCCAACCTTGTCCTGCTACTTCCACATATAGACCCTCTCTACACTGGTTTCATTCCTTAGACCCTTGGCCCAGATAGGAGTGTTTGAAGCTGAACTTCAGACAGAAATGTTTTGTAATATCTATAAAGGGGCTTTCTTACTATGAACAAATGTGATGTTCATTGCTTTAAAAAGAATAATGATTATGAGATGTTCTCCATATCTGTAGGCCTTTTTCACCTGCACATCCGTTTTGTTAGACCAGTGGCCACTATGTCCTCTATCCACCCAGGCCCTGGTTTGGTAACTTCCCGGCTTTAATTATTTTACAGTGAGTGGTGACATAATTACATCATTACTCACGTTAGTGGACCGACCGGGGAGTCTCAGACCACTAGTCTGATCCTCCCATTACACACACTTCAGCCACAGCTCTGCTCCGTGCTATAATTTCAACTTAGCCTACTCTCCGCCGTCATCTCAGCCTGAACGTGCTCCATCCACACACCTGGGCTGTCATGGGAAATGTAGTGCTGTTCGCCCACACTGATGTGATGTTGGTGAAGACAAAAAGGTCTCCTCCCAGTACACAGAACTACATTGTTCAGAGGGGCATGATGACATCAGGAATTACAAGAAAAGAAAGCTATTCTGCTTTGCAGTGGGGTTAATTTACTTACACTGAAGAGTGCAAAATCTGGTGCAGCTGTGCATGGTAGCCAATTAGCTTCTAACTTCAGCTTGTTCAATTAAGCTTTGACCAAAAAAAACCTGGAAGCTGATTTCTACACAGAGCTGCACCAGATTTTGAAGTCTTCAGTTTTAGTAAATCAACCCCCATGTGTCAGCGTTTTAATAGAACATGGAAAGAGCATCCCCATAGTGCAAACCTAGCAGGATCCTGGAGTATGCTTTAATTTACTTCACCAAAAAGGCCACTGCTGATCCTGTGATTTCAGGCTCAGTTCCAAAGTGGTCACGTGTCACACCTGGGGCCTGCAATACATAGGTGACCAGGCGACATGGCCGGCGTAAGCTGATCTGCCGTAACTGACCGCCCAGGGGCGGACTGACCATTTGGAAACTCGGGCACTGCCCAAGCCCGGGGTTAGTAGGGGGCCCCCTGAGATGCCCCTGGTACCTTTTTCATAGGCTTTTTTGAGTTTGGGCAAGGACACAGGAGCCCCATGATCCCCTATTGCCCGGGGGCCCCATCAGTTGTCAGTCCGCCCCTGTGACTGCCACTAGTCCTATCTCAAATTATGTGCTTTCAGAGCATTCCACAGGTATTGGCTGAGCAAAAGTTCCACACAAGATTACATACATTTCTTCATATTGCAAGGCTTACTGCTGTTGCCCGACTGCCTGCAACCATATAGCAATTACACCCACTTTACATGCTACTGCCTTCCACACACATTACTCTATTTCTCTGTTTCTTTAGAGTGGAACTAAACCCTCCTATTTATTACAGCCAAGGAAGCTGCCATCTTAGCTTCTGTTTGATCTGCAGCTGCATTGGTGCTGCACATGTTTTATGGCTTGAAAGTTCGGGTGAGAGCACAAGCAACTATCACAGTTATCATTTACAGCAGGGTGTTGATCTCCTTAGGCCATAACCCTCCCTCATTACACAAATTCACATCACCTAATATGCTTGCATCTAATAAGCATTCAAGTTTATAAAGCTTTGAGTTGGACAATATGCATAAAAATTATGATTTGGTCAAAAAACTCACTTGCCTAATAATTGCTCTAACGAGCAGGGCGCTCTGTTTCCTCTTGTACCAAATTGTATTGTAACTGTAATGTCTACCTTCATTTTGCAAAGCGCTGCACAAACTGTTGGCGCTATATAAATCCTGTATAATAATAATAATAATAATTGTGCACACAGTGTATATAGGCCAGGGGAAGGACTTCCACATTAGGTTGGAAGGATAAACCCAATAGGGCAGTAACCCCTTTTTACACGTCTGTCCCCAGAAAAAGTAGGGACAGACTGAGTTTAGCATAGAATGCAGAAGCCAAGCTGCTAGATCCTTTTGTTAGGACTGTGTACAGTTCCATTTTTCAACTGATAATGAGATCTTCCAACACAGCACAGACAGGGTTAATCATTAAATATTAAATGGTTACATTGCATAGCAAAAGAACATTTCAGTTTTTGAGTTTTCATATAATAGCAAGTAAAATATGAGCTATATGTATGAACAAGGAAAATGTAAGCAGCCAAATGTGTACTCATGGTAGCCTGTAGCCATCTAGTATAGTATGGAATAAATGGGGCTTCAGTCCACATGCAACCAGGAAGAGGATCCAGCGGGGAGATTTTAGAAGCAGAGGGAAGAGGGGTTTGTTTGGCTGCTGATACCTCTTAGGCCTGCTGCCTGAGATAGTGACTCTGTGAGGTCTGGATTTATGGTTTAGCTTGCGTGACCTGTGGATTGAGGAGCCATGGAGAACCTCCAGATGTCTTGAAGACCTGGGAAAAGCTTGGATTTGGAGCTTGGACCTTAGTGGAGCTTGCAATCTTCTCCCCAGGGTGCTGGCAGATGATTTAATACATGTTTTACAGTCAAGAGCTACAATCCCAATGCCAGGTTGGCTTCAAGATTCTCTATATGTGAAGACTATAAGTGCTTTGCTCCACATTTTGGAGTTTGCTCATTAATGGGTGTACTGTACCCTTACTATGTCCCTGGGTGTAACTGGGTGTGTGGGTTAAGTAACTCCTTTTTGTTTGCATCTTAAAGTGGTTATAGGTCTGCCCACCCTACCACAATTTCTCTATGGGGGGGATGCTACTTTGGTTTGTGAACAATAATAAACTTGTGTTTCACCACGGTAATTCACGAAGAGAGTGCACCCTGTTTTTGCTTTTCTTCACCAGTACCAAGGTTTCCCGATCTTCCAAGGGCTGCACCTCAGTGAATGACAGTTATAGTATCCCTAGTCAGCATGAAAATTTGAGCGCTGGTTTCGTTTTTTGGATGCCTACCTCAAATGCCTATTTGAATTAGATGTACTCACATGAATCTGTCAAAGGTATTGTTGGGTTCATTATGGGGGTGTGTGTTTCAGTTCTCTTGATTAATTTTGTGCCTCATAAATGCAGGAGTAGCAGTCTTATATTTTATCTCTGAAGAAGGGAGTACGTCTCCCGAAACGTGTCAGCCTACCTCATTAAGGGTCTCCTGTCACTTGGGACTGTTACCACTGACTCCTTGTCTCTGTTTTAATCCCCTTTGGTTTGTGAGTATGCACTTTTATGCATTTTAATAAACTTGTGTTTCACCACAGTAATGCATGAAGAGAGTGCACCATTTTTGCTTTTCTTCATTTGAGGTAGGCACGCTATATTGTAAGCTCCTTAAGTGCACGGACTATTGTGAATTTACAATATATGTAAATTGCTTCAGAAATTGTTGACACAATCACAATACCTGTAGTCAATTTATCATTTGAAAAAGAAAAGCTGCAAGGAGAACACAGATGACTAGTCCTTTGCCCTCTGCTTGCTATTTGTGGACACAGCTTTCAGGGTTCAGTTCCTCTTTGAAATTAAGTTCACAACCGTATATTCTCTGAAAAGTGATCCATGTGGCACAGCAGGAGGTGATCCTGCCTCGTCTTAAGTGCCTTTTTTTTTTCTGGCAAACAGTAATTTTTAATGGGACTAATGCACAGCAACCCTGAGCCAAGTATTTGCTCACAGATGTGCTACAACCCCATTGACTTGAATGGGAGGGTTTGACAGGTGGTGGTGCCCGTAAACCCGATATACTGTGTTAACCTTGCTGCATCTATGATGCTTTGGCATGCGAACAGCCTCCTCCGTATGTTTGATAGGCTTTTGCTGGGCAGTCAGGGGGTGGTTAAACTGCAGTCAACCCTCCATGGCCGTCCTTGTGAAAGAGGCCTAAAGGTAGTGATAGCCAACAGTATGAGTGCATTGGATTGGATTGGATGTCTTTTTGACGTATCAACTGCATCTCTAGCTATTGTAAAATAGGGTTACCCAGTACAGTGATTGTTTTAAGGACCTAATCTGAGTTCTACTGATGGGGCAAAGAATTCTATTTTCTATGGTAACCGATAAACTAACGGCAGTCTTATATAAAAGCATTAGGACTGTGTTCAAGTCTGGATGTGTGGAACATTAATAATTTTTTTTTAACTGTACATGATCAGTATTCATAATATTGTACTGCTATCTGAGACAGAACCATAACATGATCAAGCAGTCAAACCTGTAATTAGTTCATATACCCGCCCTGCTTTATGTATCATTTACTGAAGTGAATCACTCCTTCCTGGCACAAGAAAAGAGATTCTATGCTTGATAAACATGGATGTTTTATCCCAAAATAAAACTTAGGCATTTTTTCCAGTTCTCATCACAGAATTAGGAGTAAAGTATATGTAACCCAAATCAGTAAAATCTCATATAAGCTTTAGCATGTTAATATCATTGCAAAATACATTTTTTCAATCTTAATAACTCTGTACCTTTCATTTAAATAATACCTGGTGATCCTGCCATATACTGTAGGTGTAAGCAAAAAATCATCTTGACTATGGTAGTCTCAACTGTTCCTTTAAGGCTCGGTTCACACTGCCGTGACTTGGGGTCCGACTTGTGAGACCCCAAGACGCATGACATGTGGAATCTCATTTTAGTCAATGAGAGCTGTCTTAATTAGCACTACTGAAGTCGCTCCGACTTTAGAAAAGGTTCCTGTACTACTTCAAGGTGATTTCTATCCCCACAGACTTTAACCACTTGCCTACCAGGCACTTTTACCCCCTTTGTGCCCAGGCCAATTTTCAGCTTTCAGCGCTGTTGCACTTTGAATGACAATTGTGCCGTCATGCAACACTATAGAGCTTTCTTTTGGTGTTACTTAATCGCCACTGGGTAGTTTTTGTTTGCACTATAAACAAAAAAAAGCAAAAAAATTGAAAATAAAAGTTTTTCTTTGTTTCTATTAAAATATTATAAAATTTTGCAAACAGCACTGATGGGCACTGATAGGCAGCACTGATGAGGTGGCACTGATGAGGCAGCATTGGTGGGCATTGATGAGGAGGCATTGATATGCAGCAATGATGGGTACTGATAGGCGGCACTGATGGGCAACACTGACTGACATCACTGACTGATGGGCAGCACTGCCTGTACAGCACTGATGGGTGGCACTTATGGTCATTGCTAGGTGGCACTGCAGGGCACTGATCATTAGGGCACTGGTCATCAGTGCCCTGATGATCAGTGCCGATCTGCTCTGTGACAGTTACCGGTTATCGACAGTATTTTCCTCATGCTGTGACAGCGTGAGGCAAGTGCAGCCGATAAACGGTAACTGTATTTACTTGGTGATCTGCTGTGTCATTGGATCAGTGCTGTTCCTTCACACCACTGTGCCGTGGCCCAGGACTCTCGCGCCCATGTGCAGGAGTGGCATTATCGCAGCTCGACCAGTCGGCCGACCAGAGCTCGTGAACCTGGAAAGAAGATCGGGTGAAGATGGAAGCCCCGGGGATCCGTGACAGCACTCCACTGGAGGCCTTAGTTTCAAGGCAAGTCCTTCATAATGTGCTAGTATGCGATGCATACTAGCACATTATGCCTTTACCTTGCAGGAGGTGTTTTTTTCTTTTTTTGATGCAGTTTACTACTGCTTTAATCCTTTTGATGGGTATTAGAAATACAATGGCGGGTTCCACATACCACAAGGCCCCCTTGGAAAGTTAAAAAAAACTCAAACAATAAAAGTCACTGCTTGTAAAGATATTATTTTAACACTAGATTTTTAGTAGACCATGTTAAAAAACAAACAGCACCATGACAAACCATGAATAAAAGTTTCAGCATGTATAAATGATAACATACAGATGTTGTCTTCACAAAGGAAGTCTCCTCTTTGCCCTGTCTTCTCTGTAGCCCTGCATTTACTATTACCATTTTGAATAAAATAATGTACATAGCATATATGTATTTCTGATATGCCAAAAAAAGAATATTTATCGTTACCACTCAGGGCTGTGGAGGAATCCGGAGACCTTTGAGATTGTATATTGATAAATCTGTCTAGTGGTGACATATGCTATGTGGTCTTTTGATGTTTTTTAGCTCTTGGGGTCACTTGTGATTCACTGCTTATATACAATCCAGACTTTAAGCATTAACTTTTAGTGAATAGGCGGCCTACAGGTGTTGATTCACATTGCCAGGGCCATAATTCATATATATACAGTATGATAATAACACCTTTGCCATTCAGGAAAAGTTATTGTTTCAGAACAAGTAGAAACTGTAGCAGTGGGTGATTTTAAAATAGATGTGAACATGACACATTTAAATTTTGGATGACAGTTCACTTACTAGCAATTGCCATTTGCCTTTAAAGCTGAACTCAAAGCAAACTGTTAAACAGATGAAATACATACAGTTGTGTTCAAAATAATAGCAGTGTGTTGACAAAAGTGAATAAAGCTCAAAATCCTTCTAATAGCTTTTATTTCCATACACACAAATGCATTGGGAACACTACACATTCTATTCCAAATCAAAACATGAAGAAAAATATATCAAATTTGTGTTCTTCCTCTAAACAAAATTGAAGAAAAGTGAATATTAGACTGTTCAAAAAAATAGCAGTGTTTGTATTCTTCTTTACAAACTCAAACATTCACTATATAAACTGAAAAATGTTTGAAGATTTTGCTTTCCTTGGAATCACCTAATTAATATTTAGTTGTATAAGCACTGTTTCTGAGAACTGCTGTACATCTGTGTTGCATGGAGTCAACCAACTTCTGGCACCTGTGAACAGGTATTCCAGCCCAGGATGATTGGACTACATTCCACAGTTCTTCTCTATTTCTTGATTTTGCCTCAGAAACTGCATTTTTGATGTCTCCCCAAAAGTTTTCTATTGGATTAAGATCCGGGGATTGGGCTGGCCACTCCATAACGTCAATCTTGTTGGTCTGGGACCAAGATGTTGCACGTTTACTGGTGTGTTTGGGGTCGTTGTCTTGTTGGAACACCCATTTTAAGGGCATTTCCTCTTCAGCATAAGGCAGCATGACCTCTTCAAGTATTCTGATGTATTCAAACTGATCCATGATCCCTGGTATGCGATAAATAGGCCCAACACCGTAGTATGAGAAACATCCCCATATCATGATGCTTGCGCAACCATGCTTCACTGTCTTCACAGTGTACTGTGGCTTGAATTCAGTGTTTGGGGGTCGTCTGACAAACTGTCTCCGGCCACTAGACCCAAAAAGAACAATCTTACTTTCATCAGTCCACAAAATGTTGCGCCATTTCTCTTTGGGCCAGTCAATGTGCACTTTGGCAAATTGTAACCTCTTCAGTACGTCTTTTTTTCAACAGTGGGACTTTACAGGGGCTTCTTGCAGATAGCTTGGCTTCACATAGGCGTCTTCTAATTGTAACAGTACTCACAGGGAACTTTACACCTTCTTTGATCTTCCTGGAGCTGATTGTTGGCTGAGTCCTTGCTATTTTGGCTATTCTTCTATCCATTCGAATGGTAGTTTTTCGCTTTCTTCCACGTCTTTCAGGTTTTGGTTGCCATTTTAAAGCATTTGCGATCATTTTAGCTGAGCAGCCTATCATTTTCTGCACTTCTTTATATGTTTTCCCCTCTCCAATCAACTTTTTAATCAAGGTACGCTGTTCTTCTGAACAATGTCTGGAACGATCCATTTTCCTCAGAATTTCAGAGAGAAATGCACTGTAACCAGCATGTACAACTTTTGCTGCCTTCCTTCCTTAAATAAGGGCAATAATTGCCACCTGTTTTTTTCAAAGAATCAATGACCTCACTAATAGAACTCCACACTGCTATTATTTTGAACATTCCCCTTTCAATTAGTGATTCAATTACACAGAATCAGCAGCATGCATGTCATGACTGTTGGGTCTGTTGGATTTCTATTACTCTACTACACCTGCTAGTAAATTATTTGCCGTGTAGAAATATAATTTCTACCAAAAACAGTGATTGATCAGGTTAGTGATGTCTGACTGCTATTATTTTGAACACAACTGTATATGGGAACTGCCTGGCAGTACTAGGGTCATTGGTTTGAATCCCAACCACAGCACCACCTGCATGGAGTTTGCATGTTCTCCCTGTGCCTGTGTGGGTTTCCTCCGAGTACTCTGTTTTTCTCCCACACTACAAAGACATGCTGGTAAATTAATTGGCTCCGGTCTAAATTGGCCCTAGTATGTGTATGTATGAATGTAAGTTAGGGACCTTAGATTGTATACCCCCTGAGGGTTAGGGACTGATGGGAATGTACAATATGTATGTAAAGCGCTGCATAAATTGCTATATAAGTACCTCTAATAAATAAAATAAATAAATGCATCTTCCAAAGAAATTGTGTTTTTGTTGGGCCAGTCCTGAGATTTGCACAGCTCTGCCACACTGCACAGTCCTGTCAAGCAGGGGAGGGCACCTGATCTTTCTCTTCTACAGTTTCACTTTCACTTACAGGTAGACAAGGACACAACGTTGTCACACTAGACCAGAAGATGCATAAACGAGGACTTACACTCACCGGCCACTTTATTGGGTACACTTGTTCAATTGCTTGATAACACAATTTGCTAATCAGCCAATCACATGGCAGCAACTAAATGCATATAGGCATCTAGACTTAGTGAAGACAACTTGCTGAAGTTCAAACTGAGCATCAGAAGGGGATTTAAGTGACTTGAAAGTGGCATGGTTGTTAGTGCCAGATGGGCTGACCTGAGTAATTCAAAAACTGCTCATCTACTGGGATTTTCACAACCATCTTTAGGATTTACAGAGAATGGAAAAAGAGAAACTGTCAAGTGAGCAGCAGTTGTGTGGACGAAAATGCCTTCTTGAGGTCAGAGAAGAATGGGCAGACTGGGCAGTATTTTGGGGGATAATGTTTTCTGTTTTGTGCTGATAGGTCCTTTATTTTAGGTTAAACTGCTTATTACTGTTTGGGGAAAATGCATGTGTCGCTACTTAAGGTACCTAAAAAATGTTTTTTTACAAACTGAAATAAATGAGTTTGGTATGCTGCTGTTGTATGTAAGCCAAGTTAATTGCGTTAAAAAATACAATTTTACAGTAAAATATTCGCTGTCGCCAATACTGTCTGTGAAAATTGTACTGTTATGTAACACCATGCATTAAGGTATCCCCAAGCATGCTAGTTAAATGACATTGAACATGTTTGAAATGTACCTCTCCCCGCTGTATGGATTTTTTTTTTGCATTGGTACCTATCCTAAATGGCACTGCCAGCTAACCAAGTATTTTTTAAATTAGTATGCCACTCCCTTTCTCCCCCCAACTCATAGACTTCAGTAGAATTTGCCTCTAAATTCGGTTTTGCCAAATTTTGAGTAAGATTCACCAATCCTTGGCAAATAAGACTTGGGCATAAGAAGAACGTTCTATTGCAAAGGTAAATTATATTCTTTTTATTCTTTCCTATTCTATTCTTTTCTATTTCTTTATTTTCTATTCCATTCTTTTATTTTCTATTCTGTTCTAGTGTGTTTTACTGTTTTCTTTTCTGTTTTATTCTTTTTTATTGTATTCCCTTTTTTTTCTATTCTATTATTTTATATTCTATTCTGTTTTATTCTATGCTTTTATTTTCTATTCTATTCTTTTATATTCTATTCTGTTCTTTTACATGCTATTCCTTTATTTTCAATTTTATTTTATTCTATTCTGTTCTATTGTATTCTTTTCAAATCTATTCTATTCTGTTTTATTCTTTTCAAAATTCTAATTTTGGAAGGCGGCTATTTTCTAAGGCTAATACACACAGTATTTGAAGGAAATCAGCAATATTCAGCAATAAGTTTATTTTATAAACTTTAAAATAAGTTTCCAATTTGTTTTCCAAATTCGATTTTGTTTTCAAATTTTAATTTGTTTTCTAATTCGATTAGAATTTTGGCCAAAATCTCTTTTCTTTTTTGGATTAGTTTACATTCGTTACTATTGTAATTCGAAATAACAAAAAATGTGTCTTAATTTTTATTTGGAACGAAACAAACAGCCCATGTCTAGCAATTACAGCCGTAGCCTAATGGGCCCAGTGGCCTCATTGTTTTATTTCTTTTCATGCATATGCAGAGCATAAAATTATTTTTTCATATTTGAAACATATGATTCTCTCTTCCTCTGACTACTACCATCAGGGGAATAGATCAGCACTCAGTGTGTTTTACAGCCTGGACAAACTGACTGAGCCTTGTAATCCTAGTTCAAGCTCAGTTTATAAATCACTGCCCACAACACTACAGGTACTATCTGTACAGAAAATAGATTTTCCCCTTTTTTTTCTGTGGGTTCCTTTATGCTTGACCCTCCAATATGATCTTTAGTGCAGCGAGAAGCAATTTAAAGAAACTGTACATTTTCAAATGTTTTTGTTGTTTTAACTAGTTATTAGTGTAATTTCTATTCTGTGTGTTGTTTGTTTGTCTTACCTTGGAATAGATCAGCCATGGCCTTGCCATGGCTGATCTATTCTCCTATGTCCATGTATTCATTCACTTAGTTTGTCCCTATTCACCAAAGGGACAGGGAGCGTCTTGTTCCAGGTCACGCAATGTCCAATTAATGCCTTGCCATTTTTTTGTGCTGCATCATTAGGCTCCATGCACACTGGGCGATTTGATAACACTAGTAACGTTAGCTGTGTAAAGTCACGTTAAAAAAGTGAGTTTTTCAGCTTTTTGTAGCATTTTTTCATTAGCGTTTAGCAGCGTTTTCCCATATTTTTTAGCGTTTTATTGTCGAAAAAATGTCCAAAAATGCTGGCTTGCTGTGTTTTTAACCCTTTGAGGACCGTAAGATTTTGGAACGCCAAAAGAATAAATTTTTTTGTTTTTAAAGTTCGTACACTTCAGTTGCTGTAACTAAGCCATTTCATGAAATATTTGGCAAAAAGCTAGATCCATTTGTTGTTTGTTGATAAGAACTAATACTTTGACTCAAACCAAAAAAAAAAAAAAGAGTTTTAAGTTCTTAACCAGATGATACATGCAATTAAAAACATGGGACAAATACGTCCCTTGGTCCTCAAAGGATTAAGCGTTTTCCAGTGTTAGAGCATTTTTACAGCTAAAAAACTCCTTTAGTCCTGGGGATATTTCCAGCCAAAAAAAGTCACACAGAGAAATGTGGACCCGTGGGCGGGTGCCATTAGTTCTAATGGCACACCGCCTGCACTGGAAAATGCAACCATACTGGGAACCAAGGTTCCCATGGAGGCTGTGGTTTCCAAAGAAGTGCAGGGACTTCTTCCCTACGTGTCACGGGCACCGGAGTCCAGTCAAATGAATGGGCTCTCGTACCCATGCAAGACAAGACGCACATGGCCGCATATATGTGAACCAGGGCTAAATGTAAGACTGCTATTGCAGTGAAAGCATATCTTTTCCCCTGATTGCTTTGGCTGCTTCAGATCTAATTATTAGTTTTCACCTGCAGAGTACTAGACCGAGAGACCCAGTGATTGCAGAATATGTCGTTTCTGCAGAGGAAGAGTTAGTTGTTCGACAACCCGCATCATGTTAGAACACAAACCAAAATTGCTGACAAAGAAAGATTTAGTTATTATACTATAGACTGTGCATACAGAGCAACAAATGACACCATGAAAAAACATGATCAATGCAGATGTTATGCAGCTAGAAAACACAGGGTGCAGGTAGGAGGGCTAAAAATGTCTTTAAGTTATGGGGAAGATTTACTAAAATTGGAGCAATCATAGTCCGGTGCAGCTCTGCATGGTAGCCAATCAGCTTCTAACTTCAGCTTGTTCAATTAAGCTTTGACAAAAAAATCTGGAAGCTGATTGGCTTCTACGCCAAGCTGTACCAGATTTTGCACTCTCCAGTTTTATTAAATACCCATTCACTGTTCTATTGCACTACATTGTATTGGTTTCAGAGACCTTTTATAAAATTACACAACAGTTGGAGGTTGTTTTTCTTGTTTTTATGCAATATACATAATGTCAGAATGGATCAGTGGAGTTTATTATAGAGATTTGCATTGCCCAAAGCTGATTGAAATATAGTGCTAGTTAATTAATTAAAATGTCAGGTATTTAAGGAACTTTATCAGCAGATGACAAATATAAAACAATTGACATGGTAAACCACTCATCAAGTGGATTCTTAAAAAAAACAGATTGCTAGTTATAGTTCCAGTTTTTCCATATGCAGGATATTTTCTCCATCAGGATCAACAACACTATCATCAGTCCCACCCCTCAAGCTAGGGTACTAGGTGTCATCCTAGACTCCAATCTGTCCTTTCAGCCCCAGGTCCAATCGCTGACAAACTCATGTAGACTTCACCTCTACAACATCTCCAAGATACTCCCGTTCCTAACCTCGGAAACCACTAAGCAACTCATCCACTCCCTTATTATATCACGCCTTGACTACTGTAACTCCCTCCTCACTGGCCTACCTCACTGTAGGCTATCCCCTCTTCAGTCTATCATGAATGCTGCGGCCAGACTCAGCCACCTTACTAACCGTTCTGTATCCGCCACCCCTCTCTGCCAGTCCCTCCACTGGCTTCTGATTGCCCAACGGATAAAATTCAAAATGCTAACACTGAAGTATAAAGCTGTTCATAACACTGCCCCAAACTACATCACCGATCTTGTCTCCAAATATCACCCAAACCGTACTCTCCGCTCCTCACAAGACCTCCTACTCTTTATCTCCCTTGTCTCCTCCTCCCATGCTCGTCTCTAGGACTTCTCCAGGGCTTTCCCCATCATCTGGAGCTCCCTACCCCAATCCATCTGACTATCGCCTACTCTGCTCACTTTTAGGCGCATTCTGAAAACCTATCTCTTGAGGGAAGCCTTCCCCGGCCTCAGCTATTACTGGAATCCTCTACTATTCCAACCACTCCATCCCCCACAGTTATTACCTCTTGTACCTCTATCCCCTCCCTCTTAGATTGTAAGCTCCAGTTAGCAGGGTCCTCGAATCCCTCGTGTATTGAATTGTATTGTTACTGTACTGTCTCGTGTACTCTCCCACCATAATGTAAAGTGCTGAGCAAACTGTTGGCGCTATATAAATCCTGTATAATAATAATAATAATATAACCATGCATTTTGCATTTGCAAATGCATAAAATTTCTATTGGCTTTGTAATACATATTTGTAAATGTTAGCAAATAATCACAGAGAACTGTTGAAAATGTGGCAATCTTATCTCTAAGGTCAGCATCGGAGAATCCCAATGGACAAGTATGAACCTTTTACTTGGCCGTAGACACCAGGGGGCAGACTGATGTAGTGGCATGACCCAACCACCCTCAGGCATTTTTGCAGTCTTGGTGTATAAAGCAGACTCCTCTGATACTAGATTTACTCCAGATGAGTCTTGTCTTGGCCAGATGTATTTGGTAGTTTGTTGATATTAGGTATTGTATGTAAAGGTAGAGATGGGGAGATTGTCCTTTATTGTCAATGGGCACCTTAAGTGTTGCAATGGTCAATACTGTATCCTCCAAAATAAGACAAAGGCAAACAGCTCCAATTCTCACATCCATTAAACAAACATGCGCAGGAGGTCCAAGCTTGCATATGTTTGGACCTAATAAAATGTTTCGGCATGCATACTGTGCATACACATCCAAGACCCTTAAAATCTATGGTCAATGTAAGAGCTAAAGTAACACTGGGGTGTGTTAACAATAGTTTACTATGGCCTAGAGAGCCTGTATTCTTCTCAAACATCCAGTCGTGTTTAGAGTAAGAAGAAGAAAAAATACCTTTTTTTAATAGGTAACTTTCAAAGTGCAAAGGTGTTCATTATTTTCAGTGATTTTCCATCTTGTTCAGTTTATCATCTCACTGCTCATAGACTTTTAAGGACCATTTTCCAACTACAGAGTAATTTTATTTGACATTTGTTCTTAATTTTAGGTAGAACAGGAAAGTGAAAGTCTTTATCAGGTATTAATATTCCATGACCATCAGGACAGGAAGTGACTATAAATCTCACCATTTGTAACAGAGAACAACAGAGAAACCCAAAAGTTCTAGTACTTCCTCATCAAAAAATAAAAAATTTGGCCGAAACTGCAGGATTTGGCTACCATTACTTTCTATGAAAATTTTAAATCTCAATGGAAATCCATGTATGACTAGGCTATTTTTTGCTAAATCAGTAGAGAACAATAGAACTGATCTTAACATCCTCCAACTGTCTAATCAGCTCACCATACGTTAGCGGTTGCCACTTATCTTCTACAATAATTTTTTGTGCAATCTTTGGATTGGTGTAAAGACTAGTACATATGATGAGAAACTGTGATAAAAAGTACTGCTTTCAAAGCTATTGTCTAATAAACTGATTGTTAGTGTACAGCTTTCAAGAGCCAATCACAACAGTTTGTTTAATTAGTAAAGTATTCAACTGTAAAACATACAGCGACCAAGACTACGCATACTCAGAAATGAAAGAATACATTACAATACAATACATCACTTCTGAGGTTGTATTCTGTTGCACAAGAATTTCCATAACTTTAGTAAGCTCTCCATTTTCCATAGGAGACTAGCATGCAAAAAAAAAAAAAAAAGCAAACAATGCTCATACATATGATATTCTCATCATGTGTACCAGGCTTTAGAGTTGGAATCATTCAGATCATGCAACAAGAATGACATTGTTTTAAATGATAATCCATTTCAAGTACATTTGTTTGCCTATCGGTGACATTCTTTTGTGTATGGTTTAGGAAGGTGTCCTTGTTCTTAGGCAGGGGAGCAGATTCATTGTTCCTGTAGTCAACCATGTAATTCAAGCAACATTTCTCAATGTCTCCACTCTAGAACTAAGAATGAAAGTGAAGGCTGACCCCATGAACTGTGTACACTGTAGTGTGACAGTCTGCTAAATCAGCACCTGTCTGTTCATATGTTGTACTAATTTGCTATGTTGGCAGGCTGCTGTTTTATGATGATAAGATTTCTGGACTGTATCACCTCCTGGCTGAACTCATTATACGTCTTAACGGAAATTAAATCATAAAGTACCATATTCTTTTACCAAATTATCTTTTGTAGTAGAAATGATCAGTTATTAGATGTAGATATATTGTATATTTTGAATTGTTGGTGTATATATTGTAAAATCTTGTTTTAAAGACATAAAGTACATTATATTGCCTCGTAGCACAGGCTTACTGTCCCTATTTTGGCTTAGCCTAGAGACACTACCACACGTATTCTCTAGCTGAGGGGTATTATTATTATTATTACAGGTACTTGTATAGCGCTGTCAATTTACACAGCGCTTTACACATATATATTATAAATTCACATCAGTCCCTAACCCTCAAGGGGCGTACAATCTAAGGTCTCTAACTCACATTCCTACATACACGGGCCAATTTAGACAGCAACCAATTAACCTACCAGCATGTCTTTGGAGTGTGGGAGGAAACCAGTGTATCTGGAGGAAACCCATGCAGGGACAGGGAGAACATGCAAACGCCAGGCTTGTAGCTCCATCAACTTTACATTCACATCATTCTCTAATCCTCAAGGAGCTTACAATCTAACTCACATAATAGGGCCAATTAAGACAGGATCCAGTTAACTTATCAGCATGTCCTTGGAATGTGGGAAGAAACAGGAGTACCTGGAGGAAACCCACACAGCAAAAGGGAGAACATGCAAACTCCAGGGTATTAGTTGTAGTACCTAGTTATTATTTTATTCTCTATATCAAGGTTCCATGAAACCCTAGGAGTTGAGAGACCAGAGGTTGCCAGGGGTTCAGGTACAGTAAGTTCCCACTGAGGCCATTGATCTGTTTAGCTATCTATAAGGGGGTAATTCTTCCCACTGTCCACAAATGTAAGAGCATTCTTCTCAGTGACCATCACACTACTGTATCATAGGTTGTAGATATTGTAATTTTTAGCAGTTAATTCCCTGAGACCGGAAAGTTATTTCAAGGGTTCCTCTGTGTTGAAAGGATTGAGAAAGGCTGCTCTATATGATATTGCAAGGTAAAATAGTGACTACTCAGGCCCACAAAGCTAAGATTTCTTCACAGGAATAGTATATACTGCATTAGAATATTGCTTGGAATTGCTAGGCAAATATATAAAGATTAGTGTGTATGCATGTACTGTATGTTGAGCATACAAAAGAATCTTTTTATTCTGGGCTTACTAAGCAATTTCCAAATTAACGAACATCCCAAATGTTTATACCTACTGTAGTTAGAGAATTACACTATAAAAAAGCAAGGAGAATCAGCCCTAAACCTGTATCCTATTAGTTCTGAAACCAGTTGTATAAATGTTGTTCCGAAGAATAATAATTGACGCTGGAGGGGTGTATGGTTGTATTCTGAAGAAGAAGCGGAAGCTTCGAAACACCTCACAGCCCACTTACATCATCACGTTCCCTGGTGACATCACGTCCGGTCCAGCGCCATCTTGCATTCCACGCTGGTTAATGCGTTGGTAGGCTACATTAGGATGCTCCTCTTGCTCCCTATTCAGCTAGGCATAGAGCGCCTGTTACCGACCATCCCTAGGGAATCCAGACATCATACAGACATGCCTATCTTTGTCTACTCTTCTGTGAGTTGCCAATTGTATGTTTTTAATAAAATTTACCATTAATGCTGCACTTAATCTGCCGCCCCTCTGCTTCCTTCTACATAACTGTTGTTTCTCCCACTGTGTGATGTCAAAAACCAGAAGCAGTGAGGACTTTGTCACTTCTGGTTTTGGGTCTTTGTTTACAAGTTAGTTTTAGCTTGTGAAAGCATTGGATCAAAATGATCCAAGTTTGATCCAATGTTTTCAAGGGCAGAGGAGACATCTGGGGTCTAAAAGACCCCAGATGTCTCAGTAAAGAAGACCTGTCACTGCTTATTGTTATTACAAGGGATGTAGTGATAAAAAAAGAGCCAGAGTAAAAATAACATTCCAATTCAAATAAATAATACAATTAAAAATGTTTTTAAAGCACCCCTGTCCCACAGCGCACGCACATAATGGATACTCACTTTTGGTCCCGCCCGAATACATAACTGGAGATTGCACCAGACATGTGAGGTATTGCAATGAATGTCAGAGCGAGAGCAACAATTTCAGCCCCAGACCGTTTGTGTAACTCTAAACTAGTAACCTGTAAAGGCTTTTAAAACTTTGCCTATGTAGATTGTTAAGTTTCACAATTTTAAAGCATGACATGCTAGGTATCTAATTGATCAGTATAATATTATCTTTTATATTTTACCAAAACATTGATATTATATTGTGTTTTTGGTGCATTAAAGCAGAGTTCCAGATGTTTCTGTGTTTATTAAAAGTCAGCAGCTACAAAAACTGTAGCTGCTGACTTTTAATAAACTCACACTTACCTGTCCAAGAGTCCAATGATGTTCTCATCCACTCCGTCCCTTCTCCCCTTCTTTCCTCCATGTTGCCAGCATCTCAACTGTGGGCACCAGGCTATGACAATAAACATAAAAACGTGCAGCGCTAAGGTAAGTATATGTATATATAATAACCAAAAAGTACAATGAACGAAATACACCAAAAAACTGAGTATATATCAATATTCAGAGATATCTCAATAAAATAAAAATAAAAAGTTCCCAAAGAGGGATATCAGCCTGTCCTGGAGTGATGGGTCTATGGATTTTTAAATACTCCCCTGAGGAGTGGAAACAGGAACACTCCCATAGTGTAGTGTTTGATAGAATTACTTTATTAATGATGCATCAAAATGACAAGGATAAAATAATGGGTAAATCCAGACAGTGGTGAGACTGACCGTCAGGTATTTAAAGATGGCCGCCGGAGCTCCACGTTGCTCCGGCGGCGTGACATCACAGCGTGATGTGGCTCCTCCTGACGCGTATCGTGTCAAAACACGTCCTCAGAGGTGGTTCGTGAATCCCTCTTGGAGGCTTGATGATACCACTCCGGGCAGGAATAAGGATCCATAGTGTTTGGCACATCACCTGATGACCCATCCCATAGAGGGAAGATCTGTCAGGTTCCAATAGATGACATCTGGATTTAACTTACCATAGCGCTATTAATATGCGCGTCCGGTGAGTGCGCATTTCTTACACCACCTTGGCACTGCTTACCGGACCTAGATGCACTGAAGTCACCATATTGGAACTTTTTATTTTTATTTTATTGAGACATCTCTGAATATTGATATATACTCAGTTTTTTGGTGTATTTCCTTCATTGTACTTTTTGGTTATCATATATACATATACTTTCCTTAGCGCTGCACGTTTTTATGTTTATTACCATATTTGATTGGGTTAGTAGTTACCCTTTTTGTGCACAGCTGCTTTTACTTTCTCCTAGGCGCTCACTCCTTTTTATATTTACCAGGCTATGACAGCTTGCGGCTTCACAGCCGGATGCCCACTGCGCATGCTGCAACTTCTAATTGGTCCGGCAGTCTTCTGGGACCTGTGAAAGTTCCCAGGAGACTGCAGGAAGGAGAAGGGGACCGGACTTCCGCGGCAAACTGAGACGGAAGTGGGAGCAGGTACCTGTCAAAAACAGCCTCCTCCCCAAAAGGTGTCAAATATGGCAGTGGAGGGGGGGAGGAGGCAAATAAGAGGAGTTTCCGCTTTTGAGTGGAACTCCGCTTTAAAGTGTCTTTTTTCCAAAAAAATTGTGTTTGAAAAACCGCTGCGCAAATACCATGTGACATTAAAAATGTAAAAACCCACAATTTTATTCTCTAGGGCCTGTGCTCTGTTTGGGGGTTCTAATTTGTTTTCTAACAAAATAATGGTGTATTTTACATGTAGATGAGGAATGTCAGAATTGGCCTGCACTGGAAGTGGTTAGAATGGAGACTTTATCTTTCCTCCATTTAAATCACTCCTAAAGAATTTACAGAGTACTGTGTTTATATCCTGTTTAACCTTTATTGTTGCCTAGAAATCCAGTGATGTTCACTTTCATGACGTCACCAGCGCATGTGGATAATTGACAAGATTCGGGGCATGCTATGTATGTCGTCAGTCAAATCGGGAAGATGCCATACCCTATGTCATTCACTCTCTGGGCATTGCAATCCTGCAAGAGTCAAGCCCCATTCAGAACTTGCTGAAACACCCCATGAAACTTGCAGCATCACAAGGGGGTTTAAACATAGCAGATCACAGGACAGTCCAGGAGACAAGACAGAAAGTACAGCACTTTCCGGCTTAAATAATAAACAATGTGCCTGCATGGGATTTCTACAATTACTGACAGAAAGGGCAGAAGTTACACAGAGTCTAGATGTGGAAGACAACAGAAAATATGATGCTGGCTTTTGACAGGAAGCATGCAAAACAAAGCATGCATTTAAAAAGTAAGAAAAAAAAGATGGGGGATAATTAATAAAGAGGAATCATTTTAAGAGCTTTGGTGCACTGGCTACATTGACTTTAGGGAGTTGGTTGGCTGATTTTACTACCTCTTTAACCACTTGCCCTCCAGAGGTTTTACCCCCTTCCTGACCAGGCCATTTTTTTCGATACTGCACTGCATTACTTTAACTGACAATTGCACGGTCATGCAATGCTACACCCAGATGAAATTTGATCGCCTGTGCGTTTTTAATTTTTTGCGCTATAAAAAAAAAACCAGACAATTTTGAGAAAAAAAAACTATATTTTTGACATTTTGTTATTAAACATGTCCAGTAAAAAAATGTAAAAAATCTAATTTCATCATAAATGTAGGTAAAAATGTATTCTGCAGCATGTCTTTGCTAAAAAAAATCCCAATATGTGTAAATTAATTGGTGCACGTGAAAGTTATAGCGTTTACAAATGGCGGTATAGATACTGGAATTTTATTTTTTTTTACTAGTAATCAACGACTTATAGCGGGACTGCGGTGGACATTCTGACACTGTGGGGGGACTGACTTGGTGTCATTGACATCCCCTGTGACATCAGTACAGTGATCAGTGCTAATCAAAAGCACTGACACTGTACTAATGGTACTGGGCAGAAAGGGGTTAACATCTGGGGCGATCAAAGGGTTAACTGAGTATCTCTGTGCGAGTGTTTTACACTATAAGGACACTGCTTTGTATGGCTCTGCTATGCAGAGCCATACAAAGCAGTGTGCAGGAGCTGTCGGGAGAGAGATCTGTGTTGTTTATACACAGGCCTCTCCCCTGTCGGAGATACTCGGTGATCACCAGGGACAGGTGAGGAATCACTGATTGACAGCTGAGGCTGCGAATGGCACGTGCCCCCTACCCAGAACTGCAAAATCATGTATATATATATGTGATTTTGTGCATCCGTGTCACCCTGTAGCAGTATGTCTGCTATAGGACAGCGCGAAAGCGGTTAAGTAAGCAGGAATCAATATCTACACTGTGATTTACTGTGTGGAACAGTTTCAGGAGGGCAGGTTAAGCCAGTGTTGATGAAAGCAGCAAAGTCCTTTAATTAACCGGTTTTATCAATAAAAATGTTGAACTCTGTGGCATTTGTCCTTTTCCATCTTTATAAAGTTCCATTACCTTGTTACGCAGGACTTTTGACAGCTCTTTTCTGATCCCCATGGCTCAGTATCTAGCCTAGTCAGTGCTTCCACATAAGAGCTAACAAACTCATTGACTATCTATACACTGACACTAATTGCAATTTAAAAAGCCACAGATGTGGGACATTAACCTCTAATTAGCATTTTAACCCGTGTGTGTCACCTTGTGTGTCTGTACCAAGGCCAAACATTCCAGGGTATGTAAACTATTAATCATGGCCATTTGGGTGATTTCTGTTATCAATATGATTCAAAAAGGAGCCAAACAACTATTTGATAATAAATGGCTTCATATGATCATCATCCTTCAATAAAAGAGTATTTTTTGGCATGATCAGTCATATTTTCAATATCAATGCCAACCAGGGGCGGACTGACCATTTGGAAACTGGGGCACTGCCTGAGGGCCCGGGGTCAGTAGGGGGCCCCATGAGATGCCCCTGGTACCTTTTTCATAGGTTTTTTGAGTTTGGGCAAGGACACAGGGGCTCCCTGATCCCCTATTGCCCGGGGGCCCCATGAGTTGTCAGTCCACCCCTGATGCCAACATTTCACTATTTCTGCCAGGGTATGCAAACTTTTGAGCACAACTGTACACATACTAGGGCCAATTTAGATAGGAACGAATTAACCTACCAGCATGTCTTTGGAATGTGGGAGGAAACCAGAGTACCTGGAGGAAACCCACACAGGCACAGGGAGAACATGCAAAGAATCAACTATAAAGCATTTCTAGGGGAAATACAAACAAGTCTAAAGGTAACACAGAGGTCATTTAAGTGGATATAGATGTAAGTCATGGAAGGAAGGAGGTGCTCTACCCTTTGAGGAATGGAAGCAGGAAAAAAAGCTCGCTGGGAATGTAAGCATTGAGGAAGAAAGGAAAGAGCTTTGTTTAAACAGGGGGTACAAAGCAGCAGGAAGAGGTCACCAGATAATGATCTGTAACACATATGCCATATGAGACTTCTAGTATCTGTGTGGTTGAACAGAAATTTTAGAATGTGTTAAAATTTCCATTACCATTAGAACAAAGCGCTTCTTATGCATTGCTCATAAAGGGACTATAAACTCTCAATTTAGATTTACTTGCTAGCAATATAAAAATTACAAAACAAGTAGATCTTGGTGCTGGGACCTCAGCACTGTTATTTTTGATGCAAGAAGGTTATGTTAGCCATACATCCCTGCTGAATCCACCAACATATGAGCCATGGGTGGCCTTGTCAGCCCCAACCAGCTTACAAAAGTAGATTCTAAAAAAGACTGAGCCATGTGGAATTTTATTGTCCCAACCATGACTGCATCCTACTCATGCAGCTGTTCAGGTATTCAAACTGCCTGAATACAATAGTTGGCAGTGCAGATTACTCCATCCATGCTGTTTATCGCAGATGGAGGAATTTAATGAAAGGTTTGTATTTACATTAGGGAGAATTTTTTAGATTTAGGACTGCAGTGAGGGTTAGTGAGAGGGGCATCTTAAAGTAGGGCATTACACTCAACACCCGAAGCTCTGGCTGATTACTATAACTAAACTCTTAATGCTGAAAACAAATTTATAGAAAAATAGTAATATCTTTATGGATAGCTGAACTGGAATGGCAACAAACTATGGTACTTAAAAATCTCCATAGGTGACATTTTAAAACATTTTACAGGTTACCTGCTTAGAGTTACAGAGGAGGTCTAGCACTAGAATTATTGCACCGAGAGATGGGGGAGCTTTACATTTTTTTCTTATTTATTTTATATTTTATTTTTTGACTGTCCCTTTATTATTTTTTTCAATCACTTTTATTTTTATTACAAAGAATGTAAACATCCCTTGCAAAAGAAATACGGATGACAGGTCCTCTTTAAGTAGGACTTGGGGTCAAAAAGACCCCAAATCTCTCCTTTACCTTTAAAAGCAAAAGATAAAAAAAATGATCTTTTGCTTTAAAAAAAAATAAAATTGACGCTATCCGCCCAGACTGGAAGTGACGTCATAATGTCGTTCTGGTCCTCCAAGACCATAGAGGCTATCAGAGATAAATGACTCTCTCATCCTCTCTGTGACCAGCTGGCCGCACCATCGGATCATTTCTTGGGTGCGCTGGTTGAAATGTCCCCTCCCACCACTACTTAAAGCGATCCAGTGGCTAATGAGCTGCTCAGACCGCTTTCATTAAAAATCCAGCCGCCAACTAAAAAGAAAAACAATACCACGGTTATGGCTGATATCTTCATCCACAACCCCAGTAAATCACTTGCAAACTGCAATGTGTATCAATGTATTGTGGTCGGCAAGTGTTTTTTAATAACCTACACTAACTTTTTCACAAAGTGTAGAAAACAGATGGTTTTGAAGAGTACAATCTCCCCTTTTCCCTCCCTCAGAGGGTTGAAGACCACACTATACTTCTCCATTGATTGTCGGGTCTCCTTGAGGATCTTTGGTTGCTGGTCTATTCATCAATGTGACTGATTCTGCCTTGCATCGCCCTTTACACATTTGTTACAATTGTGGCAGGTAGTTCATCATATATATGTGCACTATTTAGACATATATTGTAGACCGTTTTGTTTGGCAAGTAGTTTATGACTTTTTGTTTTATATATCCTAAGACAGTTATACATAATCATTTTATCTTCCTGAAGAAGCAAGCTCTGCCCTGCGAAACACATTGAAGTATACAATGCTATAAGAGGAATCTCTGAAAGTGCATCATGGCAGGAATAATTATGAAGGGTTAGACTCCATGTAAACATGACGTTTGGAAAAACACTTCTGAGCTATGGAAACTGCTGGAAAACGTAGGGTAAAAAAAGTCAGTTTAGCCACGATTGCATACCGCGTTTATGCGCATTGGCATTTAGAAGTGTTTTTTAAAGATAACCTTAGGAGACCTTCCAAAATGCCCAGAATGCACTGAAAAACAGTAAAAATTAACTATTTCAGACATTTTGAGAGAAATAGAGAGAGCACAAGCAGAGAGAGCAGTATTTGTTGCGATTAGCTGTTTTTTTGTGGTGTTTGGATGTGTTCCAGCTCATTTCTGTGCAGAAATTATTGCAGCAGTGTCTAACATATTTTCTTTCTTGCAAAACCTCAAAGTATGGTGTGTTAGGTCCATTTGAGTACCGGGTAAACGCTTTTGTGACTTCAGCAGAGCATTGGTTAAAGCTTGTAGGAGGAGTTTTCTTTCTGCTCTAGGAGGATGCAAAACCCCAGACCTCTGTCTGGAGAGTGCTGATTGGCCCTGTGCTGATCACCTGTACTCTCCCAAGAAAAAAAAAACTCTCTAGCAATACGCACTAAACTGAGCATGTGCAGAATGGGTGTGAGTTCAGTCTATCTTATCAGGTGGACATTTGAAGAAGAGGAGGGGCAGAGAAGTCTGGATCAAATGGCCTTTTTATACAATGCGGAGGATTAACCCCTTAGGTTCCACAGTGAGTATAACAAGCATGCTTTACAGTATATATAGAGACTGATTTTACTGTTGTGGGTTTAGTAACACTTTAAGGTAAGTATTTCATTATGCAATGCATACTAGCACATTATGATAATGCCTTGCAGGGGGAAAACTTTTTTTTAACTACCTTAACTTGACTAGCTTTACTAGCGCTTTAATCTATGGCAGTATACCAATGTTTATATGTAGTGGCAGCATTAGTTTTCTTTTTTCTAGGCTAAGTAGCAGGTACAGATAATACCAGTTGATCTTGCCAGAAATGCAATGTCCGTGTCATTTCCTCTGATTGAACTACAAACATAAAACAAAATTATCTTACTTCTGTAAACAACTCATCTCCCAACCCTTGTGTCATTTAGATGAACAGAATCGGACATATGTTAACGTGTTACTAAACCCAGCAGTGACAGCACATTGCTGGAGGTCTTCGTTTTAAAGTGTTACTAAACCCAGGACCCTGCATTCACTATATCTGGTCTCCCACAATACACAGAACATGGAAATGCAATTATGTTAGTAAATATAAACTGCTAAATACCTTTTCTCATCAGCAGTTAGAGCAGTCTTGTGACTTCTATCAGTGTTCAGCTGAGCACTGGTTAACGCTTGTAGGACCTGACCTCTGTCTGGACAGCGCTGATTGGCCCTGTGCTGATCACATGCACTCTCCCAAGAAAAAACAAAAACCTCTCTAGCAATATACATCAAATTGAGCATGTGCAGAGTGTCTCCACACGATAATGTCTTATAAGGAGATAAAAGGGGGACACTGGAAGAAGGGGAGGATCAGAGAAGTCAGGATCAAACAGCCTTTTTACATGATGCAGAAGATTAACGCCTTAGGTCCCACAGTGAGTATAACAAGCATGCTTTACTGCATATACAGACTGATTTTACTGTTGTGGGTTTAGTAACACTTTAAGTCCAATCTGGGTGATAGCATACCTTTCTTCATAGTACAGTGGAGGAGAGAACCACACAGGGACAGGAAGTGTGTTATTTTCAGGATTACCAAATTAAAAAAAAAAAAAAAAAATCATATATTGCGACACTAAACTCTTGTTTAAAAAATCTATTCAGCTATGTATTCTTAACTCTTTCTTAGTATCCTCCAAATTTCCAAATTCTTTTTTCTGCTGTGATCTGACTTCTTGTTACAGAATGGCTACATTTGTTTTCCATAGTCCCCCTGTTTGTAGGAACATAGCCAGCCTCTCCTGTTTGCCCCCGAGAAGGACTAAAGACTATGGACTGTGTAGTTTGTATACAGGGCAGTGCACATGGCCACAACTAATGTGCACTGCTGATTCCAAACAAATGGAAGTGAGGGATAAAAAGGAGATGATTGGGAGCTCACAAGAAGGCAGAAAAATACAATAAGAAACTATTTAATAAAAAATGGATCAGTGTCAGTGCAGATTTTTAAATGGGTCAGGGGCTTTTTTTTCCCCGCAGCAGATTGCATTTTGAGTGCAATAGACTTCAGTGGAACCACATCAAAAGCACATGCAAAACGCATGTACATGTGTTTTGGTGTGTTTCCTGTATGACAACAGACAACATTAACCCCTTCTGGGCCTAGATGCCGAGCGGCCGCACATTGCATTCATGTAGCAAAAAACATATGTGCTTAGAGACATGCCCTGCGCTCTCCCAGCACACATGTGAGGTACTCACGGAAAGATCCCGGTCTGCTCTTTCGATCAGGACCTTTCCCGATCATGTGACCGGCCGTGACATCACGGCGGCCACATGACACTAACCCATGCCACGTCTCGCCCACCTCCCGGTGCAGGAACTCCTCTTCACGCTGGGACGATCTGGCGTGAAGGGGTTAAACACATCCCAAAAAACACAAAAGTATTGAGCCTGGGTTCACACTGATGCGGTGCAGCACATCACATGTGATTCGCACAGGAACCGCACCACATTCCTGTGCAAATTGCAAGTGTACAATCCAAACACACACGTTCCTGCGTTAAAAATGGCTGTGTGTATAAGTGGGTCCTGCAGCGACCGTCGGCTGGAACCGAACAAAATCAGCAAGGGAGAATGTCGCCAGCACACCGAGGATCACCAATATGGGTCCAAAAGTTTTAATGAACGATCACATAGTTACAGCAAGGCAACGTTTCGGAGTCTCGCAGGACCCCTTCATCAGGCATGTGATCCTGGATGTGCTGGTGACATTCTCCCTTGCATTCCTATGCAAATCACGTGCGATTTCTGTGCGGTGCAATTTGAGCCATAAATTTTGTATGGCTCAAATCGCACAGCATCCACACCAAAAAAGTGCAGGACCCTTTTTTACCCACATGGAAGAAAAATATATTTGAAATATATTTTAAAAATATTCTTCCCAAATATATTGCCATATATTTGAAATGCTACAATGTTGTAATTTATTTGGGAAGAATATTTTTAAAATATATTTAAAATATATTTTTCTTCCAGATGGGTAGTCCGCACCCGAATCGGAGAGAGCATGGGTGTTCACACCCATGTGATCTGATACTGCACATCGCACCATGTTTTGCGAACTGATTTGGGGGTGTCGTTAACTTAAAATACACACCTGCAGTGATTTGTATGAATGGGGTGCGATTATGATGCGTTGCAGAAATCGCACAGAAACCACTGCGAATTCCACACCGCATCAGTGTGAACCCATGTCTCAAAAATGAGTGTGAAAAAAATGCAAAATGCATCAACCGTTACCGCAAATGCATCAACCTAGCATCCGTGTGAACCTAGTCTTAAGGAAAGGTAAACTGCTATACTGTATTTTACATTTTTGTTCTTGAATTCAGAAACACCACTAATACAATTTGTATCTAAATTGGTCAAACATAAAAATATTACATTAAAAATGAGCTATTTAGGCTGCCTCTGTGTTTCTAACCACTAAAAAAATGGATTTAAGCTCCTGTGTGCGGCCATTCTTCCTTAGCATGCCAGGTCTAAACTATGAAAACACATGCTGTTCTGTAAGTACATGCATCAGACATACAAAGATGAATACGCATTCATCTAAAAGTATATATAATTAATATAATATAATGTAGAATATATAATGTAATAGATATTTCTAATTCACTAGCTGATGAAGCAAGTAGATTACAGTAAAATCATAGAGCATACTGTTAATAAGTGTATTCACTAGATCTCACAAAATGAATAAAACTGTTAGTGACATATCATGATTTTACCTATGAATGTAGCTTGGCTCTTTGTTAATTTGTGGAGTAGCAGATGCTGATCCATCACTTCCTGAGTTCACTGATCCAGATTAACATACCACAGATGGGAGAAAATGTGCTAAAAAAATGTGCTTTACAAGGGCATGCACTGGGGAATACAGCTGGATTATGTAAATGGATTTTTTCCAAAGAAGAAGCTCGGATCCTGCTGCTCTGGAATATGGGAAGAAAATGCTGACAGTTCCAGTAAACCAGCAGAAGATGCTCCATATGCATAACCTGATTATAAAATGTATGTTTATTTGACTTTTTATCCAACCTTTCAAGAACTACTTTTATTTTCTGTTGGCAAGAGCAGCGACAGTTTCATGTTTGCCACAATTTCATTCTTGACACTTTTAATATGGCAGTACTTAATTACTTTAATTTGACTTTGGAATCAGCTTGGATTTAATGATCACTGAGGATGTTACAAACCTGATGCTAATTAAACTTTGACACTGTTACTGTTACCATAGTGTGAAGCCCATATATTAGACTTTTAAATAATGTCAAGAACACATCGATTGAAGAAAATGAACTTGTGATGGTTAAGTGAAGACTCTTTAGAAGACTTCCAGTAAAATAAATCTGGTAAAGTTTTCTATCTCACATAGAAGACTTCCAGTAAAATAAATCTGGTAATGCTTTTTCACATTTAATATGATGTTTTCCTGGCAAAATGTCCTTTTATTACACTAAGTTAAATATCTTGTGTAATAAAATGAATTAGGGAGGAGTGTTCCACAAGTCACTTTACTTCTGTCAAAGGATCTAAATGATTAAAGTGCATGTAACTCAAAATATATTTTTCAGTACGTACGACATCATGCTTCACTGCACTCAGTTTTATTGTAGTAACATCATCTTTTATATTTTACCAAAAAATGGGTCATGTATTGTGTTTTTTTGCATTAAAATTCTAAAAAGTGTATTAAAAAAAAAAGTTTGTTTGAAAAACTGCTGTGCAAATGCCGTGTGACATAAAAAAAATTGCAAAACCCACCAATTAATTCTTTAGGGCTTCTGCTTTAAAAAAAATTGTCTAAGAACTCTTCTAGCAAAAAATAAAAAACATTAAAAGTTTAAGTCGCCATACAGCCCCTTTCGTTTTTAAAGCCCTAGATATTTCTAAAAGTACCTCTGCCTAAAAGAAAAAAAATCAACCCTTTGTATTTTCTTTTCTGATAATTGTTTTCTGATCAGGACAACTAGATTATATTGAGGGACAAGTAGCTGAGGACTTCGATTAGGTCCCTTGGACAAGTAGTTTTTAAAAAAATGTCTACACCCCTGTTCACAGAAAATATTTAGGGAGCTTAGAATTTAAGCAACAACTGATATGAATATACAATAAATAAGGCAATGTGCAAAATTAGGCAGCAACATATAAAAGCCTGTAATTAGTAAAGTAATACATTAATAAGATGCCAAACATACTGAAAGTGTGTGTAAACTCTAACAATAATCTCCCTTTTGGTCTTTTAATTATACTGCTGAAAGCATTTTTATTATATCTGTTCAACAACTGCAAAAAAATAGCTGTTCGTCCACCCAGAAATCTTGTGAGCTGATAACTTCTCATGCTCTCTTCATCTGGAATTTTATCAGTTAGAACAGAATTTCTCAGCCTTTTCAACACCCTTGAAGGAACCATTGAAATAAGTTTCAAGTATCAGGGAACCCCTGCTATAATTACTATAGCTACAACACATGATACATTAGTGTGATGGCCAGTGCGAAGAATGCTCCTTACACTTGTGGTCATTGGAAAGAATTAACCCCTTAGATAGCTAAAAAGATTAATGATGTCAGTGTGAACTTATCTGAGAGGCAGAAATTGCTCCTTGCTTAAGGAACCTCTAGCAACCTCTGGAGGAACCCTGGTTGAGAAACCCTGAGAACATTCCCTGCTATCTCTGTAGACTATAGACACCTCCACCTGTTATGGAGAAGAGTGGGAGGTAGTCCTAACACATTCATTGTCACAGGGTGACAATGCTGCTTTTTACGCTCACCACAACTAAAGACAAGTAGGCTTCAATACTATTCATTTTTGTTCTTGGGTCTACAGTTGGTATGCTTGAAAAATAGATTTTGGATCTACATACACTCTGATGTAAACTGCATTCTACCTTTTCAACACCCTTGAAGGAACCATTGAAATAAGTTTCAAGTATCAGGGAACCCCTGATATAATTACTATAGCTAGAACTCATTAAACATTAGTGTGATGGTCAGTGTGAAGAATGCTCCTTACACTTTTGGTCATTGGAAAGAATTAACCCCTTAGATAGCTAAAAAGATTAATGATGTCAGTGGGAACTTATGTGAGAGGCAGAAATTGCTCCTTGCTTAAGGAACCTCTAGCAACCTCTGGAGGAACCCTGGTTGAGAAACCCTGAGAACATTCCCTGCTATCTCTGTAGACTATAGACACCTCCTCCTGTTATGAAGAAGAGTGGGAGGTAGTCCTAACACACTCATTGTCCCAGGGTGACAATGCTGTTCTTTACGTTCACCACAACTAAAGACAAGTAAGCTTCAATAATATTAATTTTTATAATTCTTGGGTCTAGGTATGCTTGAAAAGTAGATTTTGGGTCTACATACACTGATGTAAACTGCATTCTACTTTGTAAATGTAAACGTCAGAGCAATGTTAACAAACATTTTTATATTGGCTTATGAAAATGACAATATGGCTCCATCCTACATTAAAGGAGCAATACCCAGCAAAAGCAAATGTTGCCCTTTTGATTATCATGTGTGTCCATGGAGCTCTGTAAGGGTTAATTACGCTGGAAATCATATGCTTCTGGATCTTTTTATCATTTATATTTATTTGTAGTCTAATTACAAAGAAGTCATCTGGATTTAGAATTAAAAAAAATCCTAGCAGTCATCTATAAATCTCTATGTTGTTATTTTTTTTGATATCTTTGAAAAATGTCATGGGATAAATTCCAAATGACAAACAGGAGGGATGGTGAGATAGACTGGAAGCGGATTAAATTGTTTGGCATCCATTATTACATAAAAAAATTAAACCAAGGCCTAAGGGATTAGAAATGGGGTTTATTATGAAAAAACATATTACAGCATTAAGCATGATAGGTAGTAATGGCATTTTGATGAGAGGGGATATATGTGAAATTTATACGCTTTTTTGCAAGTGAGTGTTTTTTTTTTCTTGTCTTTTATACTATCACTTCTCATTTATGTAACAGTATGCAGAAAAGTCCTTTCATTGAATCAGTGGGGGTCTTGGAGCTGTGAAAAGGGAGGGGGACAAGGATTTGTCATGTGCCAGACACAGAAGTTTGATGTTTATTGATAGCGTATTAACACTAGTTAAGTCTGTGCAGTGTAGCTTTAACAAAAGGCAGTGCTTATCTACATTAGAGGTATTAGTCCTCATGCACACTGGACATTTTTACAGCTGCTGTTTTGGGGGCTTTTGACATTTTTTTTCTACAGCCGGTAAACCCCCCAGCATGTTATCATATGTGTCCATGCACACATAGACTGTAATCAACGTTTTTGGCAGGGGCAATTTTTGGCTGGAAAAAACCCCAAAACTAGTGGGTTTCTAGAGGAGTTTTTTTAGCTGTAAAAACGCTCTAATGTTGAAAAACGCTGCAAAACGTGGTAAATCATGGTAAATTGCAGCAAACCAGTGTTTTTGGACTTTTTTTGACCTAAAAAATAGTTTTTGTCAAAAAAACCTTAAAAACACAAAAAAACGCAAATGTGAAAAAAAGCGCCAAAGCGCTAATACAGAAATGCTAAAGTGCTAAGTGACTTTACACAGCTAATGTTACCAGCGTTATTAAAACGCCCTGTGTGCATGGAGCCTAAATCACAACATATTTATCAGTGCTGTGTGTGCATGGAAAGATATGGTCCTTTTTAGAGCGTTTTTGACATATTGTATGTGTGGATAGGATCCTAATGTAAATACATATATTATTATTGCATGCTAATGATTCAAAAACATTATTTGAATGCATAGTCTCTAATGAATAATGTGCACAGGATGCCTATTTTTGCTTCTAACACAATTAATGTTTCCTGCTTAGAAATACAAAAAACTTTGGGTGTTTTTTTTATACTTACCTAGGTGGATGCAGCATCGATCTGATGCTACATCTGTCCCCAGCTGTCAGTCACAGCCATCTGCTCTGCTTCCCCCCCCCCCCCACACTCACTGGAGTGCTGGGCTGTGGAGGGTGCGGGAGTAGCTTACTCAGGCTCTCAGCGGATCACTGATAGGCTGAGCCAGGTGCCATTTCAGCTTCTGGGTGGATCCCGACCATATGGTCACAATCTTTCCCCAGCCTGGACCGGATGAGTGACGTCAGCCAACAGTAGGCTTTAGCCCATTGTTGGATGAAAATAGGTCACAGGATTTCAGAAAGAATTGTGTTCCTGTGATCTGCAGGAGGAGTACAGCCATACAAGCTCTGGCTGTACTTCTCCTTTAACCAGTTGCCACCCGGCCTATGGCCAAATGGCGGCCGAGCGAACACTTCTGGGAGGACGCCATATGGCGTCCTTCCTGGATCGAGCATTGTGCATGCCAGCAGGGCTGTGCTGCGGCGAGATCTGTCACTGGCCGTGTACCTCAGAAACGGCCAATGACAGATCTGTGTACCGGCCTCGTTGCCAGTACCATGTGACTTGCTGTGACCAATCACAGCAGGTCACATGACAGTTGTATACAATGGATGGCTTCCATTCATGCCATCCATTGTATACAAGTGTATACCAATTACAGCCTATCTGTGTCATGTGATTAGCCATGGCCAATCACAACAAAAAAACTGAATGAATCAATTTCATTCAGTTAAATGCTTGCTTATAGCAAAGAAATTCTTTGCTATAATCAAATAAAAAAAAAATATACTGATCTCTTCCCCACAGTAGTACAATGTTACTATGGCAACATTATACTACTTTGGTCATAGTGTAATATGAAAAAAAATCTTTAAAAAAGAAGAGGAAAAAAATGTAATAAAATATAAACAAATACAAATTTTTTTTTTTTTTTTCGTACTGTCACCAGTCAGTGTCCCTGATCACCACCACACCAGTTATATGATGACGCTGTACTGCACTGGTGATAGTATGTAAAAACAAATTGTGACCTTTTTTAATTTCTTCATTTTCTGAAAAATTACAAAAAAAGTACAACTTCAAAAAACTTGTCATGCCTCTTATGAAACACGTCGGACTGTCTACTTTGCAAAAAGGGGTCATTTGGGGGATATCTGTACTGTTCTGACATTTTTGGGCCTCCAGAAATTAGATTGGCTGTCAGTACTTCAGGATTGATCAATATTCAGATATATCCCATAGTTTGTGAACTCTATAACTTTCCTACAGACTAAATAATAAATACTGATTTGGATTATTTTCACCAAAGAAATGTAGCAGAATACATCTTGGCCTAAATTTAGGAGAGAACAATTATTTATTTGCAAAGTTTTATAACAGAAACAAAGAAAAATGTGGGTTTTCCTTTTTTTGGTAATTTAGCAAAGAATAAAAACCCCGGCGGTGATTAAATACCACCAAAAGAAAGCTCTAGTTGTGTGAACAAAATGATAACATTTTAGTTTGGGTACAGTGTTGTATGACCGCGCAATTGTCATTCAAAGTGTGAAACCTGAAAATTGGCCTGGACAGGAAGGGGGTAAAAGTGTCTGGTATTAAAGTGGTTAAGAATGATTGTATAAGGTGTATTAGAAGATATTCATTTAACTGTTCAACCATGAAAACTGCATGTAATGTATTTTGTGTGAGTGGGCCAAAACTGAATGTTCACCAGCCATATTCTCTGCAATTTGAATGTGGAAAATATTGCATTATGGCCACTAGATAGTGCTAGCTACTATATGAAATAAGTATGCTCCATTACACCATCTAGTAGCCATGATGTTTTTTTTTCTGCATCCACACATTTGAATTACAAAGAATATCTCCTGAGAACAATTGATTTTGCACAAATTGCACAGAACCAATTTACATGTAGTTTAGATGGGTGAACAGTTATGCACATTTTTTAATAAATACACGTTGTACCAGTACTGTAGTTATTTAAGTCATCTTTCTAGGGATCAGTTTGTGTTTTTCTCAGATTTTATGTTTTATATTCTGTGTACTTTTTGTAAAAATATGGCTATGTAACTGAGTATTCATATACTATCCACAATCATATATTTTTATACAGTCTATGTTCTACACAATATTACACAACTATTTACACAATATGTTTTCCTTGAGTTTTATTTTTTTTTTCATTTACTAATGATTCATGTAAAAACCTTTAATAGTCCCACGCATATAACCACATTTGTGCAGCACCATCCCACATGTTCCCAGTATTATGTCATTCAGTATGATCATAGTATTGGCACACGCACCTTGCAATTTGATTCTATGGCATGAACATTTTCCAGTCATTTGCAGCAAACACTTTTGTATCACTTTATGCAAATCTGTACATATAACAACCTAATGGATATGTGAACTGAACATTTCATATTCCTGATATGTACCCGAGGCCGGTGCTAGACTATTTTGCGCCATAGGCAAGACCAGCTAATTGCACCCCCCACCGCACCCCCCCCCAAAAAAATAATAATAATATTAAATCAACAAAACATGAAACTGCTAAATATCTTTTAATTTTCAAAAGTAAGTGCCAAAGGTGCCACCAGCTCCAATATTAAAGACAAGATCAGTGTCACAGATGGACTGCATCTGTGGCTGGTAGTGGCAGGGTGACAGTTGTAGTGAATGGAGGATGATGGATCCACACTCTGACAGATCCCAGGCTGGAATTCCCCAGGCAATGGAGGGAGATAAAACGTTGCAACAGCAGGCAGCTGAACTGAGTGATCCCACACAGTGACAGATCCAACACAACCATCAACACTGACACAGATCAGCAGGCACTAGAAGAGCAGGCTGTGGGATTGTGATGATGTCATCACTCACCGACACATTGCACATGTGATGGATGTCCAGCCGTCCGGGTCACACTTACACAGACATGAGATATCAGAGTCAGACATTACCGTGCAGCTCTGCCACTGATGAATGGGAAGAGAAAGGCTGGAACTCCACAGTGATCAGCAGCCGCCAGCCAGATTGCAGTAAGGGACTGAGTCTGAGAGGAACACTGGAAGGAGAAGAAGGTCAGTTGCTGCACTGGCCCCAGACATCCGGCATCTTCCTCTGTCCTTTCTTCCTCCCCTCTGCCGCCCCTCCTCTCAGCTGAAGGATCATTCATGATGTGGTGGACTCCCACACAGAGAGAGTGCTGGCCAGTGCTGCGCCCATGTACCCCTAGGCTGCTGCCTAGTTTGCCTAGTGGAAGCACCGGCCCTGTATGTGCCTGCTGTACCATGTACTTGTACAAAAAAAAATCCTGTTCTCTTTGCATTGCTTCCTTTGTGTGAAATCCCTAGTGTTCCTACCAGTCTCTCTGCTTTCCTATTTAAAACTGATCGCACTAGGCATGAGAGCACAGCACGACCAGTTCTGTATTTGTTCTGGGAACGCTGTCTGCTCTCCTCCAATGATCAGACTTGTCCTGACATGCCCCCCCCCCATTCAAAGCCACTCACTGAAGATCAGTGCACTGCTGTTTCAACTCTCTTAGCTCTCTATGCAGCTGAACAGAGGGAATGTGATCACTTATGAAAAAGGGGGGAAAAAAGCTTTTATAATGTTTTTTTACATCTATACACAAATGTTTTGCCTTTTTATTTCCATTTTAAATGGAATAGGTTGTTTTACACAGTGGTGGTTTACATATACTTTAACCCCTTGATGCCGACGTCACACAAATATTCAGCCTCACAGAACTGGGCTTTTTTCCATGGGGGCCGCATATTTGCGTACCTGTCTTTCTGCTGAGAGTGCGCCGCACTACGTGCTCCCAGCACAAAGACCGCTGTGTCACTGAAAGCCCTGGGTCTCGATCATTAGAACTCCCAATTCTGGGTCACATGATCGCTGTGGTAGCCTCTGATTGGCTATCACAGTGATCAGTCACTGTACAGCCTGACCCCCTTGTTTTTTTTTTTCTTCTCTATGAATGAAGGAGAGAGACATATTGTATCTCTCTAACTCCTGGCATAGAGAGAAAAAAAATGTTTGTTAGAAAGAAAGAAAGATTTTAAAAAAAGAAAGAAAGAAAGAAAGAAAGAAAAAAAAACTAGATCAAGGTTTGATCTAGTTCAGTGCCAGGGTAAGTGTTTGGGTCAAGGTCAGGGTCAAATGTCAAGGTCAAAGGTCAGGATTTTTTTTTTACCACTTCCCGTCCGGACACTTTTACCCCCTTTCTGTCCAGGCCAATTTTCTGCTTTCAGTGCTATCACACTTTGAATGACAATTGCGCGGTCATGCAACACTGTACCCATATGAATTTTTTTACATTTTTTTGAGACAGATAAAGCTTTATTTTGGTGGTATTTATTCACCACTGGGATTTTTTTTTGCAATGTAAATTAAAAAGTCCAAACATTTTGAAAAAAAACTGTTTTTCTGATAAAATTTTGCAAATAAATATTATTTCATCATAAATCTTGGCCAAAATTTATTCTGTTACATTTTTAGTAAAAAAAAAAAAAAAAACCCAAGTTAGTTTATAACCAAAAATTATAATTTTTTAAAAAAAAATTTATATTTATTTATTTTTACATACCATAGTGACACTGTACTACTTGTGGGGGTGATGAATATATATATATATTTTACACTGATTGCTTTTACACCCATAAAGGATGTAAAAGCAATAATTTCTCCTTTCTAGTTGCATTCTTGCAGCCATTGATAACTACTGAGTGAGCTGTGATTAGTCACAGCTTGTCACATGGTACAAGGCTGTTGTGAATAGCCTTGTACCATGTGACCTCTGTGATCATTCACAGATTTCACATGTAGTAAGCAATGATGTCACAAGTGACATCTTGCTTACTACTCTGCATGTGATCACTGATTGGCTAATCAGTGATCACATGATCGGAACCTCGCACAGAGGTCCCATCCGACGATCTGTGTTACACTGTGTCCGGAGGACACAGCGTGCACTGGATTGTGGTGCTGCGCACAAGCAGGGGGCACGCACAAGCAGGGGGCCGGAAAAGCCATTTATAAATGGCCACACGACCCTGCACTGCCACCGTCCAGCCATTTATATACAACGGCCGGACGGGAGGTAGTTAATTGGTATCAGTGTCAGTTAGTATCAGTGTGTTTTAGGTAAAAAAAACCCCAAAAAAACAAACTGCACACTATTGTTTCTAGGCTGTACTACGAGTACAAACAACAAATAACATACACATACATGGTGTCGCTGCGATTGCCAAGAGATGGAAAATGTATTTTGGGTTGTTCTTTGTTGGTAGGTTATGGTACTATCAAGAAACACACAGCTAAATACAAACATTTATTTATTATTTTTTTTTTTGCTATTTTGGCCCAGTTTTCCTTTGATGATAAAAATAAATCAGGAGATATCCATTACCATTTACCACCAAATGAAAGCCCAATATGTCCTGAAAAAGGTGCTGAAGCCAAATGCTATGGCATGTTCATGTTTGCTGCAGCTGAAATTACAAACAAATCATAAAACATACCTGGGATTAGCTACAACAGTCAGCATATTACAATGTAACAAAAGTGTTACATTGTTTCTACAAATGAGAACTGCAAGATGTTGTTACAGTGATGTTGTTACAATATGTCCTGAAAAAAACACGGTATAATCCACCTTGATGTACGAAGTACAGTAGTTGTGATGTTATGTACGGTTTTGCTAACACATGTCACCGTTGCAAAATTGTGCTTAGGCATTTAGATTTGTTTTACCCTTAGTTGTGAAGGGGTTAATAAAAAAGGAGGTACCTGTATTTGTACTGCATGAGACCTACTACATGGCTATTCTCAAATTTACTGGCTTGTACCATCAAGGTTTATTATAGATGATGCCAATCTTGAACAGGTGTACCTGCTATCATGTTGATGAAAAAGACCGTGCAATTCAACAAATGTCTATGACTATCATGAGTTCCTGCAAGCAGCATAGCAAGAGGTAATAGCTGTCATTTCTGCAAAGATTACGATCAATATCTGGCCAGTAGTTTCTGGTTTACCAACTAAAAAACTGTCAATGAATGAAAGATCTATTCCAATCAGTAAGCTGATAATGTTAAAACTGAACGTTCACTCAATTTACATTAACCACTTAAAGCGGAGTTCCAACCAAAAGGGGAAGTTCTGCTTTAATGCTTTGTCCCCCGCTCCCCATTAAGGATTGGCACCTTTGGGGAGCGGGTACCCAAATTTGACAGGTACCCGCTCCCACTTCTGCTGCGATCACCTAGGTAAGTGGAAGTTGTCCTCCCCCGCTCCCTCCCCGTAGTCTTCTGGGGCATGTGACAGGTCCCAGAAGACTACGGGGCCATTCACAAAGTGCAGCGCTACTCGCGCATGCACAGTGGGCACCCGGCTGTGAAGTCGCAAACTGTCACAGCTGGATGCCCACACTAAAGATGCCGGCACCAGATAGAGAAGACGACCGGTGAAACCAGCAGTGGTGAGGACAGCGCTGGACTGAGGGACAGGTAAGTGGCTGTATTTTAGAAGTCAGCAGCTACAGTATACAGCTTATTGCATTCCCTGCAATTTTGGGTAAAAGGTGCTCCCTGTCCCTCCTTGTACTTACCTGAGTCCTTACTCAATCCAGTGCTGTGCCCCTCTGTAGTGGCTCTGTCTTCTCTCTCTGCTCTCACAGGCTTTGCTGAGGCAGCAGGAGCCACTCAAATCTGTTGGTCAAGTCCTGTGACGAGGTAGCAGGGGGCGGGGCTGTGCTGCACTGTTTGTGTCTAAGGATGCAAACAGCTCAGTTCAGGATCAAATCCCCACAAGTGCCCACATAGCAAGTGGCTTGTTATGGGGGCACTCGCAGAAGCGTATGAGCCAGAAGCAAGAAAAGGAGATTCAGGTCTGCTCTATGAAACTCTATAGTACAGAGCAGGTAAGTATAACATGCATTTTATTTTGCAAAAAAAAAAATCCAAAACAATCATTTAATTAAGCCTCTGATCAATTAATTGCCTCTGAGGCAAAACTCATTCACCACACTATAGAGGACACATGCAAATCCACACTGTGAATGGCTGTCAATTAACCAACTGATTGTAATCTCGAAAGAGTAGGGCCCTCTAGCCCCTCGTGTGCTGTTTGTTGTTGCTGTACTGTTTCATGTATTGTCCCCCCCCCCTCTATTGTACAGTGCTGAGCAATTCCTTTGGCGCTATATAAATTGGATGTAATAATAATAATAATAATAATAATAACTGAAGCTCCTGCTTCAGAGTCCACTGGCTTAAAAAACGGTGCTTCTAGAAGAGTTGTAGCATTTTGCTTGTATAAGCAACTAATGTTATCCTATGTGGTCATGCACATTAGGTCGTTTAGAGGCATATTTTAAGCTCAGCTTTTAGAGGCAGAAAAAAACCTTCTGTTTTACGTTTTTCTGGCATGCTCCTAAATGCTAGTACAAAAACCACTCAAAATAAGCATTTTTTTTTTCTGCCAAGAGCACTGGCTTTTTTTAAAGCCAGTGTGCATGGACCCTCAGTGATCACTGTAACAACATCTTGCAGTTCTCATTTGTAGAAACAATGTAACACTTTTGTTACATTGTAATATGCTGACTGTTATAGCTAATCCCAGGTATGTTTTATGATTTGTTTGTAAAACATGAACATGCCATAGCATTTGGCTTCAGCACCTGCACCTTTCAGACTTAGCCATATAAGTATTATATGGGGTACAAATTACATTCTTGGATATCACCCAAGATCAAAACATGTAAAAAAGAAAATAAATCAGTCACAGGTTGAACATTTTCAGAAACATGCTCTATTATTTTCAAAGGTCCGTGCAAAGAAATTTTCATTAAGTATGCATAGTTATGAGAAATCTCCTAGCCTTTATAATG